>NC_092835.1:15413000-15739500 GCF_039878825.1 Excalfactoria chinensis
TCCTAGAGAAAGAGGCACGTGGTGCATCTCCATAGAGATTATGGCTGTTTCATCTTTGGGAAGCCAGTATTGGCCTCATCTTCCCAGTGTCACCCATCACCCCAGCCCATACATCGCTCAGCACTCATCCATGATCCTGTGGGGAAGCAGCTCTTCCTCTGAAACCAGACAGCTGTCCCTACACTTAGGTAGACTGCAACACCAAGATGAATGAATTACTGACAGGATAACAAATACTCAAGCAGCTCAAAACTTCCAGATGAACTACCTTATCGTCAGGGTGGAAATGCAAAGGTCATCTTTCTGCTTTTTATAAAAGAAAGTGACCAGAAGAAACATCACAGACGAGGTAACAAATAACATACTACAGACTGAACTACTGAATTCCACTCCAGCATTTGAGCACGTTTCATGCTGCTATGGAAAATTACCATGATAGAAAATTTGCATAGCACTTTAAAACAACTCAGTTTTCACAATGACTTCGGGGAAGGAAGGCTTAGAGTGAAGGCATTCCCCCCACCAAGTCGTTTGGAATAGCACATACCCATTTCAACATAAGTGTGCTTCATGAAATTCTACTTGTGCTGAGTATTGGTTTTATAGCTTTTGCTCATGAAGGAATGTTGAGATAATTTAGCCTGAACTCCTTCACCGAGTCCTCAAATTTCAGCCACTGATTACTACACTGTTGTCACTTTTAGATAAGGGATAACTCTTGATTTAAAGCCTATAAAACATCAAGAATTTACCACATCCCATGACTGTTCTTTTAAGTAGCTCTGTTTCCACAATGCCACGAACAACAGCTTATTTTTTTATCCAACATAAAGGATATGAAGAAACCACAGGACATGACTGGGTTCCAAATCATGCTGTTTATGAAGTATGTGTAAACATACAAACCCTGGTAGCTGAGCATCTATCCAAAGCCCTGTATCAAATCTCAGCAGCTTAAGAGTTATGCTGCTTATACAGAATTTCATTTCCAGTTTAGACTTTGCTCCCAATGAATTCTTCTATAACACCCTTTTTACCCTTCCATATAACTGTCAGCAGATGCATCTCAAAACACACTTCACATTAGTTGGTTGTTGGCAACTTTATTTTATAGAATTGGCTAACTCAGGTTCTCAGTGGTGCCTTAAGCAGAAGCTACGTCTTCCTGGAACCAAAGGCTGAACAAAGCTAACTTCACATTCTCAGCTCAGGGAATGGGGGGAGAAAAGAGGGACGAAAAGAACACTTCTACAAATCATCACCACAATTACCAAACTACAGTGCTTCTTTCTTCCCTTTATGTGCAGCTTAACTTCTGGCTGCCGAGCTGTGCTCTCAGACCACAAAGTAATTGCATTTTGGTGCATTACATACATGTTAGATAGACAGGCTACAGCACAGCATTATGTTTTATGGCATCGTGCTTTCTGTTATTCAGATTTAATTTATGCTAACTTAACAATACTACCACTGAACTAATTAATCCTCAGGGCATATCTGGGGAGTTCACTGTGGACCTGAGGAGTCTGAGCCATCTGATAATTTTGAAGACTTGTGTGGCAAGCCATGAGCAGGGCATGGTAGAAGGGCTCCCAATCATAAACTCTCCAGAAAATAATGGGAACTTCAGCATCTATGGCAGTATGTTCTAACTTATTACTCAAGACATTCCCCTAGTGGATAACAAGCCAGCATGCAACAGTGCAGCTCATGACAGCAGTCAGTTTCTTTATTTCAGTAAGAATTCTACCCATTCGGTACCACAGAAAAACTTGGTGGCATTTGATCAGCCTGCTGCATCACAGAACATCAGCAATTATTCACATTGCTTTTTTTTCTTAAATGAAGCACAATAAGCTGGAATTTCAGTGCATGACTGCATGCTAAGATCCCTGACTTTTCTTGTAAACATGATTAGTTTCCCCTCCTTGATATTTTAAACTTGGCCAGAAACCTCGGGTTCCACTTTGCTATGACAGAGGAATTTCCTTATACTTGAGAGAAGCTCAGCAGTTCAGGCTAACCAGGCATATTTAGAGGTCCTGACACTTCAATTCATACATGCAGACAGAATGTTTACTTTCAGATAAACAAGAAGCTGAAATCTCAAAAAACAACCTGAGACTTCTCCAGTGTCTCCATTTCTCCTTCACTAAACTTCATTCTTCTACAGTACATGCAATCTGCCTTAGGTCTGTGCAAAACCAAGTCACTTGGCTTTCATGGGTAGGCACTGCCACAATGAAATAGATTTGCTAAGCCAGCTTGGGAATCAATCCAACCTCCTTGAAAAAACACCATCAGATTTTAGAAAATGACTACTCCAGGCTTTTTCAGTCCCCGAATAACCAAGCCATCAACGCAAATCCAAACATAACACAGGTAGCAATGTTGTTATTATTATTATATTAGCTTAGTGTTTTTCTTTGGACAGAATAAGAAGGGGAAAAGAGCTTGGCTTAATAGATGAAGGTTGTCTCACCTGCAGAATTACACAAAAGCTCTCAGATGCCATGCAGAGGAGGGCAGCGCAAAAGCACAAGCTGAATATAAAGCTAGAATTGCAACCATGCCCTTCATTCTATAAGTATTATTTAAGTGATATTTCTGCAAAGGAAGGCATCACAAATTAGCTCTGTAAAGCTCTGTCCTCTTGTCATCCCACTTGCTCCCTTCAATTGACCCTTAAGAGATCTAAGTGAAGCATATGGAGATGACCGCCAGAGAAAACTGGTTATATTCGCAAACATTTAAAATATATCTGCAACTGTTCTACAGATGTTCCAAGGCTGTAAGCCCGACTTCTTGGGAAAACAAAAGCTGTGACTGAGAAAGTTCAGTAGAGTTATTGAGGGAGGTTTCAGACAAGGACAATGCTGGCCTTGCATTTAGAAAAGGAAGTCCTTTGACACCAGAGATAGTGAGTGCTGAAACACAACTGGCAGCAAAGCATTAACACCTCCAGCACCCAACGTGAATGCATTAATGATTACGCTAACCCTCGCCACCCTCTGAGCAGTGTTCTAAGTGATACTTCGCGTAAAGCAAGCGGATAAAAATGCTATCAAGGAACACGTGAATAGAAAGCATTCTAATGGAAAAGCTTAAATGCCTTCTACTAAGGTGTGATAAGCACTCAGACATAAATCTTCTGCCATACCACATCTGCTAAAAGTGAAGCTATAAAATCTAGAGTAAGACATACAAAAACAACAAAAAACAACAAAAAAAAAGATGAGGCTAAATGAGCTTATTGGTGTCCTTTAGAAGGTACTGGCTTCCTCCCTTCTCTCAATGTCAAACCTTGAGGGTACATAAAAACTTTACTGAAGATACTTCTCTATGGCCACGAACGGCAACCCAACAAGCACAGAGAGAGATTCCAGATACTGAATTCCATAACTTGTGGCCTAAACTGCTTTAGTTTGCTTGTAGGGATTTACCATAATTCCCTGCCTCCTGAAATGCAAGCTCTTAAGAAAAGTGTTTATTGAAATCTGAATCTATAGGGCAGGAGTTCAGTAGATTGCAGATATTCGTGGCAACATGCTTTCCTTGAGAAGTTCATTGTTTTGCCTTGCAGTTTTTGACATTTCATATAGCAATTTATGAGCTTTTGCAGAAGAACACCACTTATACCGGAGCAGCACAAATCACAGGGGAAGGGGAAGTTTGTGCTAAACATTATCAAAAGATCTTCCTTTCCAAAATAAGAAATGAATGCAAAGGTATAAAACCATCTGGAGACACAAATCCTTTAAAAAACATTAGAAACGAGGGATACTCTGATGTTTAGTAAGAAAGTCATCTGTGCACCAGTCCAAGTCCTACTTATTAGATGGTAGACATAATGATCAAATGAGACGCTGCACCCTGATTTAACAAGACAGTACACAGAGTTTAGAAAAACTTCCTGGATTTGTCAGTCATTTGTATGTCAAAAGAATCCAGCTGACATTGTTAAAGTACAGCTTCACAGGTCTAATTCTGGGGAGTTGGAAGCCCCCATACCCAAATCAAAATCAGATTTTAAATATTTACATTAATATTCACTTTCATAGCAACACTGAGATTAACATTACTTTTAAATCATGATAAAGGCAGCTTCTGGAAGTGATTTGTTGCTCTGCCTCTCCAGCCCATTTGGTGACTGCTTTGATATATAAATTGTTTGCAGATCTACATACCCTGAAATTCTTCAGAGCGAAAGCCACACTTCTTGTTTAACTTCACTGTCAGAGACATACCCCAATTATCAATACACATTCAACTGCACTTATGGTGGGATAAATTCCTACAGATTGTTTTGTTGTTTTTGTTCTTATTATTTCCTCTCCACTTTTCTTTCTGTTGAGGTTCTCTTCATCTACCAGTGCTTTCAATTTCTACATCAATGATGCACAGTATTTGTAACTCCTTTCATGGATCAAATGATCTATTTTAACTGCGTACATCCTTTTAAATTACCTTTTCCTTTGCTCAATTAACATACTTCTATCTTACGTTCACTTACTGCCAAAATCTCTATAGGCTGTTCCAGTGTTCTTCACTTTGTGTGTCTGTATTTAGAAACAGCACTAAAGATAGCAGTCTCCTTCAAATTCTGGCATAATAAAACCCTGAGTAATTAACTAAGATATTGAGCTCTACTGCATCATTGGACTGGAGTGAGGACTGGCACTGCATAATGTAGCTTTTCAGAAATCCTAGATGTCTTGGTTTGGAAACTCTTTTATTTACCTAAAGCTTCCTGATAAACGGCTGGATTATCTTCAAGCTGAGATCAGTGACAGAATTGCTTCTGACTGCACTAAGAACAGGGTTCCAACACCACCAACCCAAGGCTGTATGATTTTCAATGGTTTCTGTATAAATCACAGGCATTAAGAAATGTGTCTCCACCTCAAAATTAAATCCTTTGGGTGTGCAGCAGTAGATAAAACCACTTTGCACTGAGATAGCACTTTCTATTTCAATGCATTTTACAATTGATTATGCCTTTGAATCCCTTCTGCAAGATAGCCACATCGTACTGGAAAACCAGCACAGAGATGCTGTCATTTGCCCAGTGAAGCATGGGTGAAATTCCAACACCCAGCCCCTGTGGGTCCATGCCCCTTTGCTGCTGGGAAGAAGTAAGCTCGCAAGTCTCTGTAACTAATCACCATTTTTCCTTATGACACCAGAGCTACAGCTCCATAATCCTTCATTAACATCCACATTTGTGATCTAATTCTACTGCAGTTGAAGTTGTTGCGTTATTGTTCAAGGCTCAATCCCAGGCTGTTGAACCTGCCTCATATCGCAGTCTCCAAAAGCTTTTCCAAGCTTTATGGAGAGAGTTTAAGTTTATAATTCTAAAGCATATTTCCAAGCTGAAGCTTTATTTGAAATATGAAGCACCAATGCAAAGCACCTGCAATGAGTATCTGGTTTCTCTGGCACCTGTTCACTCTTCCTTAGAGCTTCTTCTGGCTTTTGGCATGCCACAAGTTCCAGTTAAACTCAGCAAGCAGCAAAATTCTTGCTGTCAACCTAGCAGCAGGTTCCTGAAAACCAACAAGTTTAACAAGCTCTTTCTCTAGACTTCATGTCTTCTTTCTTGAAGGAAGTACCCCAATATTAACAATACTCCTCTATTATGTACTTTACAGCAAAATTCTAGCCTAAATGCTATGTAACATATCTTCCTTTCCCCCTTTAATTATAGTTACAGTATCTTACTCTTCTAGATACCTCAAGCAAATTGGTTGGAAATACTCTTGCTTCTTCCTCTCTCAACTACCTAATTTCTGTCAGATATACAAAAAGAAATGGCCTATTTGCATACTTGATCCCCTATTATTGCAATGCACTTAGAACTTCAAAAATGATAGAAACATTCATCTTTCTGACATGGGGATGCAGTTCTGTAGGGCATACAGTTGTGGTGAGAGGAGTTTGTTTTCCTAAGCTGGATACACTAGCTATACATTACAGTGAGGCACATTATATTTACAACTGAGTTTGCCTTATTTGGACTTCCATATCCTCAGATATAGAGAAGAACTGTGACTGCATCTGCCAACAAGTTATGGTGTGGTGATGAAGCACACAGAACCCTGCTACTTAATGGAGGAAAGCTGCTGGTAAACCAACAGGCAGTCACATGTCACATAATTTTGGTTTTAACTAAAATAGCCAAAATGCCTGAACATACTGAGAGAATCTCCACAAAGCAGCTCATGTTTAAAGTGGAGTTATGAACTTCTGTCTGTGACAAGGCAGCTATTGAAACCCTTTGGCTGTGGAGCCGAGAAAATACAGTGACCTAGAACTCCATTCAGACTGTAGTCTCCTAAGCCATGGGTTTGTCTTATCATTTAAAGGGTATATTGGAAGTAACATCATTTGAGGCACTGAAACTTGGATGGACACTACCAGCACCTGAAGCAAATGTCTCCATGTGCTGTTAAGACTTTGGACATTTCTTTATCTTTCACATTAGGACACAGTGAGAGTATTCTTCACAGGCCATACTGTACCGTGAATCATTAAGAATCGCTCCAATACTGACAGCTTAAAAATTGCATGAGCTGGGTTACTGGAACTGAAACCCAGCTCCTTCAAATAAACAAGCTGAAGGAAACACTGCAATAACATCAACAGGGACATAAAGTAATTTACGATACTGAACCTTCCCCCACCCCCCATTATTCCTTATTCTACATATAATTCCTGATCTATTCTACTGTACAGCATAGAGCAGAAACTACTGCAAGCAGACAAAGTGAATAAATAAAATTCTCTACATAAAAAGAGAAATCACAGTGCTTACAGAAGCTTCCCATACTGATATTTTCAACACATTAAGGCTTAAATTTGTGGCCCTTGCATTTAGGTGAAATATCATTGCATTTAGATGAGAGTTTTAACAGAAGAGATACTTTGATTGAGGTAAAGTATCAAAAATAATAAACTGAGAATTCTGACATCCAAGGACCATTTCACCAAGAGGAAGAAGTAACACAAGGTTTAGGATACGAGAAACTCTCAAAGTATACTGAAAATCACATTATTTGAGGCATTTGACATTAATCCAAATGTAATCCCTGTAAGTATACCATGAAGAAAACATTTGTAGTAGGGGCAATCCTCTAAATAACCTTTCCACATGTAACTTGTACTGCCAATAGGATCTACAGTGGTGTGAAATGATCTGAGCCTAGCCTGGACTTCCCATAAAACAAAAGAAAAGGTGTCACAACATTTTATACATGTCTCTCTATATATCAGTTATCAGACAGCAAGATACTTGTGATGGCATTTTACTGTAACTACTGACCACTTGAAACAGAGACTGAGTAACGATGACTTGGGATTTATCGCCCTCTTGTGAGTAGGAAGAAAGCTGCAGTCTTTCAGAAAACGTGTGTGCAGTTCTTAGTACTAATGAATCCTGTGGTAAAAGTACCTCTGTACATTATAAAGATATATTTGTGTAGATCAGACGGCCTACCTTTAAAAATCAAAAGGCTGCTATCAGCTTTCTCTTAAAGGAGGTCTGTAATGTAACTGCAAGCTTTCCAAGGCAGGCACAGGCCCTTCTTAAGTGCATGCACAGCACATCCCATGTGTTAATAGAAATTATTTCCACTTTTCTACCACCACAGCTTGTAACAAGATGGCTTTTTCATGTAGTTCTTCAACAAAGAACTCTTACCAAAACCTTCTCCTGAGATTATTATCAAGCTCTAGTATCAATAAGCCAACTGCCGTTTAATCATGAACAACAGAGGTTTCTCTTTATATGGAAGCAGGAATAACAATTTTACAGTAATTTAAGAACTTCTGTCTTTGCAATGCTGCCTTCTTTAATTTATATTAAACAAAGCATAAATCCTATCCAAATAAAGGCATCCCCAAGTCCTACTTGCACAGAATGCTCTGTATTACTACCACTTAGCATAATTAATATTTAAAGCAACACTGCAGTAAAGAATACAAATTCACCTATGGCTTTCCTGTTCTTCATATTGACACTTAAACACAGCTTTATAGCTGCTATATTTAAATGCAATTAGTTCCATACATTTCCAGCTTAATAAGAAATAATACATATTCATTTCTGCTCATTAACAGTCAGTATATAATTCTTAGCTAATGAACATTCAATTATGCTCCCTGAATACATTGTGGGATAAATTCTCTTTTTGTTGCTCATATCAGTTCACTTCAATTCAGTTGCTTCTAATTAAAATTCTTTTGCCTCATGTAGACAAAACTGTTTTTTTTAGTCCCCAGAGACTTCTTTAAGAGTTGTTTTATCTTTATGTACAGTCAGCTCCTTAATTAATGCTTTAAATAGGGTAAACTTTACTGAGGCTCCTGGGTTCAGTTCAAAGTGAAAAAAAAAAACAGTTAATTTTATATCTCATTCTCACGCAATTCTCTGGAGTCTCCCTTTTTCTTGTAAATCTACTTTTTTCTTTTGTTTTCAAGTGAATTCAATAATCAGGAAAGGTACTAGTTTGAGAGCACTGGGAGTTGCAGATCCTCCATCATTAGTCCAGAGCTTTCCTTACCCAGAGAAACAGAAGAGAAATTCTTGTCAAGTTGCTCAGTTTTGCAGCCATCACAGGTGAGGAAATGTTACAGAAGGATTCTCTAAGGGGACAGTCCCAATGGGTTCCCTGAGATAAATACTGCCTTTATTTTCAGGCAGCATCAGCAAGACACAACGTTAATCTACTTTTTCCTTAACTTGTGAACTGAGCTAGCTCAGCAATCTGCCTGCCAGACTAGGACCTAGAATCTAACACAAGTCCTACTTACTTCACCAGGATGAACAATATGCAAGTTAAGCATTTATTCAAGTGCCTGCCTTTGTGCAGGACATTATCAAGTATAACTTGCAAACTGAAGTGGCTAGGCTCTTGCCTCTGATGATACTCATCTTCCTTCAGTTAAGCAGTGTCAAAAGAAAGGAATTCAGCAGATGCAGCTTCAGGGAACTCTTAGCATGAGGCTTTTTTCTCTGATGTAGCACACAAGGACATACACTTGGATTATCTTACATATATTAGGGAATGGACTGGACTCCCACACTTAAGATTGGGTACAGCAACTTCCCATTAATAAAAACAGCTATAAACAACTCTCAAACGTAATGAATCATTTGAAAACTTACCAGAAAAATCATTGTATGAACCCTGCTTGCACCAGTGTAAGGGGTATAATACTAGCAAAGAAAGTCTAACATTTAAGGAACAAGGGGAAGTGGAAGAGAAAGGAACTTCTGTAAGAGAATATGTCAAGTAATATCCAGGAAGCACGTTAGCTTTAGAAATGTTTCAGTTACATTTAAGTTTAAACAAAAACCCAGAGATACATTTATCTCTGCAAATGACTTGAAAAGAGGAAAGCAAAGCATGAGATGGTTGTGTATACATGCATGCACATGCCTGCATGCATTTACTTGGATGGATTATGCATGCCTGTCACTACATCCTCTGGTCCACAATTACTTGAGCACTGTGAGGGAACAGGCCAGAACTACTTTCATTGTTTACAGCAACACAGAAACAATAAATTCTAGTGAAAGACATGCAGAACTAGATTTTCAGCTGACTGAAATCGATTGACGAAGCCCTAACAAATTACACTGTCTGTTGTCTGGCCCATTGAACCACAGATGGCATTTTTTACTGAGTGTTAAATAGACATTAGTTAAAGAGACTGTTAAGAAATGTTTGTTTCAGTTCCCTTCTACAATCAGATCTTATTTTCACTACAGTACACCATTTAATGAGTCCTTTATCAGTACAGAACTTGAAAGAGTGATTTTGATTCTTCTTCCATGGTACGTTATTTACTATTGCAGCTGCTATTAACTACAGGACAGGCCATGTTTACCCCTGTGGACATCACTGGAAAGACAAGCATATCCATGCTGTTTATCACTGTCTCTAACTCACGCTGACTTTCTGATTCTTAGTTACAATTATCAAAAAAGTCTGGCTTTTTAGTTTAAAATACCTGTGGCAGCCTGCCACACTGCTATTAACATAAACAGGTTACAGAGGTTGTGTGTCATACGGTTAAGGTATGAAGACTTCTGAGGATATGTGACTTACCAGGATAACACTGGAATGCTGACCCAGCTGAAGACAAACTTGATGCAACTTGCCATTCATGCTATCTGGCTTCACGGGACGCTGGAGAAAACATCAGCCATCTGCACCCAGATTTTCTCCTGGAAGGGATCAGTAGGCATTGCTCCAGAAGGGGAGGAAGGAATGCACTGGCATTAGAGGATCAAGACCTGCAAAGAAAGAGAAGATAAGTTAAACTGACAATGAAAACATACTAGAAACCTATTTCTGATTTTATAATAATTATGTAAAAGTAGTTCACAATTAATACCACAGAAGGTAAGACAATAATTAGCACGACACTTGGCAAGAAGAAGTTTTGTAGTTATTCCTCGACCAAGGGTCGTGCTTTTCCTCGCATGTAGTTCATTCAGATCCTGCCCTCAATTTTCCGTGCAGCGGCAATGCACGATTGTGGCCACAAGAGGGGGAATGTTCGCCAAAAGTAAGCAGGGAGCAACTCAAAACGAGGCTGGATTTCCTTTTCTACATCAAAAAATGCCCTACTGAGTGTTTTATAAAATTAAGACAACGGGCCCAGTTGAAGAATTAAATATGAAAATGCTAGAAAGGGAAACTGTTGGCTCGATTTGGGATTGGTAGCAGAATATTCAGAGCATGTGCTGAAGCTACACCTGCTTTAAAGCTTCCTTTTACAGTACGAGACAATCCAGGTAAAGCACCTTAGGGAGAGCATCTGCCTCCCCAGGGACCTGCAGAAATGAACGTGGATGTAGGTTCAAACATTAAAAAAACAAAACTAAACTAACTGGCAGCAAGCTAATGCTATTGCTGCCATCCTGCCAATCTGTAGTATCAGATTCATGTTCTGTTGAAGTAATGGTACTTGAAATGATTATAGAAATCCGTTTTTGTAATAGTTTTAGTTGTGCTTTGTAATAGAGGAATGTGAATCAAGTCCATTCTACCACAGACTGGCAGACCAGAAAGGAATTCTTATTTCAGAGTGACTGATGTCAGCCTAACCAAAGGATCACACCTTCACATCCTCTGAACACAAGAACATCTTTCTTGCATGGTTCATATCTCATCACCAGTGATGTTCAGCCTTTTTGGTGACACTATGGCTAATCAGCCTTAGATAAGTAAACACTCATCATCAGTAGAATTGTCTTTTAACGAACATACAATTACCAGATACAGATTCTTAATCTGTAATAAATACCAGATACAGATTCTTAATCTGTAATAAATACCAGATACAGATTCTTAATCTGTAATAAAAGCATCACGTTTGTAAAACCAGATGCTTCACTATTCCCAGGTTCTGGAGGTAAGATCATTATCACCATTTAATAAGGACAAATGCAATGTCTTATTCTTAGAACTTCACATTTTAAATGACAAGTAATTGTGCAGAAGTGTAACTAAGTGTTACCGTGAGTCACAGTGTGAGTCACAGAGACGGGGTAGTGAGATAAAAGCAGATGCTGTGTGGGGATATATAAACATATCAGAAAGTAACCCTTCCTGCCCAACCACCAGTGCTGGTCAGTCCTCCTGGAGAGAAGGGCTTCCAGTAAAGGCACTTCAAGAAAGGTCTGGAGAAAAGCCAGAGAGAAGCATCAGGATGAGTCAGATCTTTAGAAACCATCACCTGGGAGAGGAAACCTGAAAGCACTCAACTGCTGAATGTAGTGAGGGCTGTGAGGGTGTGCAAGAAGGAGCTACAAAGAAGAAAGGGAACAGTTCATATCCACCAAGAATGGAAATAAACTGCATAGAGAAAGGCTCTCCTCAGAAAACGTATTTGTATATATGGGAACAGATTTGCTATGAAAGCTGTGGGATATTAGAAAGAGGCTGTGAGATAGAACAGAATACCATAGCAAAACACAGTGCCATTTTTAAGGCCAGGTCTGGGAGGGCTGGCCTGGAGGCTCACCGGCAGCAGCAGAGTGTGAACCCAAGCTCTTGTTTCCTAACCGCGGCCAGGCTGAAAGTCCCGTCAGCAGAGGAAGCAGAAGCAGCACAGGGTGCAAAGAAAAGCACGTGGTGAGAAGGCAGGCTCCGTGCAGCAGGGCTCTTCCACGGCTTCGGAGCTCAACGCGGCCAGTCCTGCTCCTGGGCCGCCCTACGGGTGTTGCACGGCGTAACCCGGGGCCACGTATATGAGCCGAGCAGCTCTACGGATCGCCCTCAGTGGATCTCCGCACATTATGCCTCACACCTTGGGCTCCAGAACGGCTCTCCCCAGTATAGAAGCGCTTTCCGTTGTACACCATGAAATACGAATCTGCCTTTTATCTCTCACCTATCAGCCCTCGTGGATGCTGAGCACCGCTCGTGCTCACGAACACGGAACGCCCGGGCTCACCTTGAGGCAATGGCCGCCTCAGCACCCAGCGTTACGATGCCGGCAGCTCGAAAGAGGGCTGAGGGGAAGACTGGGCTACAGCTCCACACCCGTCCCGACGGCGGGGGGGGCAGCGAATGGCAACGGGAAAACGGCGTGCGCTCCCCGAGCCCGGCCAACAGCTCCCGCCTCAGGCAGCACATGGCACCGTGTGAGAGCCCACGGCTCCTCAGGCGCGAGCGGCGATGGGCGGCTGGCGGGGCTTTAGAGCGCGCCTCGCGCCGGGCTCGTGCTGGGCGGGGCAGGGCCGGGCAGCACCGGGCTCGGCTGTGGCGCCCCCCCCCCGCCGGCGGCTCATGCGCAATATTCGCCCGGGGTGGCGGCGCGAGCATGGCGCAAAGGACGCTGCCGCTGCCCAGGCAGCAGTCCTTCTGCCCGCCCGTCGTCCTCAACCCCTTCGTCCACCCGGGTCGCCTGAGCGCAGGGGACAAGCTGCGGGTAAGGCTGGTGACGCGGCGCGGAGCCGGGATCCGGGCTGCCCGGCGCTGCGAGCCCCGCGGCCGGAGGCTGTCAGCGGCGGGGCCTCACGCCTCAGCGGCCTCGCCGCGTCCCAGAGCGCGGGGATCGGCACCGGCGGGTGGGCGAAAGCCGGGGGCCGCATTAGGAGGACGTCCCGCCGTGCCGTGCTTGCGGGCGGGGCCGGGCCGACGGTGTGTGTGACAGCGGCGGCTCTGTCTGCGCGCGTGGCCGGCGCGGAGCTGCTGAGGGCGCTCGGCTTGCAAAAGCCCAGCTGTCCCGTTACCGTGCGCGTGCACGGCCTGCCAGCTTCAACTTCCAGTGCAAGACCTGCAATAAACTTCGGCACGTTTGCACTCTCATTGCAAATAAGACGTTACTTCGAGAGAAAACAGGACGCCTGCGCCCTGTGTGAGTTGCTCTCCCCTGTGTGAGTCGCGACGATGCGCTGCTCTCCATGGTGTCGGTAGCTCTGCACAGCAGGCTGGGAGGGTACTAATGCAATTAAGAAAGCAAACTGCTTCTGGGCATCGATTCTTAAACAGCTTCACTTGAAAAACTGCGCTGATGAACCAAACACGAGCTGACATCTCAGTGAGCACATCGGTGCGTAGGGAACTTACAGCAGTTTCTGCTGATTGTTAGGAATAAATGTTTTATGTTTCGTATAGCTCTAACAAAAGTTACAAACAGTGTTTGCCCTGAAGGAAGCTGGGGAGATTTGAGAAACCTGGAAAGCAGTTTCAAATCTCTTCATCCTTGTGTGCTGCTGGCAGCCTGGGACACATCTCAGGTGCATCCGAACTGGTACTGCATGCAGGAACCCCAGGGTACTGATAGCAGTTTCCTAATGAGGTTCCAGACATGGGCAGATTTCTCTGCTGGCTGTTCTTTGCAGGGGGTGCACAACCTACTCGCAGTTTTAGGCTCTGACTGCCATTTTAGCTGTCATAAATCTATCTTTTCCTTCAGGAGGAAGGGATGAAAAACATGGGATGTTTTAAAGCATAGTACATTCCATACATAACTCCGCAGTGCAGCAGGAAGGAGCAGCTCTCTGCTGGGGCAGGGACTGGAACAAGTGAGCTTTGAAGCAGAACTGCAGTCATCGCTGTTGACTGCAGCAGTGAAAGGTTGTGTGGCCACAGGCACCTTGCACACAAAGTACGTGGGTGATTCCTCATGTGGAGGATAGTTGTTCAGATGACTCAGGATAGCTCTGTCTTTGTGACGGCTGCACACAGAAATGAGCGAGTGACTCAGATCCTACTTGATAGCTTCTGAACTTTGTACCCGTATTCTGGACATTCTTCTCTGGCCATTTTCTATCCTACCTTAACCTCTCTCTTTTCTGTCCTTTTATTTTGCCCTCCTCTGCAGCTGATGGAGCAGAAATCAACTCTGCCTCATTACACAGTGACCTAGAAAGCCGATAACCTGCATCAGCACATCAGCACCACCTGTGCATCTGCCTAAAATAGATTAATGAATTTATTAAAGTTTTGAGGGAGGAATTGTTTTGCCTTTACTATGGCATCCTTGTTTTTCATTGTAGGTCACTGCACATTCACTCCATTTGGTTTGGGGTTTTTTTTCCATAAAGAAAGGAGATGGTTTTAGGGAAAACGCACTAATTCCTTCTTACACCTCCTGTTTCACATTGCAGAGTACAACTGAACTGGGTTTATAGATTCCATTACAGGTGGACACATGTGATAGGAAATATCTGATTTTGAGAGACTTGCTACCTGAATTCTTCACATTTACAGTGTCTGGCACCGAAGAGGATAGGAGCAATAAGTGCCCGTGGCCAAAGCTCTTAAGACCAGCTACTGACTCGAGTCCTTTTGGCATTGTCCAAGAAGTTACTATTAAACTTCCCTGCCTACTTATATACAACTTTAATGTTAGAATAACAGAATAATTTCCTTTAAGAAGGAAATAATCATGCTCAGCTTATGGGACGGTGCGTACAGATCTTAAGCTGCAACACCTGCCGCTTACCCTCATTTACACAGTGTACCCACTGTCCAGTTTGATATATTGTCACCGTGAACTAAAAAGGCTGACTTTGAAAGAGGAGCGCTGATGTTCAGCTGTGGTAAAGCTCACTAATTATATCTGATCTGGTATGACATACAGAAACCCGTTTGTGACTACAGGTCATTCAGATTTGAAAAAGGGAACATAAGAGATCACTCACAATAATTATTTGAATAGAACTGGTGTAAAACTTAAGGTTAAAAGTGATGAGTCAGATTCTTTTTATAGTCTTACATAGGCTGATACATCACCCAAAAACAATAGCAGTGTAGATTTCTTGGATGGATTCACAAGGTGTGTTACAGCATCAGAAGTTCTGTAGAACAGTGGATGTTAGTGCAGAACTGCAAGCTAAATGCTTATCAAAATCTGTAAGCTGAAACTTGCATACTTATTCAATAACTTCTACCAGATTTGAATTGATGGAGCTCTCAGTCAGTGACTGCTGATGCAACCGTATACTGAGTTTTGAGGAGCACTGTGCAAATGAGAAAAAAAATACCCCCTTCAGCAGTTCTGCACAGGAATATATTGTTCTGTGCCATGTACCTGCACAGAGCAGCTCCTCAGCACTGAGCGTGGCAGAGCTGGTTGGGTGCCAGGAGCAAAGCAGTCACCAGCTCACAGCCTGCCAGGAGTGCTGTTCTGACTTCCCCAGCCTGAGGCAGCTTGCCTTCCACCTAGGCTATGCTTGCTCAATCTGTGTAGTGCTGCTGTTGTGCCACGAAGGACAGCCTTCAGGATATGGTTTCAAAAGCAATTTACTGGGCTACAAGAATAAAGAATTCCTTCCTGCCCTGCCCAGAGCTACAACAAGCTGTTAACAACCTTGCACAAATACACCTTTTTCCTGGAGCTGTGCACACACAAAAAAAAATACAAGCTAAAAAATCCTTGCTGGGGGCTGGGGTAATATTTGAGGATTATTTGCAACCAGGGTCTGTAAGTGGCTCTCATGCCCCCAGCTCCCCATATAATTGCAAATGGAGAACTGACCAGCAGTGTCAGGCTGGATCTTTCTAGGCTGGCTTTGGTACCTAGCTTGGCGGGCTGCAGCCATAGTAAAACTCTCCCAAAACTTTGCTTCAGAGTTTGCTTAGAAACAGTCTCCTGATTGCAAGGAGGAAAGGGAACTGATATTTTTCAGCTTATTCTGAAAGATTCAAGGAGTGCTAGGGTGGAGGCTAACAGCCAGGATGCTTAATGCAGACAGGAGACAAGAAGTTAATCTTAATAGCTGGGTTCTACTGTCTGTGTAGTGCGAGCTGTGAGCTTCCAAAGGCAATCAGCCTAGGTGCTGGAGTTCCTACAGCACTGTAAGGTCTGAACCCATGCCTTAAAACATGGGTGTGATTTCACTGAGAGCTCCTTTTTGCCTAAAGGGAAATGAAGTCGCGTTGCCTCTGTGCTGCTGCAAGCAGCAGTAGTGAGAATCACTCACAGCAGTACTGCGGCTCAGCACGAGATTATTTTAAAAAGGTTGAAGTACATTGTGATCATTTTAGCAATCCCACTTGGCTCGTAGACAGATGGCAGTTCGTGATAAGAGCTCTGTAGTGGAGGTACCCAGCAGCTGGTCAGACTCATCTGACCTTGTATACTGCAGACCAAGTCTAAGTATAAACTATGGCAAACTCTGATTACCCCCTCTGTCTAACAACATCCAAATAGTCAGATGTTCCACTTCCAGCTGAAATAGTGAGCTAAAAACATATTTTGATATGCCAAGAGTGACTAAAGTTCCCTGTATGAAAACTGGACTCATCAGTACTGCCATACATTAAGACATGCAGTAGTAATTTAAGTGTTTCAACATTCATTAAATGTAACTGCACAGATACTGATTATTTGTTTTGATGCCATTTCTTCAGAATTTCCTCTCTGTTTTTTTCCAGCTTGTTCTTCTGGGGATTATTTTGCTACCTCTCCGTGTCATATGTATAGTAATCCTTTTACTGCTGACCTGGCTGTCTGCATCAGTTGCAACTTTCTGTCATACTGGAGGAGCATCAGTGCCACTTCAAGGATGGAGAAGGTAACAAGTGACCAATGTTTGTTGAACTCTATGTTTGTGGGCTTTTTTAATAACACAAAGCCAGTGTTGAAGTATTTTTTCCTCACATTCTTTTCCTCCTTTTGATTAAAGAGGAGTCCTCTGTCGGGTCCAAATTTTACTGTTGTAGGGGAATCAATTTTTTGATGAGAGTATTTTACAGCAATATTGAAGCTTTTGAATAAGAATCTTTTTGAGTTCCTTGAGGCTGAGATACATCTTTATAAAAATTATTATTTAAAGACTGTCTGTAAGTTGGGACTTATTTCAGCAGTGATGCAAGTAGGAATATTTGAGACAGGAAGCTATCTTTAAAAGTATTTGGTAGCGTTACTTAGCTGAATGAAGCTTTGCTGAGTTTTCATTTGGGACAAAATTAGCTTTGACAGTTTCTCTTTTAGCTGTGATGCTCTTGGAGGAGTATTCTAAAGCTGCCTTTGTGTGCTCTGGTTTTAGTCACTCAGCTTCTGGGTCTCTTCTCATTGCAATACATTGCAGCTACATGCAGGAAGAGGGGACGCACATGAAGTGAACAGTAACAAGGCCAAGAGATGATAGTCTTACTGAGGGGACTTGTCCCATCTATGTTAACCTTGTTATTTATTCTTACATGATTAAAAATGATAGAAAAAGAGCAGTACTGGAGTGATACATATTCTTACAAAAAATGATGCTGAATCTGCTAAGCACTTATCCTGCCCTCCCAACAGCATCATGCTAAAGTGCTATAAAATACAGCAAGGGAAATAGCACACCAATTAGTAGGTGGGGAACAGTGTACTGGCGAAGATGCTTTACATTGCCTTATCTTTCAAATTGTAAATATAATGTTGTAAATGCCAACATTTAAAAAACACCAAAAAACTCCAACACTTTCCTTATGAGCATTATTGCTGTCCTGTGCCTAGCCACGGTGCTTGTGAGAGCTAAGTATTTGTTCAGAATGCTAGCTGTAACATGGATGATGTTTTTGTGTTTCTGTTCACAAGGAGGATGATCCAGACAACCCTTTCATGCCTAACTCATACCCTGTTCTTTGTAATGGGTTTTCGAGTTAAAGTAAAAGGGAAAGCGGCGAGTCTACAGGAAGCCCCAATCTTTGTCGTAGCTCCTCATTCAAGCTTTTTCGATGCCATTGTTTCTGCCTTAACTGGAATGCCGTCAATAGTGTCTAGAGCTGAGAACCTTTCAACTCCAGTGTTTGGCAGTAAGTATTTATGAAAAAATAAAGAGCTGCAAGCTTTATCTCTGAAACTGATTAAGGGTCAGGATTTGTAAGTTCTTAAGTTCCAAAGATACTGACAGATTATTTTCTGTGAAATCACTGGGACAGTTTATCTTTCTGAGTTGGTCAATGTGCTGTTTCCTTTCAGGCATGGAATATAACACCATTTTAAATTTGCTTTAAATTGAAGATATGTTTCATAGCTTCTCAGACAACTTTCTCTGCAAGTCTACCAGTAGGTAGCTTGAATAACCTGTTTGGCTGCTGTTTTTCAACAGTCTCACCCACAAATGTAGAGTATGGATTGGTGAAGTTTGTTTCAAAACAGACTGGAACTGCATCAGTCTGGAAAATATCATACTCATTAGCTTACACTTACAAGCACTGTTATGTTGGTTCTTTTGTTTCCTTATGGTAATCAAACAAGGAAGGAACAAAAGAGAAGTTGCTCAAAAAGGAAATGCAGAGAATGGAAAAGATCGGATGAATCATGCTTCTGTTATTTTCTCCTCCTTCTGGAACACAAAGGAATCCCAGTTTGTGTTATGACTAGAATCAGCATCAGACTTTCTGCTGGCTATGTATCTCTTAAGGCTTTTAAAGTAATTAGCCAACAGTAACCCCAGATTGAACTCAGTAGACTACATAGACAAGTGTCCTGGTAGGAGATGAACTGATCGTATCTTCTTACAAAGATGGGACAGAAGATAATTCCTTCCCAACTTTCTCATCTCATCTCAGTATGTCCACACCTTCTGATATAGACTTGATTAAATTAGTTGTGTTTATCTGTTTGGCATTTTGGTTTTGTTTTTTTTTCCATATATACACAAGTTGTGTATGCTTTGAAACTGTAAAGGGACTTCCTACTTCTTCATTGTGGGCTCAAACTGCTTCTTTGTTGCAGTTTGGATTATTTAGGCCCAAATGAGGCCAATGAGTAGATGCCTGGTCAGGTCTGTTGCTTGGATCTGTGGGGAAATGCTCAGTGAACAGCCATATTAGTAGAGCATGCTTGAGTGAATTTGGTATGTTTTTACCTACTGCCAAGCTCCTCAGCTTACAGTGTATGTCTTCTGTATCTTACTCTTGGAGAATGAGGACAATAATACTTTTCTTATTTAGTCTGAAAGCTGTTTGTGCAGTCTGTCTTCTAGTACAAGAATACCAAGGTTTATTACAAGGTTGCCTTGAACATGTGATTTCCTGGCACTAGTGCAAAACAAATAAAAATCTGGATCTCTTCCACAGCAATTTTAAGTTCCCTTCAGCCTGTAGCAGTTTCTCGTCAAGACCCTGATTCACGGAAGAAGACAGTCACTGAGATAACTAGCCGGGCATTATCAAGAGGCCAGTGGCCACAGGTAATAAATATACTACTGCTTTTCTATAATATATTTATATACACTGTGCATCATAGTGCTAGGTAGGCACTGCCTAGCTGAATAGCATCTTGGCATCTCAGATCAGATCTCAGATCTATGACAGGTTTAGGAAAGGAAGAAAAGAGGCCGATGCCCAGAAGTTTTGTCATGACATATGAATGATTTAAATCAGACGGTAAGAATTTCTGTTCTAAAATGCAAATGCTCTTGAATTTCTTTTCCCAAGGAAAGGGGAGCTGGCTTTACACTAATTCTGCCTCTGCGTTATGGCACTAATAGCCTGAGTCAATATCCAAGATTTTATTTTTTTTTTTAGCCTTTTTTTGAACGCAAGATGATGTCTGTGATATCCTCCACTGAGTCTGAATTCTCTTAGCATAACAGGAAAGGAGTAGCTGAGTTCCCAATTCCTTTCTCCTAAAACCAAAGTATAACAGGCTAGGCAACGCTCATGCTTATTAATAGCAGGTAGTCCTGAGTACTGCTTCTCCCAGCCCTGTACCAAAACAGAAGGGGAAGGAGAGTGTGGATCAGTCACTAATTTATTTCACTGCGGTTTATGACGTATGGCTGAACAAGCATTCCCATTTTTGTGTCCCTAGCAAACAATTTCTGATTATGGAACAATCAGTGGAGGGCTAACTGTAAAACAAATGGTTTAGCTGTGTCTGCTGTACCTTAGAGCAGCCAGTAACTCTTTCGTTCAGCCATAACCCATTCATTCATACTGAAATGGGAACAGAGCTTGAATAATTTTGATCCAGACCAGTTCTTGTGCTGAGATTTTTTAGAATGCTGCTTATGGTCAATCCTGTATTGATATAAGAAATATAAAGCCTCTTCGTATTCCACAGGGAGTTGAATTCAATGTGTCTCACTGCAGCTCAGTACACATTTAATCTGGTATCTTTCAGAGTCTAATTCAGAGTCCTTCTGGGTGTTTAATGTCTGAGTCATTCAGAGGCTGTACAGGGTGTGATACTATAATAGTTCTGCTTAAGAGATACACCTGTGCTCCACCTTTTGCTCCTGCCCCTTAAGCCATGATCTTCTCATCACAGGTAGCATGCTCACTCATGTTGATAGCATCTGTGCTTTTAAACGCTTGAGTACCTCCTGCCTTTCATGTCAGCCCAGACTCTTACGTTTATATGGTAAGAAACTGCTGGCAGAGAAACAGTTCTCATATTATTAGCAGCATTAAACATTTCAAGTCAAACACTGGAAGCTTTATGTACCATAATTCTGAACCAATAAAGGCCTTTCCCTAGAATTTCTCTTTTTAAAAAAAGACATTTGTTTCCAAATCAAGATAAATCAGATTGTTATTACTGTCTGCATCCTTCAGTAATTCATTCTGTTGTAGTTGAAACAGTAATGGTAATCTTGTGATGCAGTGTGACATGTCACAGATCTTGCATAAAAATTCAGCCTTCCTGTAACTGATGCTGAAGTATAATCCTTTTATGATGTGTATATTTTTACTTTCTTTCTCTTTAAATCCAAGATACTGATTTTCCCAGAAGGCACCTGCACAAACCGATCCTGTCTGATCACATTTAAACAAGGTGAGAGATTCTGCAGTATCTCTGTTGGAAAATATTACATGAAATACTAATCAGGTAGTTCTAGTAAGACCTATACTCCAGCAGACACATCACAACAGCATTTTACTAATGTCTTATGTTGTTAAAGCTTCAATATTGTAGTAATGATATTTCAGTCACATTAAGCTCAATATTTTACACTGTCGTGTCTCATATGAATCTGTTAAAACTTCCAACTGCTGTATGAAGCTTAGCCTTAACAACCAATACTAATTTGTGGTTGCAGGTGCATTCATTCCAGGAGTTCCTGTGCAACCTGTTTTGCTCCGATATCCCAACAAGCTGGTATGCAGCACATTTTTGTACCACTAATCTGGAGGTCAAAATACTGACTTCAAACATATCTAAGCTAAATATTTTCCTTTGGCGCTGAAGAATTTATCATCCAAGTTTTAAGACTGGAGGATTCCAAGTTTCCCAAGAGTCAGCGTGGAGTGGTTGCTATTCCTATTGTGAGAAACTTACTTCTGGGCTTCTCAGCTGTAGTAAAAATAAGAGGAAGTGCAAAGAAGTATTGCAGCGGAAGTTAGAAACTTCCTACAAAGGCACAGAGCCTGGACTTTGAAGTCTGAAATGCATGCAACTTCCTTACCAGTCATCCTTTTTTGGATTAAGCTTAAAATACTCTTACTGCAAATGTGTTTTCTGAACAAAAGCAAGGCTGAACCATGCAGTGCTTCCAACACCCCTTCCTTCAGGCAGCTGAGGAGGGAAGCTTTGCAGATGGTTCTCTTTGTGCAACTTTCTCTTGTTTTGCTGAATACGTGTTTGCAGTCTCTGCCAAGTACAGGAGTTGAGCCATATGGCTCTGTTTCCCTGGCAGGTGCAATACCAGGACATGAGCTTAGCAGACTGCTAACATGTTTTTTCTTTTCTTCTTCACCCAAAAAACCCAGAAATGACCAAAAGAACAAAAAGACCAACCATTTGATTCCTAGTGCTTTTTAAGATGAAAAAGTAATTAAGATGAAAAAGTGATTGTTTTTATTTACATTGATTCCCTTGTAAAATCCTTCTGCAGTTCTGTTTCTAAACAATGAACCGCTCAAGGGGATTGATGCATTTCAGCAATGGGATTTAAGGATCTGGAGTATACACTGTAATAACAATATCTAGGAAGTAATAAACATAGAAGAAGAAGGGGGAAAAAAAGCCCAAAAAGCAAAGAAAAAGCATGATAGGATCACCTATACAAAGATATCCCTGAAAACTATTTCCAAAGTATTTCTGAGGGTGCTTTTCTAAGTGGACTGGCAAGGAGTTCTGAGAAGTCTGATTAGATACTCTTTTTCTACTTTTCTGCTGTTTTGATTAGAACAAACGACTTAAAAAGTCTAAATAACCACTGAATTTTCCTTCCCAATTGCTGACAGATGGGCAGTCTGCCATTCTTTTTTCCAAATTTTTAGGGCAAGGAACCCTAGTTGTATTTACACCTTTATTTTCTTTACAGGATTATAAAACTATCATCTGCTTTTTCTAAGCTTATGCTTTTTCTATGCTGCAACCTGTCCACATTCTAACTCTCATCTGTTTTGTAAGACATTTCTGCTTTATTTTTTTCCTTAGGATACCGTGACCTGGACATGGCAAGGCTATTCACTGTAAGTTTCCTAATCCTACTGACAACTGCTTCTTAGAATCAGAGGTCTTAAAGCTTCAAAATCCATCGTGTGTTCACATGCTTAAAGATTAAGTAACTTATATACATACTGCTTATCAAAAAATTGTGCAGTGTTGTTGATAAGCATGACAGCTGGTAACAAGTTGCCTGCCCAGTGAGCAAGCAGCAGGTATATGCAGTAGCCTTATAGGAAAAAAAATATCCATTGCAGCATTTCAGGAAACTCCCACATACTTAAAATCCTTGTCCAGTATTGGCTCTGTTTCATCTGCTGATGTGCAAATACTTAAAATTACTTAAAATAACTTAAAATACTTCCTTTCTTTCTTCCTCTCCTGCAGAAAAGAGCTGTGCATAATGACACTGTGTCAGCTCTTCACAAGAGTGGAGGTTGAGGTAAGAATCAGAAATACCTTTCTACTGAGAGTTTATACTTTAGTACAAATACATAATTCACATCATTAATAACTGTTAGTGAACAGTAAACAACCGTGTCAGCAACAAGAAGAGAATCACAGTGAGAATATTTTTAGTTTTGATGGCTATATCTACGTATCACTTAACCTGATGAGTTCCTGAATGAAAGCTGTCAGAAATGCTTCTACTTTTAAAGCACTGCAAAATCATTGCCAACTCACTAGTTACAAATTTATAAATTAACAATTACAATACATTCTATTAAAGGAAACTTCACATTTTCTACCCTATGTTCTTATTTCCCTGCTGCCTTGAAAGCATCCTTGTCTTACTCACCACCTTCCCATACTGAATGCTAAAAGGTTGCTGCAAGTAAGAGCTTATGTAGGGGCTCTTGTTTTGTACTGGGAAGAAAGCTGAGCTTTGTATAATGAACCGGTTTCCTTAATCATTAAAATCAGCTGCAAAGTGCAAAGACAGATGAATGACAACTGACACAACATACGCACTTCCTGTATCAGTTCACTTACTCTAACAGCTTGCTGCGTATCAAAGAGCCAGCATTCACAACACAGTAGTGAGGAGAGAGATAACCGAGGTATGATCAGTTTGTTGTACTTCACATTCCCTAGCAGACCACAAAGATTATCTGTATGGATTATGTCAGTTTAGGGACCTGAGCAATGGGAGACATTCAGGTAGGTTTTGCTGTTTATTTGCCAAACGTAGTTCAGTGAAGTTGTGCTCTGTGAGCACAACCTGTGTTACTGCTACTAACAGCAGCAAAGTCGTTGTTGTGAAACAACATCAAGGGAGCATCTTGTATACTATAAGGCATGCGGTAGACACGTTAACAGAATATGTACTGAAGATGTAATTCTCTTTATGATTTTGTACAGAATCTGTGCCATTTGTACAAGTGGGAACAAGAAACAATTAGTGGAGCCCTTCTATTAGAATGTTTATTTCCCCCTGATTCAGAATGGAACTCAAACTTGTCTATTAGAAAATTGCGGTCCCAAAGTGAAACTGAAACATGAAGAAAGATGCAGCTTTCACAGCAGCTTGTGTCGCCAGTATAGAAATAACTGCTTAGCATCAATACAGATGTTTCCAAAAGCCCAAAATTGAAGGGACAGTTTTACCCAGAGAGGGAGGAAATCACACTTTTAGTAGTCACTAAGTAGTTCCTTTTTTAGCAGTGAGCACTTCAGTTACTACCACATACTGTGAACAAGCAGCCTCTCTTCCCATTGGTGGTGCTCTGTCTACAGTGCATGGACAGTGATGTTCCTGTAGTCCAGGGAGGAACCATATGTGTTTCTAGACATAGCCTAAAACGTTGTGGATATTAATGATTAAATGGTCAGACTGGCAGTGAATTTTATGTCTTCCAAAGGTAGAGACTAAGCCAAAAGCAGATCAGAGAAGTGTTTCTGCTACTGAAAGTGCTGGGAAGAATTGTTCTTAGAGGATTGCATTTTGTCAGCAAAGGTATATCTACCAGTCATCAGCAGATAAGAGCTGCGTGTGTGTGAGATCATGCCTGCCACCTCAGGAGCATAGAAAACCAAATCACCTCCTGCTGTAGTTTCTGGCAAACTGGCTTTACCATTAATGTTAAGCAGGTTTCTTGAATGAGATGTTTCAGCTACCAAAAATCTAAATTGCAGTCTGAGGAAGACCTCAGCCTCTACTGACGTAATGACCACCTTCAAGAGCAGGAACCATGCTTGCAGAGATAAACTTCTCAGAATTATGATTTCATCTCAGCGGAAGATAACACAGTTCTCTATGTTTGTAAAGAGTGCCTGTGCTTCCTCAGCCTAAGAGCTGCATGACTTCTGCAGGGATATTGTAATAAGCCCGAATGTGTGTTAGAATTGAACAGATGCGGTAGCTGCTTGTAGAAGGAATGAAATCTCAACACTTCATGTGAGCAGCTGGGCCCCTGCTGTTCTTACCAGAGAGAAAACTCCCAAGTATGAACAGAAAATGGTTATGGCTATTTGACAGATAACTTATTCCATAAATGTCTGGATTTGGTCATCAAGAGGCAGTGTTCCTTGAAATCAAAGGCAAAGGATGTTCAGAAAGGACTGTGTTTATACAGGATATAGGTACCAGTGTATTAATGCATCACCAACAACTAAAATATAACTGAAGAAACACGTTGACACATAGTAACCGTGCCTTCCACTGAACAGTGTGCAACATCTGGATGATTCTAAGATAGCTATATTCTGGGATTTAAGGGCAGGGTGAGAAATGAGAGAAATGAAAGAACTGATCATCAGTATGGGAAATGGATCTGCAGGCAGACACTGTGCTGACTGAAGTAGAAGGAACAGAATACACATCCACACAGTACTTTGTAAACAGGTGCCATTCATGTCATAGCAGATAATAATTCACCTACAGTGCATTTCTAGTCCAACTTCATACATAACAACACTGAATAAGGCCTCCACAGTAAATGTGTTATGTAGATATCTGGGGTCGATATCTTGGTTTGCTCGGCTTGTAAAATTCTGTACCATTTTAGTATTCTTATAATTTAGAACTAAGATTCCTCAGCATTTTCACCACAGGCTTCAAGCTTTCAGAAAACCTACCAGTCACATCCTGACAGATACAATTAACATGTACCAGGTGTAACTGCAGCATGTATGAAAAAAACAAACACCACACTATAAATCTTACACACAGTTTTCTAGTATATAGCACCAATTACAAAGAATCTTTGAAAAGAATTTGAGACTCTCATTCTTACAGACATAGTGTTTAAACCTCCTATGATATTTGCATTTGCTTTCCTTGGAGTTTTGGTTTTTATTTTTTATAGCTGCTTCTATCAATCTTTAAGAGTCAGTTTGGACTAAAATCTTACTTGTGTAGCTATTGTAGAAGAGAGTGAGTTGTTCCTGAGGCTGTTGAGACCTCTGCTGTCCAACTCTGTCATTGCACGACTGATTTTTTTCTCCTGTTTTTCTCGTTGCAAAGACTAACAAGAAGTTGCCCATTTTGTTAACAAAGTTCTGACTACTGAATTGATTGGATTACTCATCTCTTTCAGTTTCTGCCTGTTTATGTTCCTACTGAGGAAGAAAGAAATGATCCCATTCTTTTTGCCAATCGAGTCCGACAAACTATGGCTACGTACGTAATGTCATGAATAAAATCTTTGAGAACTTTTCTTACATACCTATCCACCTGTCCTTCTATAAGCATCCAAATGCATCCCAGCCATCCAGTACACCAAGTACCCTGCCCCACAATTCACTCAGGTCCTAGGTACTGTACATGGGTGTCTAATTCTTATACCAAAACATCCTTTGATTGGTCTTATGTGGAGCATAAAGAAGGCTGCCTTACATTGGAACATAGTATGTTTGACACTTGGAATGCTGGAATAAAATGCTCCTGTACTTGCTTGACAAGAGCACGCAGGTGGTTTGTTCTCAGAGGCTACTGGGTTGCATTTACAAAACTGTGAATCTTAAAGCATCATGAAACTACTGTAATGTTATTTCACAACACTGCTTGACAGAATGCGTTGCTCTATCCTATCTATGTCATGTATATTGGCATTAAGGCAGGTTGAGGTGGTGAAAGCAGAAACAGTCAACTAAAAGTTACTTTAACATAAGACAGTGTTTGTCTTTATCCTTCATTTCCTTAATTTTGTTTCAGTGCTTTGCAGGTGCCAGTCACTGATCATACTTTTGAAGACTGCAGGCTGATGATTTCAGCAGGACAGCTGACTTTACCCATGGAAGCCGGGCTGGTGGAGTTCACCAAAATCAGCAAGAAGCTCAAGTAAGGGAAGTTAAGCTGTTGATAAGGGAAATGCTGCAGTTGATAACCAACTAGAAAAAAGCAAACTGCTTTACAAGTGACCTGGTATGAGTGCAGCCAAATCTGAAGTCTGTGCATAGTGCATCTAGAATTGCTGTGTGTGTGCCACGCATCCATTTATACAGCTCTGTCTGGAAAAAACTTCAATACTTAACATGGCAATCTTAATTATTCCAACCAAGGTGCAAAGCTGTATTTCTGCAGAGATCATTTGCTTTCCAGGTTGTAGCAATAATAGTGTTTGCAGGGAAAGTTAGCTAATAGAGCTGATGTATATTCCGTGCTGCTAAGCAGGGAATATCGCTCTTGCACGTGATGCATAAAAATAATGCTACACCTGAATTTATGGCAATGAAAGCCTCTTTACTGGGTTAACCAGATGATAATAGATTTGGGAAGTTACTCTAAGGAATTCTGATATACCCAAGTGTAGAACTGTCTGCTTATAACCACAGGGGGGCAGTCCTTCATTGCTGACTTCATACGAAACGTCAGCCTGGTTCTAGAGCATTTAGAAATACCTCTTCTCCTTCATGTTTACATAGCCTAAAGTGGAACCACGTAAGAGAGCAGTTGGATACCTTTGCTGCCATTGCAAGTGCTTCCAAAGGGGGAAGAATTGGAATTGAGGAGTTTGCAGAGTACTTGAAGCTGCCTATTTCAGATGTCCTCAGAGAGCTGTTTCTACTCTTTGACAGAGTGAGTAGTTGTTAACTGACTAGAAATCTTGTTGGCAATGCTTTGTTAAGAATTACATACAAAAAGAATACTTGTTATGTCAAGCTTAGTAAACACTTCTTGGCTAGCAATTCATATAGGCCAGATAGTTGACTCATACGGTTACCTTTTTAAGTTTTGATGAAAAAAAGTTGGTCATTTTGTAGCTTGTGAAATGACAGTTATCTCTTGATATGCTGCTAGTGGCTGAATATTTCCTTTTGCCTATCCCAGATTTTGAGTTCATTTACATTCTAACTGCTTCATTAAGTGATGTAGTTTTAAGTAGATAAGGCAGATTGAAGCTAAATAGACTGCAGATTCAGAATCATAGAATTGCTCAGGTTAGAAAAGACCTTTACGATCATTCAGTCCAACCACAACCTAACCATCCTACCTAACAGCCCGCTGCTAGCTCTTGTCCCTGGGCACCACATCCAGTTCTTAAACACATCCAGGGATGGTGACTCAACCACCTCCCTGGGGAGCCTATTCCAGTGTTTAACAACCCTTTCTGTAAAGAAGTATTTATGCTGTGTTTGTAAAAGGTTCTATTAGACATTCTGAGAACTCCTATTGCCTGTCTCCAGCCATAAGGAAGGAATGTACAGGTGCTAATCTGATTATTTAGGCTTTTCTCCATACTCAGTAGCGATCTATTTCATGTTATGCTTCTCTCTGAAAGATGGGAAAAAATGCTGTATAAATGTGCCCCCTCTGCCTATACCAGCAGCCCCAGTGACTAGAGCATAGTGTAGAACTCATTTTACTTTATGCATCCCATATGTGCTACAGTGCAAGCAGCTTACTTTACTGGAAGTGCTTATAAACCTGAGTTTACTTCTTGTCTTGGGACCTTTCCTAGCACAGCATCATTCTTAAGTTAACTTTAAGTTAACTTTAGCGGTACGCTTGGCCCTATGAGAGCATTTTGTTGTACACGTTGATTTAAACTTGCTGGATTTTTCCAAATTCAGAGGATTTACAGACTCTAAAGTAAAGCTATGTAAAATATATTCCTGTGTTTGCTGAAGGCATAGAAGCTCTAGCAGATAAGGTACTCATCCTTTCCTCTTTCCTATCTCCTCACTTTGGACCACTGGCTCCTATGAACGCAAAACTGAAGCACAGCACAAATGCAAGACAGATACAGTGCAGCAACCAATGTAATTAAAGGCAGTTAAGACTCTTTTCAGCTCAGCTATCTGGCATAACAGCTTCAGTGACTAGAATTAGCAACATAATACACAATTCATTAGAAAGCTGAAGACATAAACGTTTGCAATCACAGTCAAGACTGTAGTAAGCTTTCTTAGTGTTCATCTCAAGGGAGATCTGCTTTACTGAGAAGCAGTCAGCTGATGTGCCAGGGGTCTTTTCTAACTATTTCAATTATAACTTCTGCTTTGTGGCTTTCAGAATGGTCAGGCTTTTGTTTTTCTTTTTGGTGGTTTTTTTTTTGCAACAGAGGTTTACCAAATGTCACAAAGCTAATTATGCAGAGAAGAAAAACAGGAATGTCAACTGACAGAAACTACTGAGAACTGCAGTATTTCTGGCTCCCGGAGTCATGCATAGACATGATTAAGCGTGTAGGTTAAGCTGTGTTTTGTCCACACCCAGCTCATACACAACACAGCTTTGGAGAGCTACAGAAGTGCAAGATCTCTGAGTAACTCCCTTAGAAAATACTTGTGATGTTCCTTGCTAAGGCTTTGCTGAGTGGAGGAAGTGGTAGTGGTCAAGGAGAGAGCCTTGTACGTGGCCTGGGAGGTCTCCTAACAGGAGGTGGACATGGAGGAAATCTTGGAGGACTTGTTGGAGGTCTTGTGAATCTGATAACTGAAGCAGCAGCTCAGTATAATCCGGAGCCACCACCACCTCCTCGCAACCATTTTACAAATGTGGAAGCTTATGAGAGTGAGGAAATTAGACAGTTCCGTCGTCTTTTTGTCCAGCTGGCTGGAGATGATATGGAAGTGTCTGCTACAGAGCTAAGAAATATCCTGAACAAAGTGCTTTCCCGACATCAAGACTTGAAGACGGATGGCTTCAGCTTAGACACGTGCCGCAGCATGGTAGCTGTCATGGATACCGACACAAATGGCAAACTGGGCTTTGAAGAGTTTAAGTATCTGTGGAACAACATCAAGAAATGGCAGTGTGCGTACAAGCGCTGTGATACCAATCAGTCAGGCATTCTTGAGAGAGCTCAGCTGCCGGCAGCCTTGCGGGCTGCAGGGTTCCAGCTGAACGAACAGCTCTTCCAGGTAATCGTGCGCAGGTACGCCAGCGAGGATGGCAGCATGGATTTTAACAGTTTCATTAGCTGCTTGGTGCGACTGGACAGCATGTTCCGGGCCTTCAAGTCGCTGGACCGCAATGGAAATGGGCAGATCAAAATGACCATTGAAGACTGGCTGCAGCTGACCATGTATTCATGAAGGCAACGCAGAAGAGAATAAGCTTCATTTGAAAGATATACATGGAAGAATACAATGCTGTCATATTATAGAACTATAGCTGTTTCTTTATCCTAGGTCAGATATAGCTAAAGATACTTTACTTAGCTATGATTCCTCTTTTGTATGCGTTAGTCTGCTTTTCTGAAGTTTGTGTAAGTTGTCAGTTGTACAGATGCATAAGTCAGGCTAAGAAAATGATCTCTAGACTCTGAAATGAGGGAATATGTTGAAGGACCAAAGCTTTGCTACTCCTTCACAGAATGTGGGCTTATAAAGGAGTTTAAGTATTAGATAGAAAACTCTTAAGTTTGGTAGTGTTTTGTGATAATACTGTGCCGGTTTGTCAGCATTCACTAAGCTGAAATAAAGGTGTGCTTGCCTGAAGGCAGTTACTGGTAAAGTTCAGTAGATTCCTAAATGGTGTGGTTATTTCTAACTGGGGGGATTAAAGTTGCAATGACTATTATGACCAATTAATATTTTGCTTCCTTCCTACAACTTTTTCTGCTGAAATAAAAGCTGAGTGGTATTGTCAGTTCCACTTGCTGGCAAAGACAAAATTAAAGACATAACAGGCTACCTTAGCAACCTGTTTCTCCTTCCTACAACTCTATTACTCTTTTCTCTCTCTCCTTGAAGCCTTAATATAGTTAGAATGAAAACAGCTTAAAATACTGCATTTATATTTTGAGAAGCAAATGTAGTCACACAGCAGCCAGCCAACAGAAGCTACTTGTAGCTATCAGAGATAACTTTCATCAGAGTGCAGCGTCCCACCTGAGCTAAGTATGCAGTTTAGAGACGTCAATTTTTGAGTAATAGAACAAGGAATTACATGAACTGTCAAAGGCACCCTATTTTTGGAATAAGGATACATAGATGATGACAAGCAGCTCTTTCACTGCAGGGTGGCAAGGAAGGTTTCTCTGCAGGGCTCTGCTGCTTTAAAAGAAAACTGTCTAGGGCGTGTGCTGGCTGATTGGAATGTGAAATGAGGAGTGGAGCAGCACAGACTGCGCAAAGGCTCCAGATGTAAGAGCCCACGTGCCTCTTCCCCTCCTAACGGAGGTATCAGTGACTAATGGAGAAACACCACACAATATCTGCAGGGCAACTGAATACTAAAATGAGGTTCTGTGGTTTGGTTTTGTTTCTGAATTTCCATAGCTTTGATTTCTAATTCTTACACTCAGCAATTAATATATTCCAAGCTGATGAAATCTCCTCGCTGGTATGTTTGCAAAAGCCTTTTAATTTTGCACAGAATAACTTGCAACTTTTTTGCTCAGATTTTTTGGTAAAAAAACAAACAAACAAACAAAGAACCCCCTACCAGGCTAGCATCAGAATTTCCTGTTTGTTACTGGTTACAACTTGCAAGTAGCAACAAGCATTTTTGAGTTACAGCAATAGCTTCTTACATAACAAGCCTGGATAGGAACATGAGATGTTCAACTGCAGTTCCTCTCCAGGTGTTCCCATGTTAGCTTCCCTGTGGTAGCCCTGTAAGCTACTCCATGTTACTTGGCTAATCAGAACAGGAACAAGTCAAACACACTGAAAAGAGGAAGAAAAGCCTAGTTTCCTATCAGAAAACAAGATCTGTTGAGGCTGCCCTATTCTTCAGCTATTTTAATAACATAAATACAAATTTATGAATGTTCGTGTTCAACTTTGATATTTAGAGAATTAGAACTTAGCTTACGTGTTTCTTCAACATATATTTGGGTGCACAGGATGCAAACACAGCTAGGTATGTGTAGAACAACTGCTGCAAGTGTTCTTTGCATTGATGCTACAGAAACATGGAGGATTTTCTAGTGTTTTCAGTTTAACACCCATGTGTTTGCAGCAACCCTATCGCTTCCCCTTAACCAAAGCACCAGAGCATCTCTCAGTTAGCCAGCCTCCTAGGACTTAGCAGTGGTCACAACATGGTCTTACAAGTAAAGTAACTTCATTCTCAAATGGCTGGAGTTCTCTGTGTCAGACTGCACTCGGTTTTGATTACTGGATTTTAATGCTTAAGGTAACTTAAAACTATTTCTATTTTTGCTAAAACATTTCCTTAAAATTCATAGGTCTTCAAAATATAGGATGTTCAAATGTTAGATGCCTTGAAAAAGATTGATTAGACTGACGGTGTAAAGAAACAAAGTTATCTGTGCAAACCAGTTCTGAAGGCTAAATAAAATTGAATCTTAGCAGTTTAAAATCCTGCCAAACGTATAGCTTCATAAAGTACTGGACACATTATGATGCATACTTGCTGACCAAGGACTGTCCTAAGATCTAAGCTCAATATCAGAAACCCGTTTCACAGAACACAAGACTTCCAAAGCTCTCTACACAGCAGCCTTAGCATTTCTCCACTGGGGAGCTCCACATTCCACTATTCAGTAGGAGGAAACTACAAACAGAAAGGTTAAGACTGACATGCTAAAGTGGCATTAGAAACTGGTTGGAGAGCCAGGAATAGGATCAAGATCTGACTGTACAAGACACATTTACCCAGGAGACCACCCCTCTTTTAATTGTCTTGCCTGTGCTGTTCTCAGACTTAGGGTGCCCACTCTTGATTAAAAAGAAATTCCTGAACCATACAGCACATTATCCACAGGAGGAAATCTGCTTTATGGTTTTGTTTCATTTTAGAATGTTTTTGATGAGTTTCCTTTTGGCAAACATTCCGAACTATGGGCTACGAGTCACGACAGCTTTGCTTTCATTAACTGTGCCCCATCACCTAATGCTTACGTATGGCTTCTTCCCTAGACTGGATGTTTCCCAAAACCCTCAAGAAACTCTCAGTGTGGTCACAGGAACATTACTGACCTAAACATTATTTTAGTGGATACAGTTTTTTTCCTCTCTGGAAATGTGATGCAATACATAGAATTAATCACAAATCCCATCAAAGTAAAATTCAGATGTTTTGTTGGAAGAGCTTTGTAATGAACACATTGAAATGTACTTTCAGATCAAAACTGCAATTATCAAACAGGCTGCTACTATTAATTAATTGCATTTCTGGCTTATAAAGTAGGACAATGTATTTGCCTCAAAACAACACGTAAGGCAATGCATTTTCTTCAAAGAAGAGCTTAAGAGAGACCGTGTGCATCAGCAAGCTGTACTCCTGCTGGCATACATTTTATTGCTGAAGGTTCTTAGGAAGAATTAACTCAAGACAACAGTCTCATTGTTGGCCTCTCTATTCTGGGACGTTGCACCATCTCTTGAGTTACACTAAGTGCCAGTGTTTGTATTTCCTGCAGGAAGAAATAATTTAAAGTTGCACATTGCCTTGGTGCGTGTTGCATATTTGATTTGCACAGCAGCTTTTGAAGTGATATACACTATTAACTGTGACTCGTGCCATACATTTTTTGGTTACAGAATGGAGATGGCACCATTGACTTCAGAGAATATGTAATCGGTTTATCTATCCTTTGTAATCCAGCCAACACAGAAGAGACAATTCACATGGCATTTAAGGTAAGTTCAAATTAGTGTAAATCTACAAGTCTGACAAATCAAGACTGACTGTAAATCTGTTAGCTTTCAAATCATAAGTTTATAGCTTCAATCTGACATGCAAATGTGAGTAATTCTCTTAAACCAATTGACATTTAGACTGTGAAGGGGAGGTGGAGAATTGCAGACATCAGCTTCATAGAAAAGGGTTTGAAAAGCCATGTGAAGGCACTAATGAATATGTAACTTGGCAGGCCAACTCCAAAAATGATTCAGCAGCACTTGCGAGTTTTTGCCTGAGGTTTTTTTTCTGCTGGGACATTCAATGCCACGTGCAGACAATAGATGGAGCAATATCCTCTGTAAGTCAAACAGAGAGTCACTGTCTACAAAAATGACAAGAAGGGGTATTCAGGGCAGGCACATCCAAATGCCGGCTGCACCCGAGATCATCTATTTGCTTGTTCCATGGTTTTCTGATAGTTTGAGCTATTGAGGAACAGATACCACCTTTCAGATCCCAGGCTCAGGCATGCAGTGCGCAGTCAGGGATGCCCACGTTTTGAATCCCTGAACACTCAAATGCCCAAATAACATTTTTTCAGAGGATACTTGACACAGATTCAGACATACCCACTATCTATTAAGATACGAACCATGTTCATCTTAAACTGGATACATTTCTGTATTGATGCTTATTCAGGACGTACCAGTGTATTTATGGCAATCCAGCATAGTCGTTAGCTGCTTTACAGCTAAGTGTCACTGCTGCTCAAATTAGTTTGTATTTCTGGGGGGTTTTTATTACCACAGTTTCCTCAGAAGAAGCAAGCCTTGCAGGTATCCTTGGTCTTTTATTTTTTTGCTTTCTAGATGATGCTCTTCAGTACTGTAACAGTTGTATTGATTATAAAATGTATAATTTGCTTCAGTTCCTGACTTCACTGGGAAATCACTAATTCAGCTGGTAGAAAGTCCAGTTTGGTGAACTTTGGACTTTCTTTTGCTAATTATTTTCTTTGGTACTAAACACACTCTCCTACACAATGGGACTTTTTGCCTGTAGCAATTACTTAGAATTACAGTCATCTATTCCTTGTATTTCTCAAGGGGGTGATTCATAGCAGCTGCTAACTGTCCCTGTGCTGGGAAGGATGGCAGATCACTGTACATCTACTGCCTGCATTCCAGTCACCAACATTCCTTTTACAGTAATTCCTTAGTGGGTGACAGGTCCCGTATACTAAAAGTTAGATATTTTATGACAGAAGATAAACTATGGCAAATTTATCTGCTGCCAGGTATGCTGTAGATTAATCAAAAGGAAGACTAAGATCTAAGGTATGCTTGTATAGAGTGGCATAGTTCATGGTGACAAACAACATTAACCTTTGTTTATAAGCACTGTATAAGTTTTATTAGCTAATGCTATGGGATTTGTTTGCTGTTGCAGGCTTTTTTGCATACTTCTCCTCGTACAGAATATCCTGGTCCTGACTACAGCATGTTCATCACTCTGCTAAATTTCTGCCTAGTCTTATGCAGAAAATGTGCATAAAAGCTCTTGTAAGAAAAAGTAGCTGAGATGGAACCCCACTGTTCAAATACCAGTCATTTGCAATTCACCTTTTGAATACTAGAAACCTAATGTGACTGGTTGCTTTGCACACATAAGGTTCACAGGCAAAGTAATGTTTCTGTGCATGTGTCTTTTCCAGCTCTTTGACCAGGACGATGATGGCACTATAACAGAGAAAGAGTTTGCTTGTATCATTCAGTCAGCTCTGGGGCTGCCTGACCTTGATGTTTCTAACCTCTTTAAAGAAATAGATGCAGATGAAACTGGGAAGCTGTCCTACGGTAAGTTACGTCCTTTTATAACAGAGTACTCTTGGCAGTCATACTGACAACCGAGAGTTCCCGGTGTCTTTTATCCTCAGAAATATCAGATGGCTCCCATACACTGTTTCTGAGGAAAACTGTTGTAACACAGATGGAGATACTTGACATGAGATGCTTCTGAAAAGTATAATTGGAGATCACCTTCATTTCCCTTGATTCTGTTGCTGCACTGTACTATCTGTGTTTCTTATTTTTCAGATGAGTTCAAGAACTTTGCACTTGGACATCCAGAATACGCCAAGTTGTTTACTACCTACTTGGAATTACAGAGATATCAGCTGGGTATGTCAGAGGAAGATGATGACATTCAGTCACCTGAAGCCAAACACACTCCAGTTGGAAACAGTGCAGTCCCAGTGTCAGAAACAAGACCAATTGCAAGAAATAAAGTCTGTCCTGCAGACTGTGAAGAAGATACCTCCGGTACCTCAGACAAAAAGGATGACTGAGAACAATCAAAGAATTCATCTCTTGAATTCTGCGGGAATATCTTCCCAACCTGTTCATAAGCACAATTGATGCAAGATAGGGACAAGAATTACAGTTAAAAAAAGAAAGTTTTGTTTTTTGTTATTGTTTTTTTACTTTCATATTTGAAGGAGTTATTCCTGTTTGAATGTAAGGGAACAGTCACTGTCCTTGCTGCCAGTATCACACTACTGGGAATGTTGTTCGTGTCTTCCAAGGTTGTGCTTCCGCAGAAGTAATAGATGTGTGCTAAGAGGCTCCAGTAATGACGTGACCTCTCAATATAGAGACTGAGGAGACCCTTTGTCTGAAAACAGGTGAATTTGTTTGTGGTCCTCCATTCCTCTGCATCCCTGACACGTCTTAAAGGGAAAAAATATATTTATTCCGGAGTGGTTTAATTTTGCAAATATCCCTTTAGGCTTTTTGAAGCTTTGGAGAAACAGAACTTAATTACAAGACGTTGAAAGCTGAAGCTGGTGTCCTTAGATTTCCCTTAACTATGTGTGAACTATAACGTCTAACCTTCTGAGCAGTGCATGCCCATTCAGTGATGCTAACAGAAACAACTTTAGGCTTTATCAGTTAAAGATGGAAGTGACTGCATTTCTGTGTAACAAAAGACTGCCCAGTAAGTAGCAGCTCGCAGCCCACAGGAAAATGTTAACAGTAAGACTCAAGAATAAATGCACTATTTCAAAACAAATAGAATGTTGCTTACAGTAAGAAATGCTCAGGACCACTTAAGAGGAGCATTTCAAACTTCAGCGTCTTTTTAATAGTTATCAATAGAGGAATGTTACCTTGCTCTGCAAAACTTGAAAGCTAAATATGCTGTCAACCCACAGCTCAAGTAGTTCATACCTATTCTGAAATTGTCTCCTAGAAGCCATATTTGCATTACTGTGCCATTACTCATTAAGGGCTTAGGCTCTAATTCAAAACCAAGTTCTTTCTAGTTAACGGTTTGATTGTGTTTTGCCTCAGTTCTCTCTAGTGCACTGGAAAGTGAGCCTTTACCTTTTTTCTATCCTTCATTTGAATGCACTTTATACAATATTTTCAGTATATATGTATTTATGCAACTAACTACTAAATAAAACTTCAGAAGGTGTGGAATGACAGAATATTTCTAATGTAAAGCTGATATGATTAAAGTCTAGAATGTCTAGTACCAAAAAGAACCAACTTTCAGCTGGTTTTCATCTGTGAAATGTTAACCTCTGCCTCTAAACTACCCTGTTGTCAGGCTGTAAGTGCATTGCCATGTTTCACCTTTTCTGTATTTATAACTGTGCCTATCCTGATGTTTCATGTGCTTAAAATAAACCTGTATTTTTAAAAGACTTCACTTGAATGATGCAAGTCTTTTCGGTATAGTCTTAAGGGTATTCTGTCTACCATGAGGAGCTCCAAAACATCTTCCTCGTGATACCTTACCTCAATAAACACTTGCAACTTGAATTCAGTGTGATGGCACTTTTCTTTATGACACAGCTAGAAAAATAGGACAGGACTGATGTTCTTCCAAAGAGTTACTTCTGCTCACTACCTCAGCAAGAGGAAACATGATACAAAGGACTTGCAGTTATCTGGAGAGATATCTCTCTTTTCTGGCAGAAAATAAAGCACTGCCATTTGCTTTTAAAATGAGCGACTCCAGCAACAGCTGAGGTATAACAATCCTGGCTTTGTGTGATTTGAACATTAAGAAGGAATGAGAAGCAGGGCGTACCATAACCTGGCTGTGCAGTTAAGCGAAATAGATGTTAATTCCTTGGCAAGAATCTTTTTGCCTATCATGTTAATTGCTCAGCTTTCCAACCAAGAGCAACCTTTTTAAAAGAAGGCATCTATTCCATTGAGTAAGAAAAAGATGGATGGACAAAGATGGCAAGAAGCACTACTCCAAGTCTTTGACTGCCAAGGGTGCCTTACACTTATTGCTATTAAAATCAGCCATGCTTCACAACTGGATCACTATGCTGCCCTCTAGTGTAGCACATTCAGGACCAGTGATTTTGTAAATACATGCAAGTCACACAAATGCTTAATGAAAGCCAAAATACTGTGTTTATAGACCTACCTATCCCAATAGTCTTATGTGTTTGGCATGTAGCAGTGATTCAACTACGGTCTGAAAAGAAATCAGCTAAATGTTAGGACACTAACTCAATATACACACACATCTGCTTGATTTGCGGGAAGGGAATACATTCATATCTAGGCATCATTGTGCCTCAGGGAGCTTTTAAAAGGACCAAACTAAAAGCAGGCTGCAACTAACGGGCATTACATTAAGCAGCAGAGCAGGAACTAAATAGAAAGAGAAGCCTGAAAGAACTAAACAGAAAATGGTTCTCAGCCAGGCATTGAGGGATGACACCTTTCAGCTCCTGCAGGGAATGCTGCCTCTTTATGTTTTCTGGTAAAAGTATGCATGCAACGCAATCAGTATGAACAGACCTTACGTACATTTCTTAAAAGCTGGATTTCTGTTTCTGAGCACACAAAAGGCAGCCTAGAAAACTGACCTTCCCTGTTCACCTGGGAAAAGGGAAGATGCTAACACCATAAGTCCTGACCAGTTTGTTTAAGGTGAATCAATATAGTCTTCACTGGCCTTTCTAGTGCTGAGGGAAAGCACTTCTGGTCTTAGAAAATGCAAAGTGAAGTCCCATGCTGTGCAATGGGCCTAACGACCTTTCCTAGGCTGCTGCAAAGAGTAAGGTTGCTTGGCCAGATCTGTCATCTGCCCTAGCAATTCCTATGTAAAGCAAAGCATTTCCTGTGTGTCAAATGTTTGAGAAACATCTGCTGAGATGCTTTTTTCTATGGTAATCAACACACCACAGCCCTATTTCTGGGTAATTCCTCAGGCACTATACCAATGTAAATAAATACACCATTTTGCCTGAGTAGGCTTCTGGAAGTGCTTGCACAGGGGGCAAGTGCTACTCAAGATAAATGGATTTGGAAAATCAGAGCCTGAAGCTTAGAAACTCAGTGTGACAAATGCATGAACACACCTGCACCCCTCTGTGGGCACTGCCTGTGAAGTGTCCGACCACAGCAAGCAAAGCAGCCCCCGGTTTCATGCTAAGAACTACAAAGCTCTCACTTCCAGATTGCCACAGGAAAACACAAAAAGATTTTTATGAAAGACTTGGGAGGTCTGTAGTTACACTGCACAAACTGCTTAAAAGGCTGACTACGTTCACAGTTGACTTGTCTTACTTTTTCCCTATCAGCTTTGCATCCCTTGCAGCAACCTGTTTTTCTCTCTACTTACCCCCACCTGTTCCCCCCACCCCCCCCATCCCCTGCCCAAAATACAGGCACCACCGCCAAAGGCTGAATTCCATAGGAATACAAAGGCTGTATTCCATAGGAAGAAATCTAAGATTAAAACATGAACAGTACAGAATTGGCTGGGATTCTGGAGGCATGTACAAAGCATCCATGAACTACCTCTAAGGGTCTGCAGCGAGATCAAACTTGTCAAAGGTTGTAAGGGATTTTAATGACATTTAATTAATTAATTTCAAATCTTTGCTCAATGAAATAACATTTATAAGACCGACTAGCAGCAGGGAGACGTTTGTCAGCAGCTCTTAAGTTGGCAGACTGGCTGTTACTATACATAGCCAGAGAGGCAGAAAGTAAACATCTTATAGGATTAGCAGCTATGCTCATAGCTGAGATGAAATTTGGACATTTCATTAGTATAAGATTGATTCTGACATTTCATAAAGCCAAAAAGCAAACAAAAAAATGTGTCTGATGTAAATACAGTATGCAGCACTTATTCAGATAAAGTTCAAGAAGTGCAGCAGGTTTAGTGCCATGACAAAGGAAATACAGAAGGGTCATTTAAGGACTCAACTTCTGCTAAGCACTTGCATGTATGCTTAATCCTGAGGGCATCAATCTTATACTTCATGCTTATTAAAAGCATAAAATAATATTAACAATTAGAAAACATGAACAATTTCAATAGTAAGTACGGTTAGTGGTGGTAAGAATTACAACCCCTCACCAAGGAAAACAACACCACAGTTGATTAAACTTCATGAAAGTTGTCCTTTCTTTGTGCCATCATCTTAGTTTTAGACAGTCTGTAACAATCACAGCCTGACTGGAGAGACTTAGAGACAAGTGGCAGCCTTGCGAGAAGAAATAAGTCATTACTCAGCTTGATACCTACCATTCTCATTTTTTAATATGCACTTCAATGCAACAGGTTGAAAGAAAATATACATCCTTCCTCTGTTCTCGCATCACAATTATTCTACCCTCTCACACTATTATTACATGCTGGAAATCAGTCCATTGTATTAACTGTTGATCAGCAGATGGTTTTTATTAACCTATCTATAAAACATTCTTCCCTTCATAGGCCAAGAAGTAGAAGTTCTTCCACTCCTTCCTCATAGATTCCACTTTCTGGACTCATGGTTCATTGCATTTAGGCTTTCTGGAGACAGCACTTCTGCCCCAGCCCTACCACTTCTAAGCAGACTGGAAGGATTTCTATACATGGTTTGTAGCCAATGTTCCTGCCTCTGCACGTCCAGCGTAAGGTTTGGCTTTTTCAGACCTCATGGCATTACCCTCACACACACAGCTCTCACTGCCTGCAAGCCCCAGCTGCCCTCTGAAGGAGCTGCTAATAACCCTCTCTTTCTTCCTATAACTCCTCATTCCTGCTTAGCTGCCATCTCTCAGCTTTGTCCTTCACAAATATAAAAGATCAGCTTAGCAAGAACATTCTGATCAGCTCAGATTATCGATTAAATGAGGGGGTTTCGTTCTAACAAATTCCTTTTGTTAAGGACATGATCTTAAAACTTCACCAAGCATCTGACAGTGCACCAGAAGAAAAGCACTACGAATTAGAAAGACATGATGAAAGCTTTGAGTATATAATTGTTCAAAAAGAATAATTTCCTTTTCCAAGGTAAACACCAGCCTTGCAGACAAAGATAAGGCCGAGTGCACATTTAGATACACAAGTCTGTGTTTCTGCTGGTATCTCCTGATATCAAAGATTGGAGGAAAATTCAACATGTTTTCTTAAAACGTAAAAAAGAAACGAACAGGAAAAGGTGCAGGAGACCAGAAGGAGTCAGAGCAGAACTGCCAGCAGCTTTTAGGAGAGTTGTTTCCCCCAGCGCCGGAAGTCTTTGTGAATCTGGAGATAACCAGCCATGAACTGCAGCAGCTATTCAAAGCAGAAATCATTGCAATGTTTAGATTTCGTATGCTGCTCTTTTGAATGAAAGCATGCCAACCTCTATAATGTTTGATTACAGTTCTTTGACAGCCTGTCTCTTGGAAGCAGAAAAGTATATTGTCAATAGGCAAAGAGGAGAGAGAAAATGGAGCACTTTCACTCACTCAGGCTGAATGCAAGTTTGGACTACAACAAACTCAGAACAACACTAAACCTACACCAGCCCTGGAAATCAACACAAGTGGGGAGCTGCTTTTTCTACCTTCCTTAATGCCAATTTTAAACACAGAATTCTATGCTTCGTATAGCAGAAATATTTCTTTTAGTAGAAAAGTTACCCTGCAAAGCAAATCAAACCAACCCTTCTGAAAATGCCTTTTCCAAAGCTCTCTCATTTTATTACAGTGGGATTTAGCAGATGAAACAGCCAATGAACTAAGTATTGTATAAAACATATAACAGGAATTTTGACTTTTCCTGAACGTTTAACAGTTTAGAAATAGACACAGCAAAAGGAAAGAGTCTGCCTTGCCTAATGCTACCCAAGAGAGGACTGGTGGGGCACAGACAGAAATCCAAGAGCTCTGAGTCAATTAAGCGTCTAATCATAAAAGAACAGATGAAACAGATTTGATTATTTATGGCAAGACTGCAGAATCACAGAATCATTAAGGATGGAAAAGACCACTAAGGTTGTTTGGTCCAACCTCAGTCCCTCCCCACCATGCCCGCAAGTCACTCTCTGCTTGAAAACCTCTGGGGACAGCCTCCATCCCCTCCCTGGGAGGATGGATTCAGATGGTGCATTTAGACTCCTTCAGCATCTTTCTCCGCACTGAAATGCTTGTACTTCTCACCCCCAGTCCTTTGACTTCCTTGTTATCACTAACTATTTTGAGTGATATCAAGCTTGATTCCTTCTTCCATCACTGTGGTGCACACTCCTATTCAACAGAAAGCTCTCCGGTCTCCATTGGGTTATCATGGGTGCGGAGGCAAGCCCTGCTCCAGCAGACACAGGCCAGCCAGCACCCGACAGTGTCTGACCTTCTGCTGGAGTCAGTCAGTCTCGATTTACTCTTCTTCCAGCCTGATGTGAATAATTTCACAGTAGACAAAAAAAAACCCTCCCCTCCACCTAATCTCTTATTATTTTCCAAGTGGAGTCCATCTAGCTTACATCAAAGAATCGCTCTCGTTAAACCATTGTTTTATAAGTCTGTTAATATTTTTCCTGTCCATAAGACAGAAGACACTGCTGATAGAAATATGTCAACAGGAAAACAAACAGGCAGCATTTGACATGCTATTAGTCCAAGTCTGGGCAGATAAATAAATCATAGATCAAATATTAATGAGGGGGAGAAGCAGTGTTTATTTCTACTAGATTCATTACGCACACGTCTCCCATATGGCACAGCACATCTCTGAAAAAGGATGTCACAGTGTACCCAAGGAAGGACTGTTAATGCCAAGAGGACAATGTATTCCCTCCTTAGAAAGTGCTTCAGTCTCTTGGGACAACGTCACAGCAGCCATACAGAACAAAGCCAACTAGAAGTGTCTTTCACTTCATCACAGTGTAAGGCCAGGGCTGTGGGGAGAAAGGCACTGCTGCCCCAATCACCATCCCTGGGCAGTCTGCTTGGCACACACACACAGGCTGTGGGACTCTTTGCTTCTGACATTGCATGACCAGAGTGCTGGGTCTGCTCTATCTTTAATTACTGCCTTGCTTGCTCTGAGGAGCCCAGCTCGAAGATAAAGAGCTGGCCAGGCCCTGCAGTGCAGAAACCCAAAACAAAATTACAGCATGGCCCAATTCAAACAAATAAAGAGCACAAACTCAATATATTGAGACAGTCAGAGTTTGAAGTAACTTCTAAAGGCATATGGGGGAAGGCATTGCCAGAGATGCATCTGTTATGTTGAACAACATGACAAATTACACTTTCTGAAGCAACATGCAGATATGAAGGAGGAAAGGAGATGGGACCAACAGGCTGCAGAGGAGACTGAGACCAGTACCTGGTTACTGAGAAGAAAGCCAACGCTGCCTGCTGCCAGCACTCCGCAGCTGGCTCTGCACTGCCTGAACTGGCTGGCTTGCTGGAAACAGCATCTTTCACCTTTCCACAGATACCATAAAGCTGTTAGCCGTCTATGTACGTTTTAGCTCACAATGCCCTCCATTACATACAATACTGGTGTAGCAAAACTGAACCCAGTGTGTCTTGGTGATGCTTCTTAATTAATTAATTAATTAATTAATTAAAGAAACTACCTTGATATTTGCGCTTTACATGCAATCTTGTCTATGATAAAAGCAGGGGGATAATATTAGCATCTCCTCTCTCCCAGAAATGCAGTACAAGTGCAATCAGCTCATCCAAACAAACTCTAAGGAATAAAACACATCCAGATGTGGAGCCTTCAGCTACTGGACATCAGTGTAGCTCACATCTTTTGGGGTGCATTAAGGCATCAAAAGAGAATATTCACTTAGGTTAGAAGATGCCTGTGACTCATTGGCAGCATCCACTTCCAAACAGTGGGGGATGATTAAAAAAAAACAACCACAAGATCTTTTTTCTGTTTCTTCAGAAGTTGTTCTTTCAGAGGATGCATTTCAGGTAGGTAAAGATTTACCTGGATCTCTAAATAAACACTGTATGGAAGTGAGCGGAAACAGAAGGTCATTTTTGTAAAGCTCAAAGGTACCTCTGTGCATAAAGCACCATCTTCCAAAAGCCACCTTTAGCTTAGAAGTTTTGTTAAAGTTTTACTTTGTTTTTGTTGTTGCTGTTCTCTTTACAGAAAACACGGGGCAATAAAGTGCAGGGCACAAAGAGGGTGAGATGGAAAAGGAAAAAGATGGAAATCCCTATTAACTCAATATTCCTTGCAACATATCAGCTCTCCAGAGAATCCAAGCACAGAACTGACAGAATAGCACAAGCTGCTCTTTCCCACTGTTCTTCTGTAGCAAAGATCTCAGAGAAGCCAGGCAGCATCCACAGCATTGGTGGAAGAGCAAAACCAGTCCTGGCAGTCAGGCAGAGCAGCGGTGTGCCACAGCCTTTTCTGGCTTGCAGGTACCTCTTCTTGCCAGCTGCTATGTAATTTCCAGTCAGCCTTGATATGGGGATAATGGAAGGTTTTTGCCAGCCAGTGCAACAAAGCCAGTGTATTTTCCACACTGAGAGCCTCATTTATTCATGATGAAGCTCATCTCATTTCTAGCACAGCAGTACACTGACTTAGTTATTGCCACTGCAAGCTGGTGCCTGCTAGAAAGGCAGGTCTGTGTACGTAGGCATGTTTCCAGCAATGGCAATTTCTCTTTGATTCCTTTATTACTCAGTTCTGGGTGAGAGAATGAAACCACAGTGTCATATTTTTCTCTGGCCTCTTCCTTCTTATGGGCTTCTACTATAAATGGCCAGTGTTCATCATCGTATTCACTACAATCTTGGTCTCTCATTAATTTATAAGCAGTTCAAAAGGCAGTGCTGATTTTCTCTAAGTCCACCTGTTATTACAGGGTATCTAATGAATAGTTTTAATGAAATGCACTCAGCCCCAGTTAACCCACAGACCTTCCTCCACACATTTAGCCATGTTTACCACTCCTACCACACAGTCCTAATTGTGTCAGCTACTCCTTGACCAGATTGAACTACTTTTCAAAATGCAGACCACCCCAAAAGAGGAGGAAGTACAAACCACCAGCTGAAACAGCAGCTTTCCAGGGAATTAAATACTCTTCCGAGCAATATTAATGCTAAAATTCAGGTAACTTTAGTTGCATCGCTGTTTCAGTGAATGTCACACAAATAGCAATCTGAATTCTCATTTATTCCTACACGGTGTAATAAACTGAGCTCAGTTCTTTTAATTGAAGAGAAACACTTCCCAGCCCAGCGTTGGTTACTCACAGATTTAGCCTGTTCTCAATCTGAAGCCACAACATTTTTTCTCTTCCCCTTTACCTTCACACTTCCAATTTCTTTCTCCTCTCTGTGCAGAACATCAAACACTGGAAGTTACACAGACATGTTTGCATTTCAAATAACTGCAACTCGGTAACTGGAAGCAAAGGGACTCTTGGTTTCAATAAAAAAGAACTGCATTCAGCTGTACTTCACAGTAGTACATGAAAAACAAAAAATGAGTGAATCCAGGGATGTAGCAAAGGTGATGCTTAGTGTTAAATGACCAGAAGTGCCCTATCACCCCTTCTTTGGGCAGTGCTAAAGGGGTTCTATCAGAAGCAAGTGGGCTGAGGGTTGCTCAGACAGATGCAATGGGATGTCCTCCAGGAACAGGTCTCACTCATTTGGTTTAAGAGTCATTATGCAGTCCTGAAACTCAACCATATCCTTCCAGAGAAACTGTATGGCTAATTTTTTTTACATATTGCAGACAAATGCTCATCATTACAAACAAACATATGTGGCTTTTTTTCCTAAGAAATTCCAAATATAATCAAACACCAAGTATGCCATCCAGGTTGCAAGTCAGTAAAGGATGCATTCCTAACAAGAGGCAATAAAAAGGATTTTAACAAATTTAGCTAATTTCAAGAGATTTGGAGAATGGCTGCTTAATTCCTGCCAAAGGAACCAATTACTGACCCAGTGCCAAAGGGAATTGTGAAGGTATTACTCTTGAATGAAACAATGTTTGAAAAAGGAAATGAATTTGTTTACGAGACACATTGTTGGCTTTGCTCAGTTTTACCACCACAGTTTTCCTCCAGCAGGAAATACGGCATTAAACAAGAAGAAAGCCTCAATCAATCCCAGTAAAGCAGCCTAAAGTTCATGTCAGCAATGACATGATAAGGCTCTTCTACCAGTTTTATTTGGCATTTTAACTACAAACCCTCCAGAGCTGCCAAGCTTCAATTTACATCCAGATTTCTTCAAAAAGGTTGGCATTTTGACTAGAGCCTATTACATACTCTTATCTGTTTTTTGGTTTGGTTCGATTTTTTTAAGCTGGAGTTCTGTAGGGCTTGGACTGGCCTTACATTTTACAGAGCCTGTCATAGCAAGGCACCAAATCCCACCAAAACTCTAATAATTTCTTCAGCACAGCAATCTGACCCCTTCATGTACAGTTTTGGAGGTTGTTTTCAGGCATACCTGCCAAAAAATAACAGGCCCCAGAATGTAGGTCTATGACTGTAAGCCATACCAGAACCAAATAATTATATTGTGTGATAATGAACTAGCACAGTTAAGGAAGCATCACTGCGTTAGTGGTTCCTAACAGTAAGAAAATGAATTAATGTGCAGTCAGAGCTGTGCTATCATACCACAGAAGATGAGCACTGAGCTCCCAGCACTGCCCTGTTCCTGCCCTCCTTCCCATTCCTGTAATCCAGCCATGCTCTGCTGCTCCTGCTGCCCCGTGGGATCCCTGCAGAAACCTGTTTGGCAGCACGGCCTGGAGCAAAGTGTGTGCTGAGACACACTTTTGTGGGGGGGGGGTTGGGGAGCTGCTGAAGACAACTGCAGCAATTCTAGGACTGAAAGAATCAGATGAACTTCCAGGTGACCTGGACAGAGGGAGTGCTGCATTCAGTAGCCTTCACCCTTACAAAGCTACCAACCAGATAAGCTTAATCCAGCTCAGTCTTCCAACACCTGTCAAGTCTTCACAGACAAAAGTGAATACACAATACTTCTCCAAAGAAGAAATCCCGATTTTACCTAGGCTCCCCTAAAGCACAGGCCTGATCAAATTGAAGATGTAGGAAGCTCCATCCTCCCATCCTCACTGACCCCAACATTTCCTCTGTAGTTCTTAATGTAATGAATGGGCTCCTGTGCTGACCAGAGATCACAGTCCAACAAATACTTTAGTCAGTTCCTCTTGTAACCTAAATAAACAGGCAGGCTCTTAGCTGCCAGTGCTAGCAAGCAGTACCTACCTCATTTTCCCTATTTCTCATAAAGAGAAAAAGAAGAAAGGAAATCAAATTTCCCAACTTCCTCCAAAAAATTTGAGTCTAACTCAACTCATCTGCTGGAGACTGCTTCGGCTTAGAGCCCCTTCTGGAAGGGATGGTGTTCCACCCAAGGACACCACGCTGCTGGATGGCCCAGCAAGTCTGCAGCCCTCATAAAGAAGCACTGAATGCATTCTGTGTTTCCTGCCCAGAAACACTGTGAACTGCTAACAAGATGCAGACACTAGGGATGAGTCTGCCTCCTTGATTTCCTTTCACAGTATGCATGGAAGCTGAAGCACATCTTTGCCCTTGGAAATAAATATATAGAAACAAATCTAGAAAATACAGCGATCGCAAGAATGTGTTAACAAACAGAATCACTTACATTAACATGCAAGCTAATAAGTAACAAGATCCTACCACCAAGAGCAAAAACTTGTTAAGGAATTAGGAATTCATTGTTCTGTGCAGTTCAGTAGTCACACCAAGTATGCCAATGCATCCTGACTGTCTGTAACAGTGCTTAGTGTGCATCAGTTCACTTCTGGCCCGACATCCTTCCATACACACACAGTTCACTCTCCCCATCTCACTCTATTCTCCATTTCTTTAAACATTTCAAACTTCCATGTGTTCCTTTGTGCAGGAAATACCCGCACTGTGCATCTGCAGGAGAGCAGGGCATCATGAATTAGGGTCTGACACCCTTTGCTTCCCCGCCTGCATGTCTGTACCGTGGCAACCCTACAGAAAGTGCAGTATCTTAGAAAGATCCTGCAACGTCTACCCCAAATGCACAGAAAGTTGTTCTCTGTCCTGAAAATATTCAAAAACACACTAAAAAAAGCCTTCCTATAATCGTGTTTGTTTTTCTTCCAATAAATAGCAAAACGTTTATTTTTATTAGCCTTCTGTTTTTGAGTCCTTATGGTTGACATTTCCAAGCCCAAGAGCTAGAAATGTCTTTTCATTCTTGAACAGAAACTGCATTTTTAATAGGATTGCATGAATTCAGAAGCTGTGACTTTATGAAAGTACTCTAAAAGCTGTGAGGTCTCAGCAATGACACCCACAGAGGAGGGGCTCTGAGCAATGCAGCAGAGCATTCCCCCTGCACCCCAACACCCCCAGCCCCATTGCCAGGTGCACACTGGGGCTGGTGTTTCCTCATTTTCCCCTTTTTAAAGAGATTTCCTTCTGTAGAAGGCCATTCTCAGACCATGCTTGACTGTTCCCATCCTGTGTTCACTCTCCTGGGTTCCTCTGCATGACCAGAACAGTAACTAGCGTTGTTGCATCCCAGTTTCTCCCCTTATATTGTGATGGCAACCCCAGGTCCAGTTCTATTCCTACTGCACTGTTCTTACCATACTTTGCCTTTCCAGATCACAGTCACATTCTCTATGCCTAATACTGAGAAATCTAAACTGTAGTCATAGAGAAAGTAAGCAGAGAATCCTTCAACTGAGATTACATGGGCTAATCACAGTAATAATGATCTGCGAAGGGATATAAAAGATCACCTGTGGGATAGAGAATGGGAAGACTGAAAATGCAGGTGTCCACTAAGAAAGGAGAAGAGCTGTTAGCTCTTCTTAACAGGGTAAATTCTCCTTATACCTCATGAAGAGGAAAGAGGCTCTAGTTTTGTGGGATCCCAGTGCTACCACGTTTACTACTGTGATCCCTTCTGGGAATGATTAAAACTTTGCAGTCTAACATGTACCAGAAGAGAATCATCCTGATACTAAGCTACCCAGGAGATGGACTTCAGGTAGAACAGACAGTATAGTCTGCAGATGCCTCCTCAGTTCACAGAAAAGGCAGTAATTACCACTTCAAAATCTGTGTTCTTATCTGCTCAGGGCACAGAACAATCAGACAAACTTTGGTTCTAGTTTTAAAGAAGCTGTGTGCAACTGGTAGATCACAAATGTTCCAGCTCCTGGAAGTGGCAAAGAGCACTGGCGTGTGCTGAGATCTGACATCACCTCTGCCACCCACTTGTGACACAGCAAAGTCTTAACTAAAATGCTACAACAACCTTGGCAGCATTTCTTAAATTCCAGATGCTTGACTTTGTAACAGGGATTGGTTTTTAACACTGTCATTCGTAACGCTCAAATACAAGTTCTAAATCAGCATAGCTGTTGCATCATTAGTTTTCAAAGCAGATGTCTTTAAATTCTCCAGAAAACCACAGAACTCCTGCCATTTCTGGAGACCTGGTGTTTCATGGGAATGAGAGAAGAGGCACGTAAGCCAGGATCCCACTCCCCTCACACATTCAGTGCATAGATACAAGTTTATTTGGAGTTACTCTTACTGTGTAGAGTTTGTCTTTTCAATGAACAGAACAAGCTAGAAAAATACTTCTTTTCTTCACTCTGTCCCATAGCCTCCCACTCCAGTACTGCTCCATTTATTTTATATCTAGGCACCACCTGTCTCCAGAAGGAATTTACTGTACCTACATTATGGGCCAACACTTTGGTTTTACCAGCTTTTGGCACACACACACTTTTAAAACATCAGCTGCTCCATGCAGTGCTGTGGTCACAGTACTGCCTTCAGTTTAACCCTCACTGAAACACAGTGATGCATGTGGGTACATGCACAAGTAGGAGTGAGAACTGTGCATTCTCCATGGTTTTCAATGGCTAAGGATTTCAGATGCACAACCTGACCATTCTTTTCTGTTGGTGGTGGGGTTTTCTGTGTTTGTTTGCTTGGTTTGCGTGCCCCTTTTGCAGGGCTGTGCAATTTGGCACCACAAACTCTGCTTGCACCCCATGCTCCCCAAAATTCCCACTCTTTGGAAACTCACAGCCAGTGTGCTTACAGAGCACAAGGCACCACAGTCCCTCCCACTTCTAAGACCTAAATGTTGGCTTGTTTTACCTAGACTTGCTATTTCCCAGGTTCACCTTCCTTGAATTCAGCTTCTTGCTTCTAACCTTTCAGCTTATCAGCATTGATTTATTTAATATAAAGTACTGAGGTTACCTTAGATCAATTATACCTTTTTTTCTGTGCAATTTCCAATGCTTAATATGTCTGTTACTGCTCAGCCGCAGGGACAACTTGTCCAGCTGGATCCTAAATTATTTCGATCCTTAATTCAATTGTATTTTTGCCACAGCCCAGCCAATGAGCATAATTCTTTTATGGCTAAGAAGCCTCTTTAGAAATAATCCAATAGCCCATATTAAAATATAGGTCATTGTGAAAACTGCCAAGTGCCTGACTTGTCATAACTTCAAAGACCGGCTTTAAGTCTCCTTTGGCATTGCTGATTCTTTCAGTGCTTGAAGGCTTAATTTTAAAACAATCAGCTCAACAGAAACAATTTACTTCTAACTGTCCAAACTAGTCAATGTTAGATGGGAAGCTAACCTGCTACTTTGTGCTGCACTTGGGTAAATGCTACCACTGAGGGCAATTGGAGGTTTCCAAGCACTGTATCAGCTCACAGTATTTACGTGGATCTGTTGCTATAGAACTGCAAAGGCTTTCAACGGTAAAAATAAGTAAAATCTATTTGAACCTGCTCAAGATGTGGCCATGTGAACAGCCCTGTGAGACAAATGTGCAAACTCACAAAAGCAAGACACATAGAAAAGTTCTTAAACTTTGAGAAGTCGGTTTGGGCACTTCAACAAAGACCTGTGATAAGGTTCAGGTCCTCTCAAGCATGCATATCCATACAGATTCACTTTGTTTTTAAAAGAAATAAAGAACTGGCCTTGTTCGGCGTTTTGGAGGAGACCACCTTCAATTCCCTGCTGTTCTTTCTCCCTCCGTCTCAAAGAGCTGGAATCACAACATACTAAAGAACGTTTAAGGAAATCAGTGGCTTGTTTACAGGTGCTCTTAGAATAAAACAGAAATGACAGAATTTGGTGAGGAAATGAAAGGTGAGGCTTTCATTTCCATATCTCTTCTCCAAGTATGTGCCTATCACTGTCACTGGCCAAAAAAGGGAGTTCTGCTTCTACACCAAAGAAAATAACTTGGTCCCAAATGTTAATATTAGGCCTAGAAGAAAGCTCTGTCACTGAATAACAAACATTCTCAATGCTTGGGCTTTAGAGTAACCAGTGAAATCAGATGCTAGGCATTTGGGAAAAAAATAGCCTGCCTGTCCTATTGTGTCTTCAGATACACTTGTGTGATGCTTCTGAAAGTGAGTGAGGTTACATAAAGATTGGCTTTCAATGTCTCCAATAACCAATGTGGTACACAACAAATGTAAGATCAGAAACCCACAGTAAAAGGGCTATGTCTAGTTAAGGAAGATACCAGTGCTCATTCTCAGTCTTTCTTGCAGCCTGCACAATTGGACATATTTTAGTTGCTGTACAAGCAGAGATATCAGCAAGAGACATCAGCAAGAGACTGGCACAAAGAAGAAGGACAGGTTCTCCCAGCAAGCAAGGACAGATTGCTTCTGGTTGTTTGTTTGGTTTTTGTTTAGTCTTTTCAATAGGAGAAAAATAATATCCAGCACCTTGTTATTAGCAGTACAGTAAAAAAAAATCTAGTCATGTGAAATTCAAGTTTTCATATTGACATATATTTTGGGGCATCTCTCCATACAGCTTTGGACATTAAGGTGCTGAGGTCAGGGTCAGCAGGCAACAGAAATTACATAGTATTTCTGTGAAAGCCTTGATTAGGGAAATGCTTGTAATCCTCCAACTGTGTGGAGTTCCCATTAGTCTATTCCCATTCTAATAACTAGGCTGTTACAACACTTCACAAACCCCAGATTTCTGAAAGAAGCCAGTTTAATCTGGTACCTTATTTTGATAACTGCCTTTTATAAAGACAAGGAAAATGAAGTAGATATTAACCTATCAGTAATTCAGAAAAGCAGCTGTTACAACAACAGTTATAATTGTTAACCTGAGCAGAGGAGGTGAGAATAAATAAAAGACAGGAATGAAACTGACAAAATAATAGTATGTTGTGTTGTAAGGATAATTATAGGCTTGGAACGAGGTTATACATCCCAAAAGATCTGTTATTGGGAATGAGCTTATTTAATTTTTGCATTAATAATACACACACATTAAAAGTCTCTGTTTCCTAATTAAATCTGGAGGTGGCAAAGTTGGCAGGCAACAGTAATGGAGGGAAGAATGGGGCTCACACAGGAAGAATTGATGTTCTTAAGCCCTAGAATTACAAAAATGAAACAAGATGGAAATGAACAGAATAAAATGTGAACCCAGTCTTCAAGGATTAGAAACAATAATATCTTCCATAAACTACAGGACTATCACCTGGAAATGACAGTGTAAAATGCGTATTCATAACTGCTTCTGAACAAACTTTAAATACAGGTGGGAAAAAGGCAGGCAAGTTCCCCTTACAATGAAGGTCATGGCTGATAATCATAAAATCACTGAATCCTTAGAGTTGGAAGAGACCTTTAAAGGCCATCTGGCTCAACTCCCCAGCAGTGTACAGGGACACCACAGCTCCATCAGACTGCCCGGGGCCTGATCCATCCTGGCCTTTATAGTCTCCAGGGACGGGGCATCCACCACCTCTCTAGGCAGCCTGTTCCAGGTCGGAATTATTTGTAATTCACAAAACGTCTTAATCTGAAATCTAGGTCAGTTTTGTTCAAGGAAGGTTTCTTCTAACTAGTAAATACATATTGCATGCAGATAGAACAAGATGGAACAAAAAGAAGGATCACAGCAGACCCAAGTGTTTTGGTTCCCTTACTGCTCAAAGCAGACCCTGGGTCGGTGAGTGTTCTCATCCCTTCCTGGCCCCTGCACAAACCAAGGTGAAAAGAGGAGGACAAAGTGCACCTCATGCAGTCAGAGCAGCTGTCAGTACTCAGACCTGGACCAACATGGATGGGCCCTCTCAGTGAGAGGGAAGTATTTCTTTGGTTGTAGGGAAGAGATGCTATGACAACAGCCTCCTAAAAACACAACACAAAGCTTCTAAATTCCAAGTAAGCTCAACATTTAGAATGGCAACGTGATTTTAGAGATACTGTAAAGCAAAACTTCTCAACCTGCTTACAACAACCAACGAGCTGGAGCTGATATATCTGCTGTCATCAAAAGGTGTCTGATACAGTCAACAGCATGGTGTCCTCTACCTGATAACCTAGAAAGATGGGCACCCTACCACTGTCATGTTCCTATCGCTAGAAATTGATTTAACATTGATTTAGTAAGAAGGCTGTTCTCTGCTCCCAGTTCCTACAGCAATTGGCTATTGCCCGAGTTTGTTTTATCACAGAATAACCAAACCTAACTGCATTCAGCTTATGCAGTTCATTTGAAAAATGTGTAGTCTTTCAGTGCTGATAAGCCCTACAGCCAGAGTGAGCTCAGGGTTTCTGTGGGTGTATCAGGACATGAAATCAAAGAGGTGGTTCATACATCCCCTGTCCTTTTTTAATCTTTCCATGATATATTGGATTACAAGAAGAAAGTGATGTCCTGGGTCTCCGAGCCCAAACCCAAGCTCTCACAAGCAACTTCATCATACAAATCTGTCCATAAAACAAAATCCTACAACCCTCTATACTAACTGCTCTGATACTTAGAACTCTTTTCCCACCTACATTTATCATTATTCTTTTGTCCTTTGGTTTCAGTGCTGCTGCAGTTTTGTTATTTGCTTTCTCAGTGATGCTTAATAAAGCATTCCCATCCCTTCTCAGTCACTACTTTGTCTGGCATGTGTGCCAAGCTCTTTCAAGTACAGCAAACTTTGCACAACACAAGACCCTTTTGAATGCACCAGCTGTTCTAAGACACTTGCACATGGTTTGACAGAGCCCCTCTCTGACTGCTGGTTCACAGGAAGGACAGCAACCAGCTCCTGCAGTTCTGTCAGATCAGTGGCAGAGGGCTGTGCTGTGCTGCTGGAGCCTGTGGTTGCAAGACCTGCTGCCAACGAGCCTTCACACCAGCAGCAAACTGAGGTCGAGTGGCACGCACTGAATTGTTCATTGGGGTTTTTCTCTACATAGACATGAAGGTATGACAGTGACAGTCTCAGCTCACTATTACAACACAGAGCGTATTCTCCTATACCTTACCAAGAGACAGACATGAATTTGAATAATTGACGACAAATTCAGTAACACCTGACTATTTTTTAAAGCAAAATATCACCTATTTTCCACTCAAAAGCGGGACATCACTAACAGCCTGCCATCTTGGCTGTCTCCATTGATGTTTCTAAATACAATATTCCCTTCCCTGACTGCCAGTCTACCTGCTGTCAGGCTCCATTAGGCACAACAAGATCCAGACAGATTCAAGATTAAGCAACTTTTTTATAAAATCCAATTGAGGACTTTCTTACCTTGAGGGTGCAGCAAATATTACATTAACCAGATTGCACACACTTTCCATGCAAAAACTAAAAGCAGATATATATATAGGTGTGTGTATATATATATATATATATGCCTGCACACAATGATTTAATTATCTTAGGAAATAAGCAGGGGCTTTCTAGATTCCTCCCACCCATAGATATCATAATCAAGCTCAGCTAATTGAGACCATTGTGGGGAAAAGGGTTGCTCCTTAGTAAGACCCTATTTTTCCAGAAGCAATATGTGAGTGCTGCTGCCTAGTGTAGGAAGTCTGTGCAGATTAGTCACGTGAAGAGAGAGGAACAAGATTTAAAAAGCTCCTTACTGGCCAGGCTACGGCTTTGGCTCCCAGAAAGGCTGCAGACCCAGAGGGGCAGAAGCCAGAAGAAGCAATTCCCCTTCCATCACCTGCTCCTGCACACAGCTACCAAGGAATGGGTCAGAGACATCCCCAGTGCTACCTGGTGAGTGTCAGCAGGATGGCTTGGGGGCTTTCAGCTGGGAGTGGGTGCTGTCCTCATACCCAGAAACAGCTCATCCTTCATTTGCTGCATGAGATGGGTATGCAGGCTCAAGGAAACGCAGGAGATGGTGGGCACATGTGATATCACTGCATGCATCTGGAAACATGGGTGCTTATGTAGTGCATTCGGTGGCTGTGAGCGATGGGTGGTGTGAGGAGCAGGCAGCTGTGCAGTGCATGGGTGTAAAAATGCGGGAGCATGGCATGGACAAAGCCTGAGAGCTCACAGGGCACCATGCAGAGACTGCACACGAGAAAAGCACTTCAGGCATGCATAGCATACAATGTCAAAAGGATCAGAGAAAAAAAAGTTTTATGTGGTGTATTTAGAGAACAGAAGGGTAAAAAACACCGAGGAACAAAGATTATCCGAGCCACGTGTTCTAAACATGCATTTGCTCTGAAACAGTCTAGATGCTGCTCTGATATTTTTTCCAGACAAGGACTTTGGGAACCAAGTCACAGCTGAGGATCATGAGAAACCCAGTATGATGCCTTTTGTAGTGTCAAGAGCTTTTCTGAAGGCATAAAATCCCCAAATTGTCAATAGCTGCCTCAGCAGCATCTTCACAGTCAGTGGCCTACAGAGAGGAGGGGAAGATGGCAACTCACAAGCTTCAACTCCCTCAATTGAGACTCTTTTTTTCCCACACTCTGAGACCCTGAGATTATTGGTGAACTCACTGAATAGTACCTCTACGTACATTATCAGTCCTAGCAGGGCAAGTAAGGATGGTAGGCTATAATGCCACAGACAGTCCTGCCTCTGACCTGTTCTCATTGATTCGAGGCAGAAGGAAAGCTATTTAACCTCACTGGTGGGGAGCAGCCTGTTTCTTCTGCCTTAGTGCTCGAAGTTTACTGCCCAGCAGACACTGAAAGGACAGCTACAGCTCGCGGCTGCAATAGGAGGAGGGCCCAAAAAGCCCTGTTTGCCAACTTATTTAGCCCACTTGTGGCAACAGTCGCTGTTGAACTGCTAGCTAATTATTTGCTCGTTTTACATCTAAAAGATCCAGGTCCCACTTGGAAGAGCAGTAAATAACGTAATACAAATACTGCAGCCTGATAACCAAGTCCTACCAGCCCCGTGCTTTCCAGGAAAGCAAAAGTTGGGCATTGATCAGTCCTGGCATGGAACTAGGAGCAGCGTCCAGTTCCGCCATTCATGCTACACCCCTTCGGGTTCTGATCCCAAAAGCCAAATTCTAGCATTTAACCCAAGGCACGCGGGGAGAGCTGCCTCCGTCCCGCATCTCAGCCAGAGAGCGGTGCGGTTCAGCTCCACCTGCCGCCCACCGACAGCCCCTTCGGTCCGTCCGGCCGGGGATGCGCGGGCAGGGCAGGCCCCGATCGTGATCCCCGATGGACCCGCTGGGCGGGATGCGCTCGGTGCCCGACGGACCGGGCAGGGCAGGGCGGCCCCAGGTGCGCCGGCTGCCGGCCGCTCCCCTGCGGAGGAAGGGCTCGGGAAGCCCCGCTCCCTGGGGGCACCCCGGTCCCCCCTTCTCCCGCCTCATTTGCATGGCTCTTATTACGGCCGTGCCTCGCTCCTGCCGCGCTGACACCGGCGGGCTGGAGAGCGGAGCTGCCTGCAGCGGGCAGCGCGCTTCCCTCCTTCCCTTCCCCGCCCCGCCTCGCCCGCTCCCCCGCCTCAAGCTCGCTCTCTCTGGATGTTTAAGGCGAGGATGAACAAACAGATCCAGCCCGACCGCAAAGTGTCGGTGGTGGCCCCTTTGCCGGAGCGCCCGGGGCCGCCTCCCCCGCGGAAGGACGTGGAGCTGATCCTGGTGAAGGAGCACAACGGCGTGCAGTACACCAGCAGCAACCTCCTGCCCGCCGCCCCCGCGCCCCGCTACGGCCCCCAGGACAGGGAGACGTGGGGCAAAAAGATCGACTTCCTCCTCTCCGTCATCGGCTTCGCCGTGGACCTGGCCAACGTCTGGAGGTTCCCCTACCTCTGCTACAAAAATGGAGGGGGTAAGGCGCTTCGCGAGGTCTCGCTCCCCGGTCCCCAGCCCCAAAACCCAAAAGCTGGGGGATCTGCCGCAAGGTGCCCGCAGAGGGGCCGCCGCTCCTCCCTTCTCCCCACGATCCCGCTCCGCCGAGCTCCGTCGGGGCACGGACCGCTCGCTCCCCCCTCGGAGTTGAACTTAGTTTTGGGCACGGGCGTAGCTGCCTTCTGCTGCCGCGCCAGCCTTCTTTTCGTTGGCAACAAATAGTATCGAGGAGAGGGAAAAAAAACTGGACTGCTGTGAAGTAGCATCTAGAAAAGTTATCGCTGGACCAGAGAAAGGTTTCTTTGGGGTGGTTTTAATGGGGGAGCGGGATTTCTGCCTTCAGTGCTGCAGCTGAAAGGGTTTTTTTTTCCCGAAGTAGGTAGGAGACTTGTTACCAACAAAGCCTCACCTCCTGCACAGTTTGGCAATGACAGCAACGAATAGATCACACACAATAGTTACTGTTAGCTCAGAGTGCCTGGCACATCTTCAGGAAGCCCTTAACTCCATCGTCCCCTTTCATCTCCCCAAAAGTCGCTGCGTTGGCAGCGATGCCTCCACGCTGTGATGGAGTAACACCATCTGTGAGCCAGGCAGGTGCCTGGGTGCTCTGAAATCTCACACAGGGAGAACAGACCCTGCCTAGCAGATGGAGGAGTGTGTGTGAATGGTGAACGACACAGATGGAAGAACTGCTAGGATGAAAGCACGCTCTGTAAGATAGTTAGGTATGTCTTGTTAATGTGGTTGCCTGGTGATAAAGGCTAAGGGTTCACACTTGTAGCATAAAATACTTGCTGCCCACAAAAGGGGAAATGCAGGACGGGAGAATCCCTATCGGCTGGCACAGAGTTACACTGGTCCTCAGAATTTAACAGGCTAGTAGGAAGGGCTGGTACTGGGATACTTCCGCCCATTTGGTACCTCCAGGACTTCAGAAAAGGGACACAAAATCTTTCAGCTCACTACCCAGAAAATGGTCAATACTGAAAAACAAACTCTATCCCTATTTCATTATTGTCCACAGCTAACGCAGTTCACACCGCAGTGGTACAATGCCTTGTGATGCCAGCAGGCTGCAGGTGTAGTGGCAGCATTGCTCAGGTGGTTCCATACATACTCACCACTCCTGTATCTCAATCTTACAAAGTTTAGGGAAAGAGATGTATTTCCCTATCTCACATTGCACACCCACAGTGTTTGAATTCCTTTCTATTATCCTTGGATCATTTTTTTATCATGTTCTTAGTCTGATTCTATTATAGTTTACAGCTACTTCAGGCACAGGAGGTAACAACCTGCAACCTGCTTGCATTTGGGATAGTATTTATATATAATCTTATGTCAGTTTAGCCAGAGAAACCTGCATCTCCATTAGTATCTTTTGATTTAAAAGCTTGCAAACTGGAGCAAACAGAAAGCCAGCTACTTCACAGTCACAAGAGGCCACAATTCAGCAAAAAAGTTTGAACCTTTCCTTTCTGTCAAAGCAGAATCAGGACCTTTACAAGCAAAGGTATAGGGCCCTCTGCTATCAAAGCCTATAGAATGACTGAAAACTGATTTCTGATATCATAAACACAAACAACTGTAGGAGGCATCTCAATCAATATGTAGGATGTCATTCTTGAACATATGTTTATCACAACACTCTTTACTGGCACTTGAAAAGACTTATTTTACCATAAAGTGAAAGATGAGCTAGTCATCATGACCAAACTCATCAACAGTTCAGAAGGAAAGATGCATGTAAACACATCAGCTTTAGCTAATGTGAAGACAAACTAATATTTTATGGTTTGATTGCATTTGGCTTAATTAAGTTTAATGATCCTGAGATTGTTTTTTTAATTTTTCTATGCTGTTTGACAGCCTGTGGCTACCATAGCATAGGCTAATAGTATTCAACAATTACAGCTTCCAGGACAGACCTTGAGCTGAGCAGTAGGGAATGCAGTCATAGGCAGGGACTTGTGGATGGCTCCATCTCATCCTTCTTTTTACAACAGTTGTCCCTATGGTATCTTAAAGAAAAAAAATTCCATCTATTGCCTTCATGTTGGACATATATATCAATTTCATTTAGGAGAAACTCCTATAGGAGATTCAGCCTCTAAAAGTGCTTTACTGAGTTTCACATCAGCTTAGTTCCTTATCTCTGTCACACCAGGGTTGGTGGCTTGTTAGCTATGGGTACATTTTCCTACAAGAGCAAAGAAGACCAAGAGGCAGCGGGCAGTGATCTGAGATACTGTTGGGTTTCAGTTCTATCTTCCCAGTCCTACATTCATTGATATTTTTAAATGTGCTTTTTCCCCACACTGCTACTGCAGGAGGGAACCCTGTTAGCACCACAGCAAGCTTAGCGACCTCAAAAAGAAATCAGTGGGTTCTTCAGAAAGAAGATGTAATAAAAATAAAGGTATTAATTACACTGCCTTAGAACGTTTGCTAGGCTGCCGAGAGAACTGAAGTTAGTCAGATGTGGGTTACAAAGCTGAGTACCTTCAGTCTGATGCAAAAAAGGCAGTGAAAAAGAATCTCTTTCATTGCCACAAGTACTAAGCCACTAAGATAATTTAACACCTTTGTTTTCAGCACATCTTGCCCAATCTAGAAGGGGAAAACAAATTGCTATCCTCCCAAAATCTACAACCACAAAAGTTCTACAACAGCTTATAAATGTTAAATGGGAGTGCTTAAGGACATGGAAGTGGCAGAAAATGGCATTTCCCTCCACATCTGACAAAAACGACACAGGTGACATGGACCGTGATGTTCCTAAGACCAGCTATGACTAACTTAAGACACCAGCAGACACAATTAAAGGCCTTTTCATGCTTGTAAAAATGGTTGTTCTTCATAAAGCCTGAGAACTTCCAGGACCTTGAAAAGTATAAATACACATTGTATTCCCTCAAAGTTGAATTTTCAAGTAGGGAGACATATATACACATATACCCACTTCTTACTAGCCAGATCCTTGAGTTTCTTTCATTAGTAAACTCCAGGGAAGTTTCCTGATTAGAAACTAGACATAAAGGCTTTTAGGCTGAGGTTTAGGCAGACAAAAGTCCTGATAATTTTCAGTGAGTTTTACTGACACAAAGTACGCACTGCCCAGAGGTACCTATGTAGTCATTTTTAATGTTATGTTACTTTGGAGACAGCAACTGGTGATTTCAAAAAGAAAAAACAAACAAACAAGCAACTATTTATATTTTAAGAAGCTCCCAGTAATAAAAAACTAGAGAGCAAGAGGTATCCAGCAGCACTAAAATGCTGAATGAATAGCCAGAAACATCTGTGTTTTGGGAGTAGCCTGCTGAGCCACCCCAATGGGACTTCAGTACGAAGATAGATGGCAGAATGTAACCCTTCTGATGACTGTGGCTTTTGGAAACAGTCTTCAGCTATTAAACAAAACAATCCCACACATTAAGATTTAAAAAGCTGGAATGTTTGTCAGTTACCTGCTTCCATACCAGCTGCCTGCCTTACCAGGGCAGACCCAGTGGCTGTGTTGTAACGGGAAACTGGTGACAAAAAACTTTCAGGACAATTTAGTATGAACAGTATGGATGAAATCTTGTCCTCACTGAGTACTCAGAAGCAAAAGTGCCCACTCTGTGTGCTAAACTACTTCATAAAATGACAGAGATGTACAGATAGATCATCAGTAAGCTGCCGTGTGAGGTGATGATCCACAACAAAGGGCAGAATTCTCAAACACTGCCTCATCAGCTTGGCTGATCAATAAACACCGCCTCTCACATACAGTCAGCTACTCATCACAACACAAAGGAGAAGTGCTGTTTGCAACAAGACACATGCTTTTTGTGCAGTCCGAGAGACCAAAGTCAGCACAGTATGTCACTGGAGAAATCATCAACTACAGCCGTCCCTACTGGCTGTTCTCACGAGTGCTCTGAGCTCATTATAACTCATGTCTGGCAAGAGCCCCTTCAGTGGGGATGGTGTTTTGTTTGTTTGTTTCTAAAAAGGCTCCCTAACATGTCCAACCTCTTAAGCATTCCTCATATCAGTAAGCGGCTGTGCCGAAGTAACAAGCAGTGTCAAAAGTAGATTCTCATCAATTTAGGGAAAGATTTGTCATGATGATTACCTATTACATCTAAAATGTTGCTGATGCCAACTGAAGTTGAGTAATACGCAGCATGATTAACTGATGTGCTCCCTGTGGGGGAAGGTGATGCTCAGCCTTAGGTAACCGAGCTATTAAGTGTACCAGATACACTTAATATTAACATTTTTATTCAGTTTTCCTGCACAGTATGGAAAAATTACTATTTCCCATTGAAATTTGTGGAAAAAGGAATTACCAACATAAAATTCTCCTTTTTGTAAGTCAAAGTATTTGCAGGGTCAGTTACGCTCAGGCTACTAATTGTTGGATTAGTCACCTGAGACTTACTGTATCATAACAATCTGATTAAGCTTTTCATGAATTTACAACCAGCAGCAGATAAATACTTTAACAGCTCTTTTGCTATCATAACATACACTTTTAATCTCCTCTGAGATGTTATTTTCTTAAGTGTTCATAGATCACATAATTTCTAGGAGAAATCGTTTGCTTCACAGTACAGCTGACCAGCAGTCAATACCTTTTAGAACAGAAGAATCTTACAGCTTATCGTAATGCTTCATTTCTTATTCATATTTCCACAAGCTCTTATGCACTATTTTGCAATCCACAGCGCAAGTACTAAAGACAACATACAACCAGATATTCTCTATTACAAATAAGGATAGTGCATCATATCACCAAAAAACAAGATCCAATGCTGACCCAACAGCTTGCTTTTCTATCAGGCACTACACCCAAGTGTTTGCCAGCAAATTTAATCATTAATATGAGTAAGAATACAATCTGGCACTTCAACTTCCAAAGGTGGGTGACCTTTGTCTTTTAATAATACCAGTGTTTATATTCCAAAATAGCACAGAGGATGATGATAAATCAACTATGAAGCAACCTCATTACGAAGACTATGCCAAGAGTTTGACTCATTAATCAATCAAAGCATGGATGCAAATCAAGTGATTTTAGTTTCCTAATCCAGGCTTTCAATTCCTGCTATCAAACCAGCGACCTCGGACAGGTCAAACTGTTACACTGACATCCTGACAGTGGCCATGAGCTTTGTGCTCCAGGACTTCATGTGACATCTGGGACAGTCTCAGCTATGCCATGTTGACAGTCCCTTCTTCCTGGATTCAGTGGCCAGCTCACAGCTGACTCAATCACTCCTCTTTCTTCTCCTTGACAGCTATTAATCAGCTGGTTTATATGTAGCATAGTTTCACCGAGCCTCACCAGCACTGAAGTTCAGATGCCAGCTACTCCTCTGAAATTCCCTGTTCTCCTTCACTGGCCCATCAGTCTTGCTGGCTCAATAAAATAACTCTTCAGAACTGTAATTTCTCCAGGGTTATAAACTAGTATAGTTTCTACTACTATACACAAAACATCCCGAATACTTGACAAGAACAAACTGAATAATTCTGACCCTAATCTTTCATCAACTCTGAAATTCTAGTTTCTCTCAGACTCAGAGTACCACACAGTGGTACAATTATATGAACTCTCAGCTAAATACCATATGAAACAGAGAAGTTATCTGTCCCCAAACAATTCTAACGACCCTTAGCAGGACAGTTTTACAAAGTTCTAGAAAAGACTCATGGTATTTAGATAGAGGTTACACCTTAAGAGGACCATCCAGTGTTCAGTGCAGGACAAGCATTCAGAACCGATTTAAGATGCTGTAATCAAAGTGCTGTTCCACCTTTGCTCCTCCTTGTTACCAAGAAAATAAAAGAAGCTGGTATGACTGACCCAAATGAGCTGTTTTTTTCCAACAAAAGCAAGCATGCCTCTTTCTTACTGCAAAGAATGAACAGGTTTTTTATTACTGCTCAGAAGCATTTTATTCTGAACTAAGAAGGAAAGACATCGAGTAGTAACCTCCTAACTTAGTTCTGTTGTTTTGAAACATAAAATCTCTGCTTAAAGTGTTTGTCCCCCTCCATTTCTGAATGCCCTTAGAAGATAGGCCAAGAAGCCAGGCATACGCCTAGAAAGCCTTTCCCACGGGACAGCCATCCCTCCACTACAAGTAAGTGATGAAAGTTGCGTTAGGAAGCTTTGCTATGTTCATATTAAAAGGCCTGGGAGTTTCTTAATTTGGCCGGGGATTTCAACTTTAGGACACTCATTCAAGCTAAAACAGCAGGTATCCAATCTTCATCTTTTTCTAGTCTGTTTTCTCACTGACATCTTTTCAAGCTCTTGATTAAATTTGCTAGAAGCAAAGGGAAACAGAAAGGCCATTTCAGGAGTGTAAAAGCCAACAACCCTTCTTTATTAAAGAAGTAAAGAATCTGTAAGGAGGCTAAGATGTGGCACGGATTATTTAGGGGCAGAATTTCTCTTTCGCCTTTTGGGAAAATAACCCAAACCTCAGTGCATATGTGAATATGGCAGCCTAAAGGTGGCTTAAAAAATAAAACGAGTACTTTCATTTCCATACTTAAACCATTGTGAAATAGAAAACTAATAGAACTACTTAAATGTAAGATGAGAGGGAGCATCCAGTTCTGGCAAGTGTTTAAATTTGCTATGAGGGAAGTTATGATTAAAAGCAGCCCACAAATTACTGAGCCTCTCGCTGTGAATTAAAATGGAAACAAATGGTTTACAGAATTCAGAGCAGCTTAGGCAGCAACATCAAAGCTTGCTGCCTTAATTTCTGCTGCATACAGTGGGAGTCTCATCAGCTGTGCTCAGTTCTAAAGCCTTTGTCCCTCATTCACCAACTGATTAAAAAGTTAACTGCAGCGTGGCTCTCTAGTATGTGTTTGTACTGTAAACTCTATAGCATTTACATATACTGTAATTATTGGATGATATTGTAGCTAATTGCTCTCAGCTATGTTACAAAATAATAAAGCACAACTAAATACATTCCACACTTAGAGATATTTGTATTAAAACACTGTAATGTAGGAGGCAGGAGAAGAGTTTATATGAAGTCTTTGTAATAACAGCTCTAGATGTTTTACTCCTGCCTCCCTCCTTGCACTTCCCATTGGCACTGTATGTATTTTTCCCATAGAATATACAAAAGCATGCTACTGAGTTTCAGGGAATCTTGCCCTGAAAAAAAGCATCAGTTACGATTAATTTGCAACTAATTCTTCACTTCTTGCCTTCAAACCCAACGGCAAGAAATTGTTATTATTAAAGTTGAAGTAACTTGTATTTGGGCCAACTCTCCCATCCCATTTTGCTTTCAGTGAAGTTGATGTAAAGATTCCAGGATTATCTCACTGATTATAAACCTTTAATTTCTCTTCCTCAGGCCAGTTGACCCATGTCTTGACAACCTATTATTCTCTCTTCCAACTACTACTCCTTAATCTTCCCTTTCCTTTTCACTGCCTCTGTGACATCTTGGATCTGCCATGGCAGGATTTAAGCTTAACTGTGTAGATCTTGTGCACTGGTGCCTGAATGAGAATAGTTTCCAAGGAAAGGCTTTACTGCACCTCAGAACTTGCCTTCCCAAAGATGGACATCTGAGCCCTTTGGGGAACCAGCACCGATAGTGCCCATACCCCAAATAATGCTGAACCAGCCTTGATTTCATGGAGAGAACTGAAGTACAATTTGGCATCTCAGCTTCTGTATAGGTTCAGTGCACTTCATTTTATTCAGCCTTATAGATTTTGAAACTTTTAGTTCATAAGCAAGAGGAAAGGAGGTAGAAACAAAGGAAAGGAAACAGTTAAGTTGCTTGCATTGCGTGTGGCATTCTTTGTGATGACTATAGAAAAAACTCTAAACTACTAATCAAGGGAATCCTTTGTTTTATTCTCACTCTTCTTGCTCCTTTCCCCTATTCTGCATTTAAACATATTATGCAATTTCTCTGTGATGCATGGCAAAGGTTGAGAACTGGGATCTGCCATTCAGAAACAGAAACTGTCAGTGAGGAGAACTGTATCTGCAACCCACATATTTCTTTACAGCCATATTCATCCAAAGCTCCATGATAACACGCTCATAAATAAAACTCAGGACAGGAATTAGGCAGGCAGTTGCCTTTTGCCAGTCTGTAAATGAGTTCTGTGCCTAGTGTTCTGATTGCCGTTATGCAGTAAAACAGGCTGCCCTTATTATATCATAAGACTTTTTATAGAAGATGGTAGTTTTCCCAGTGTTCCTGCTCTTTGTTTAAGGCTTTTGGCACAACCACTCACTTCCAAAAGCATAAATAACTGCAGAAGCTTCACTATTAACATGGACATTAACTGGTTGCTATCATTTGGCTATTACTGTTGTCTAAGAGTATACACAAATTTAAGTGTCCAGAACAGTCCCCAGCACTATCAGACTGGCATTAGAGTACTAAAACATGAAGCCTTTCTTGGTTTGCTTTGTTACTAAGTGTCTCCCTAGAAGATGCAAGTTACACCAGCAGGATCAGAAGAGCAGAGATGGTTTGATTTCCCCCACCCCAATGAGGCACGCAGGAGTTGTGATTTCAGTAGTGAAAGAACATTACTCTTTCAGAGCTTGAGAAAAATACTGCACAAGTTCCAAGCACTAAAATTAGTGGCAGAGTGAGCAACAAGCCATGCCTTGCTACAGCCCTCTTGCTAGTTTGAGAAACAGCTTTTGTGGTGTTACGTACAGGAAGGATTGTAACTGGGTGACTGCATGACATTCGTCTTTACTGGAGGCAGCAGAACAGTGGGAAGCAAGCAGGGGGTTTCCTAGTCCCTCAGCAGCATGCAAGAATACACCCTCATTGCCTCCCTGACCTTACAAACAGGCTGCTCCCAGGGGTCTAATGTATGCATTGAAAAAAAGCAGCAAAGTGCTATGTATCTAGTTTTTGGCTCTGCATGTACCAGATAGCACTCTTCACTGCTTTAACTTTTGTTTCTCCACCCTTCTCAGTAATCAAACTCCCGTTGCAGTGTCTGTCCTGAAGCACACCAAAGATGTCTATCCAGTACTTTCCCTTAAGATTTGCATCTCTTAAGGAAAAGTGTGATGCTGATATCAAATTCCAGTTTAGTTTAAAAAAAAAGAAAAAGAAAAATAACTAAGGCTGGACTTTTTTCTGACACACTGCTCTACATAGCAGAGTAACAGACAAACTTTTTCCAGACCACAAGATGGAGCAGTAGATCCTTATAGATCTTAGTAGATCCTAATCCGATAATCTAATAGCTATCTAGTACGTGTATAGGAGGAAAAATGACTGGAGGACCAAACAGAATGGCTCATGACTTTTGCATACAGAGCTGCCAGTATCAGCAATGACTGCTCCCAGGCAGATCCTTTTTGGATTTTCCAACCCCTTTCCTTTAGTAGGAAGCTTTCAGTGATGTGTAATTTACACCAGTGGGTAACCTTGTCTGCCTCTGAAGGTCAAATGTTTGTGCCCCCTTCTAAGGAGGACTTATACATGCACATATGGTTAGATTTATCACAAAATTAAGGGGTGTTGGGGTGTGCAAATGTGTCAGTGAGATCACGAGGCAGGTTCTGACAAGACCAGTGATACTCTGGGGTTTTATTTTGGGTTTGAAGAGTTTAATCATTTTCTCCCTTTCTGCAGTTTGTCCCTCCTTTTCTAATAGTTCTACAGTCTTAGTTAGAATTAATAGATTCATAAACCACAAGGGAGAAATCCTGACCCAGCTGGAGTCAATGGGTGTTTTTTTTCCATTGACGTCACCAGAGCCAGGATTTCAACCCAAATAACAGACGTCTCTCTCTTAAGGGCTCCTAAGTAGACAGAATTTCCAGACTAAGAATTACGCGAGAAGAAAAACAGATGAAAAGTAATAAAAAACTATTCAGTCTAAACTGATATAGAAGACTTCCACTGACTAGTAACTGACCTGCACTCAGTGCAACAGTTCAGTATTTCAGCCAACAAACAAAATGCCAAGACTTACATAGATGATGTTCATTATTACACAAAATGAATGTATTCTGTGAGAGCTGGATTATGACCTCAGCATTCTCCTATGTAGGGCTCAAGCTATAAAAATGTACTATTTTAAGAAGTGCGTTCTCTTCTGTTTCATAGAGACAAATGATTAGGCAAGAATCTTTTTCTGGTTGTCAGGGCTAAAGCGAAGAGCTGAGAAAACACAAAGCAAGAACAAGACTTCAGAAGCCAGAAGGCAAATAGAAGGACTGGACTGGACCTTACATTTTAAGACACTTTCATTTATTCTGGGGCTTAATACATGGTTTGTAAACTTCTGAATTGCCAGGTTTAGGAATAGAGCCGCCACTGGTTTCCCTTTTCCTTCACTCTTCCCTACAGTAAAGCAACAGAAAACAGTGATCAGACTATTCCTAAATTGCAGTGTAATCCTTTGCTAACCCATCTGGAGGCAGCTGACAAAATCACCATCTTTAATCCTAAACTAAGAAACCTGGACATCTTTAAGATCACCTACATTTTTCCTCCTAAACTTTATTTTACAATCATGAGGTGTTATGTCCTCAAAAGCTGTTTAGCTGGGAAAAACTACAGCTGTGCAATCCATCAAGAGTCACCAAGTTTTGCCACACTAACTAACCTCATATAAGTTCCATGTTCGTGGTGAACAAAACTGCCTCACTGCAAGCTACAATGGGCAAGGCTCACATTCTCTTCCAGCATTTCATCTTGGAGGTCCCACACAGAATGGCAGTGATGGAGCATATGCTGGACTGCTTCATTTAGGGGAAACATTTGCTTTGCTGCTCGTTGCAAATTAGGAAAATAGTCCATAGAGAATTATTTCATTCTTTATGGAACTGTGTTCACTTTCTACTTTCAAGCCTTGTATAAATATGCATTATAAATAGTTTACAGTAGGGTTATTCTGCTTCCTGCAGAGGCATGAGAAAGAACATCAATCCTGAAGGCTTCATTTATAATGAGTGAGAGTAAAGCTCTGACTGACCAGATTTCTTACAGGTAGGAATGTACAACTGCCCCATACTTCTGTGACAGAACACAACCCTTTACTGACAAGAAGAATTCAGAAGATTCTGCTGTGAAAGAGTTAGTAAAAGTTTAAATAGCACAGAAAGTATTACAAATAAATCTCTAATGAAGCCTGGAAAAAGGAGTGCTTTGCTTTGGTCATTATGTCCAAAAAAAAGCTGGACCTATAATTTAAGACTGGATTAATCACTAAACAGTACAGCAAATTTTAAGAGTACCTGAGGACTTTTATACTTGATTCTTCTGTAGCAGAATTTCAAGGCATTTACCTCCTATTGGTTTGTACATTAATCCTCTTGAAAGCCACCTGGCACTTGTCTAGAGCTGATTTAAGATGTCATAAGCACTTTGTTTCACCTTGGCACAGAATCTCATGATGCCTAAAATGGGTATCGTGTCCTCTCCAGAGAGTGCTCAATTTGGGGGCTGTTTTTAAGTTTGACAACTAAAGACAACATGCAATGACAAGCAGCCTGAGAGGAAACACCCTCCATTTGAGATTACGCTGGGAACTCCTAATTGTAATGTTACACTTACAGAACAAAGTGCATTTCAGATTTCTTATCTTACTGCGCACCTGAGCTACTACTGAAGCTCTAACGAGCTGTGCTGAAGTGGTCCTGTCACTTCCCAATGAGCACCCAGCACCAGTGCCCTAAGTGGGAGATGAGTTTCCCTGTGGATACCATGTGCAACATAGAGTGAGCAGCTCCCAAAAGGGCACGTGGTCAAGACTAGAAAGAACAAAGTAAAGATGCCTAAAATAAGGAGCTGAAAACAAGAACCATCCTAGGCTTTACTGTAGTAAGGGGTGGCACTTCTCAGTCATGCAACTTATTTGATGTGCAGCTTAGACAGTGAGTAGATAATGTGGGTGCAAAAATTGCCCACATAAATCCTCCTCCTGTCACTGTATGAACCTGCTACACCAAGGAAGAACAAGGAGTGACAGGAAAGTGAAAACTTCTATTTCACTAATTTACCCATATCATTTACTCTGTTCAGACTATAGAAAGAAGGATGAAACACTTGAATGCAGTATTTAGGCATCTTCATATGATGAAAATCAATTATTGCAAGGACATTTTAATTTATCAGGGAGAAAGCAAGTGGAATGAAATGCTGTGTATTCAAAATAGAAATGTATGTGTTATATATTATTTACTTAACTACCACAGCTAATGAAATAAACTAGCATAGAAAGAAAAGAATGTGCCAAGTGTCTTCAAGTCAGGAGTATGTGCCTTTGTGTGAAACCATCTTATGTTGCAGAGGAAGCTAAATCTAAGTGTGAGGGTTGCTCTGAATGTAATGCCTCCTATTTTATTTTGTTGTCGGAAGGAGGTGGTGGTGGCACAGCAGTAGAGGTTGAACCTTCCCATTAATATCCCATTACGTTTTGTTGCCATGAGACTGATGGCAGCAGAGGGACACTCTGACAGAACGGTGCCTGACATGGAAGTGTGTAGGAAGCAAAGGTGTGTCACTGACTTTTTCTTTGCAGAAAAATAGCACCCACTGACATTCATCAGTTATTGCTGAACACTGATGGAGATCAATCAGTAAGTGTGAGCACTGTGAGGCTGTGAGTGGTGTGTTTCAGCAGCAGTGACAATGGTCACCTCCACCAGTGTAGATTTATACAAGTATGCATGCAGGCTCTTGTTCATCACTGGCAAAAATGCAGAGGTGACTGTGTTGAAAAATGGTGTTTTTTAGCTGAGAATGTTCTCTATCAAATAGTGTTATAGTGCTTTTTGCATCTGTTCTGGTTTCTGTGGAAATAAATACGAGGCATTGCTTTTGGAGCAATCTATGTATCTAACAACCTCTTCTGGCATCAGAATCAGACAGGTTCATGAATGCTGAAAATATTCAGCTTAGTTTACAACTGGCTGAAACAAAACAAATAAAAATGAAAATACAAGTTAATTGAGAAGGGAGAGAAAACTATGACTAACAGTCTGAATCTGAACTGAAGTAAAACAGTAGTTGCCGAAATCTCACTGGCACCAAGCAAGGCCTTCCCTATGCTTAAAAGAGAATCTGATGAAGTAATATCTCCTTTCCTGTACGTGACTATATTCTGTACATTACAGAAAATATTTTGTAAAACCTTGTATTTCAAGGAATGCTATCAGATGAAGTTAATTAGAGATTTTCCAGTGCTGGAATTTTGTTGATCCTGATCCACAGTAAATAGCTTCTGATTTCTTTGATGGAAAATACTGTCAGCCAGGGATGCTCTACCACTGATAAATCAGAGTACATTTTGACAAACACTTTGATTTTGTACATCTCAAGTACAGCCTACGCCTACAGCTACATGGGTGGGTTTTTTAATATGATTCAATTGCAGGTGAATATATCCATGTGTCACCTCCAATGATTGCAAGGTGGGAGAAAAAAAACAAACAAAAAACTGCCAACAGTTGAAAACTAATGAAATGATTTTCTGAAAGGTATTTTCTCTCTTAAATTACCAACTCTTAAGCTTCCAAGCGTGTCTGATATGAAGTAGCATCCTTCCCTCAGATGAGCTTCTGCACCCTGACCCAGTGGCTCAGTACTGCTCAGTTCTCCCACCCAGCACCTCCAGAACAGCTTGCTAGCTGCAAAGCTTGCAGGTTTGTTCTTAGCAGGGTCAGCTGCTCTGTGAAGGACACCATCACACCTCACAAACCCTGTCTTGTTGCACATGAGTAATAGGGATTTCAGAAATCTCACAACAAAACAGTCTACAAGCTGTCTCCACATTCCAGCTCACTTATTCTCCCAGCAAGTTAAAAAAGCACAAAATGAACAAGATGGATTTAGGCAGGAATGTCAGCCACTAGACCTGTCAAAACCCAAGTGGACGGCAATTCATTTATTTATAAACAAAGGGGTCAGCTGCAATAACAAACCTGCTACACAACTGGATAGTGGTTAAACAAATGCTTTCATCACAACCTCACCTCAGCTTGTTGGACTTCATGCAGACACAGTAATTGCAGAAGATGGGAATGGCTTAATTCATTTCCTAAGCTTGCAGCAGTGAAGGTCAGCAGCAGAAATGCTAACAGAGCTCCAGAACTCCCACTGCCATGCTGGGCATCTTAGACCAACCTTACCTATATTGTCCAAAACCCACCATGTTTCTTTATTCTTTAGTCTCCTTCCAAAGAACACAGGTCAGAGTTCTGTTCTTATGTGGTTCTATGATTATCTTTAAGCTACACACTGTTGTAAATATGATCATTTCATTAATTTGTATAAAAGGGCTCTTAGCCAATGGCTTGGGTGTAATTTATGAATGAATATGAGAATTTATGAATGCTCTGAGTGGCTGGGTATATATTTAACCCTCATTAACTTGTTCAAAGTAGCTACTGATGGGTTTCTTTAGTTCATTATTCCCATAGCAGAAAGCTGAAGAGATGATTGGGTTTGCAGGGAAGAGCTCAGGTAACCCTATTATTTTACATACCAGTAACCAGCTTATAAACAGACTACACATCGAGCCTTTTCCAGTGATTTCAAGGCAGCAGCAGGTCAACAGCTCAAGACAGTATGTAAGTAAGTAAGTAAGTAAATAAATAAATAAAGGCTTCAGTTTTACATCAGTCCATGAACAGCACTGAACCATTTCTGGAAACTATTTGTTTTCATTTTCTTTGAGCAAAAGGAACACTATTAACATTGGAATTCTGGACAAAAAAAAACCTAAAGGCTCTTGCAAAGACTGAGAGTTGAAATATAAGTAGGTTCAAATCTAGCAATTTGTTAGAGAGAGCAGCTAAATACGAGGGTTTCAAAAGAAGCATGTAAAACAAGATGGTATAGCTCCTCTACTCCACTGTTTTTATGGTTCAGAAATACTTTCCATAAAAAAAGGTTGCCTACTTGGAAGATTTTATATAAGCAAAGTGCTGCTCAAGTTTTTATAGTAGTTCAATCTGTTTTGCAGAAAAAATGTTCCTTTTGACTACCATAATCTATCCCTGTTCAACATCATCATATAGCTGCTGTTAAAATCATTGGCTTTGGCACTGAGGCTACATCATGCTCCTTTGCATCTCTGCCTTCTCTTTGCTGTTCCATGCAAACCCTTATTGCTTTTACTCCTTGGGCAGTAAAGATTGGATCTACCCACCTGCCCCTTTCTACTTAGGCTACAACAAACACAGATTGCTGCAAGCTGACCTCCCCAGAGATGCTCTCTGTGGCTGTGCTGGCAAGCTGGTAACAAGCTCGAAGACCCAGAACTAGGATTTCTGTACTCGGAAATACCTCCCTTTCCAGCCACTTCATTTTTCTGTCTGTGCTGATCTCACACAACATAGATTTCAGAATCTCTGCGCTGGGGATTTCCTTTTTTATTCACAAGAGTCTTATACTAGTAGAGTTTCCACCCATTTTCCTTGTTGTCCAGGCAAATTTACTGCATTGTCAACTGCTGATATTCTTTCAAGTACTCTCAGTTTGATCAGGTGCAGATCCGGTACAGAGATTAGCCTGTATTTCAATTCATCTGTTGGAAGATCTTTGTTTTTAGACTCTATTCTTGAACAAAAACTGGCAATGCTCCTATCTGAAAATATACTGCTATACTTGCCTGAAGTTTGTTAGCTGAGCAGACATCCTTGCCAGTTAAAGTTTTGACTAGAATATCCATGGTAACAAAGGCAGAAGGCTAATAATGGACCAGCAGGAGTACTTCAAAATCATTTCAGCTAACCCTGTCCTGGCCAGCTTCTCGTACATGCATCAGCAAATTCTTTTAGGACAACAGTTGTTGTTTAAATGATCATTTTCAATCTTTAGTAATTCAGTGCTGCATTCTTTCTGGTAGTCAAGAGTGAAATCAAGACTTTCAACTTGAAGTTTCACATAGGTGGTTCATGTAGAAGCCGAGTTTGACCTCATCTTGTTTCACATAAATACATAAGGCTTTCTTAACTCTGTGGTACTCTGGTACCACAAGGGAAGGAAGTACACAGATCTCATGAAATCCATTAACACTGAAAAGCAGCATGTGCAACAGCCCAAGGGCAATGTGTAGCCTTTGAGCTACATGTGACTCAGTAGCAAGTCAAGCCAAGTCTAGGTTGCAAATGTTAATTACTCCAGATTTTTGGCTAGGAGGGGAAAGTAGGAGCCGTTAGGGATTGCTGAGACCAGTAATGCTTTCTGGGCTGCAGCTGTGTGCTGAGCCCCGTGCCCTCATACAGTGGGGGAGCGGAATCCCTTGAGTGCTATCAGGACGTCGCTGCCAATGCAGCAATCCCACACTTACATTCCCTCAGCAGTGAGGTAGGTAGATCTTGGCTAGCTGCTCATCTAGTCTGAAATGTTAGCCAAACTGTGTGCTCCCTGAGAGTTCAGCTGTCAGGGCAATGCTAATGTGCTGGCCTTTTGCATTCATGCAATTGGAGCACAGTAGTTTGCGTGGCACAGGCAGGAGGAACGCAGTTGGCATTGTGTCACCTTTCCTAATGGTTTGGCTTCGTAGACCAGGTAGGCATTTGCTACTCCTTCAGAGAAGCACATTGCTGTGCCTGAGTTTACAGCAGCAGACCCATATAGCAAGAGGCCCAGCAGGGTGCAGTTTGCCCCCTGCCTCATCCATTGGGTGCTAGCAACACACTCACAGGATGCTATGAGGTCTCCTTTCTAAAAAAGGCCCTGCCTTTCACAAGGTACTGTACACAAAACAGTCTCACTGTGGATCCTTCTCTTCCTTGGGTAGGAAGTGAAGGCCAGATATCAAGATATTGACAAAAATATGTGACTTATGGTATCCTTTTACCTAATTGGAAGGTCCTAACAAGAAACACCCAGAAGTCTCCAAGAACATTTGAGACAACGTGATTAAGCACCCTTACTTTGTGTGCTTATTAAGCTCTAATTTATTTCAAAATACTTCACTCACCATCTTTGTTACCTGAAAAGTAACCCCAGCTATGAAACTCTACTATGCTAAATAACTGCTTTTGGCAGAAAATGACATCACACTTCATTGATCCCTTGGGAAGGAGGGGTGGGAAGGAAAAGAATAAAAAGAAAAACTTAATTTATCTAAAGCCTGAAATGATTTGCAGCCAAATATATGGTGCTTAAGCACGTGTGCATAAGTATGGTACACTTCACAGTTCATCAAAGTATTAGTCATACTTAGAAAACACATATTTTAAACCACCATTTAATGTTTATGCCCACTACACATCTCCAGGATAACTGTCTCACACACAGATTTCCCTATTCAATATGTGGCATATTTTTTCCATGCCTCTTGACATAGTTAATCAAATCACACTCATGCAAACTCCAGTACCCGCCAAAGGCAGCATGCTAGGTTTGTGAGTCAGATCTGTCTGCTATAGAAGTGTTGAAGCAAGATAAGTGTGGCACTTGAGAAGCTGTCACTTCCAAGACCTACGAAAGTCAATCCACCTAAAATTGTTTTTGCAGATATTGCTACTAATGAAAACAATAGGAACTTTCCCAGATTGAATTAGTTGAGTGTGCTTCAACACTGAACATAACTCTCAACAACAGGATATCAAGTATGTTGAAACACAAATAGTTTTCCTCTGGAGTATTTAAATGCATTGTAGTTCAAGCAGTACAGCATTAGAAGGCTTATGAATTGCACTGAAATATTATTAAAGCATGCATCACTTGTACTGAGCAGCTCTTGTGAATATAGACTGCACCTCTTTAGAGACATGAAAGAGAGGAATCATGCCTCCTAATATGAGAAAAACAGTGTATTTAGGTTGCTTCAAAAGTAATGCTTCCTATTCATTTCCATAGAAACTACAACAGATGCAAAGAGCACTGTAATGCTATGTGATAGAGCACATTCTCAGCTACAAAACACTATTTTTCAACAGTCACCACCATTAGCTGTGCATTTTTGCCAGCAATGAACAAGAGCCTGCATGCTGCACTCATAACAATCTGCAACAGTGGAGCTGACTGCTGTCATCACTGCTGAAACGCAACACCCCCTGCCTCACTATGTTCATATCCAATGGTTGGTCTCTATCAACATTCAGCAAGCATCAATGAATGTCAGTGGGTGCCATTTTTTGTGCGTGGAGAATTCAACAATACACCTTTGCTTCTTACACGCTTCCATGTCAGACTCCATTTAGTCAGACTGCCCCTCTGCCTCACAGCAACAGAATGTAACAGCATATTGATGAGAAGGTTCAACCTCTGCTGCCCTGCCACCATTATCCACCTCTGATGTTGTGGGCCATCGTAATAAAACAGGGGGCATTACTTTTGGAGCAGCCCTTGTACTTCAGCTGTTCAGATACATTTGCAATACTTTAAGCTACTATTTCTGTTGCTACATCTTGTTCCTGTTTCACTACCAAATTTCAGCTTTAGAAACCGTGAATTTCAGAGTGAACACTGAATGCACTGCCTTTAACATTACATTATAGCACATTACTTCCTATAGGTAGACTGTGGTAAGAGGAAGGGAACAGGACTTGGCTTTGCAGTATTCTCCACTGTGTCCTATAATTTCTCTTTCTGAACAGTTATGCTAGCCAGCTCACTCTAGGAATAGCCATGAAAAGCAGACATGAAACATAAAGGAGCAACAGCTGTTCAGATGGCTTTTGACTTTTAAAGTACAAAATTCATGCTGTTTAATGGCCTGCTCTAGATAGGTTTAGTAATACCTTTAGCTTTTATAGACTGCACATACCTTCTGAAAGTTTGTGTATTTAGAAGCAGAGCACTTATTTTCTTTTGCAAGGAAAACTTTCAAGCGACTAAGCCAGTACAACAGGCCTTAAAGTTTTGCACAGACTCCAACTCCTTACTGCTAGGAAAGACAGAAATTGCTGTTTCTTTACTTTTGCTGAACAATTTTAAGCAGGATTGTTGCAGTCTATTTTCTTTTAAATAGGTAACTCCCAAGGAGACCAGCCCATCACTCTGGATACTTAGAGATTCTCTCAGTTTCTTATTTATCACAACAATCCAGTCATTTTTTTGATACAGATATTTTACATGAATTTCACTCTCCAGAACCAAGTAAACTACGCAATGAAATGAAAACTGCACTTCAGAGGCACCACAAAGCAGAAAACCAACTGAGTATCCAGTTATTAAGGACAACACCAACTGTAACCGATAATTCATGCCATCACATATAGCCATGCCTTTTGGGGGAGCCTTCTTTCTTTGACCTGGATCATACACAACAGCTAAGCAATTTCCAGGCAGACAACAGAACAAAGATTCTTCTTTCTAGGAAGAATCTTTTTTCCTTTCTAGATCCCCAAAGCAGTAGCTTTGTCTTTAGCCACTTAGAAGCTACCAATAAAGTAAAATGTAATCGAAATACAGACTACAATGTCTAATTATTCTGTTTTCAGGTGCTTTTCTTATTCCCTACATTCTCTTCCTAATCATTGCTGGAATGCCCCTGTTCTATATGGAATTAGCACTGGGACAGTACAACCGAGAAGGAGCTGCCACTGTGTGGAAGATCTGTCCAGTGTTCAAAGGTAAGCGTCCCTCTGCTTGCTTGAAAAGCACAGTGAGGGTGCCAGAACCTGCAACCACAAACAAAGGAAAGGTCTTGTCTTTCCACAGACAGCATGATATTTGCTGACCTTTCTCCAGCCCTTGAAGTTAGAAGCCTTTTTGTTATCATGGGTGAAGGAGAAAATGAAAAAAGCCACACGCAGAAATAATCTTCCAGGCTATAGCTGAGGAGCGCAGCAGAGAGCAATAAGCAGAAGGAGCAGCTCAGCCCTGCCCCTTTCACCCGTATGCTGGGGTTGGGGGCAGTTGGGTTTCTCTGCATGGAGGGAGGGGCTGGAGATGCAAAAGATTGAAAATATCAAATCTCATCCAGGTCAGTTCAGCCCTGTCCCCCACTGCAACATGCAAGCAAGAAATAGCTGGGGTTAGCTGTTATGGGCACTGAGGGACTGTCTGAATTGTTTCTAGATGAAAGAAACTACGTGGCTTCTGTACATGAAACACTTCTTAAGGAGCCTCAAGAATTTTCTTAACCATTGCTTACCAGCAAAAATCATGAACCACTCAACACCTCTACCAATTATATGTAAAATCTTTTTGACACAGAGCTATCAGAAATCACTGAAATGAAACCACTCAAGCCTGGCTGATCCTAGAAGCTTAAAATTCAGATTGTATTCATCCTATGACAAAAGCTGAGGAGCTTAGCAATGGCAATCCAAACCCGGCAGATCCGGTACTTGGATATAGGTTACATTGAGTAAATGTTAGACTTCTTTCTCAAAATAAAGCTCTCCCCCTTCCAGGAGGTTAGAATCACAAAACAGGAGAACTGCAGAGATTGGTTCTTTTGTTTGTATCAGTCAAACCCAAAACTCATAGTAAAATTAGAGATGTGATAAAAGACATACAGATGAGCTGATTAAAAAGATGTCCCTAAACTTAAAAATGAGTTCATGTAGGTTTGTCTATGCCTTCTACAATGCTTTCATGTGAGGCAGAATTCAACCCAGCACCCAGGAACCTGCAGCCCTTGCTCAGCCAAAATTCTGGCTGGTTTTGGTTAATAACTTTGGGTGACAATGAGGATTTTGAAAGCCTGACCATAAAAATTAGACCACAAGGATCTCAGTGTTTGAGCCAAGCAGCGCGGTGCTCTGAAGCACTGTTTGTTGACATCAGGACTGAAATACGAAGGGAAAGGAAGATAGAAGTTATTTCATGCACAGGCTTGTTGAAATTCCAGCTGCCTTTTTTTTTCTGCTGACATATTGTTATGGTGACACGTATTCAAGGTGGGCTAAAGATACACTAATGTGGTTTTTGAATGTTCTTATTTCTAGGATGTAGATGAGTGTGAGTTATGTGATTCTCGTAATAAATGCTTGATTTTATTTGCATCTCAGCACTAATGTAAACTCAATACTGTTAAAGTTTTGATCAATCTGAATAAAGCAAGCCTACAATTTACTGCTAAATTCATAATGCTTCAGGGTTTTTTTAATGGTTTAACTCAAAAGTACATAGTCAACCCAAATTTATAATGGCTTTCCTAAAATAAAAGCATTATAGTACTAATTTTAGCTGTGAATATTATTGCTATGATCTCTAAGGGCTCTCCTTCTTGTGTGATGCTCCCATAGTGCATGTGATTAAAAATATACCCTGTAGCCTTTGCAGCACAGCATTTTCATCTCTGCATTTTCCAGCAGAGTGTGGGTGTTGCAGCGTTGCATTTAAAAAGTTAGACCTAGAAACAGGAGAGCACATTCATTCCTGAACATCCTCATAATTTCAAAGAAGTGGCATTGAAGATACATTTGATAGAGTATTTTTGAATCTTGATATGAAATGTCTGTAATTGACCCCCTGAACAGAGATCATCCAGTTTCAGTGCAACTTCGTATTCATGTTTAGTATTTTACCATTTATATTAACAATTAAGAGTTATCCTCTTAGGTGATTATATTTTTTTCCCTATTGTGTTTATTGTAATACATCACTGGAATTGAGTGTTCATTTAAGCACTAAGGATTGCAGGATACTGTTTCATCTTTCTTTTCACTATCTGTCCCCAGTGTTAGGGATGAACAAACTGGCCTATATACTAAAAACCTCCCAAGGAAGAGAAGCTTTGTTATGCGGCAGTCTTTGAGCTGCCAGCTTCTTCAGAGTCTGCATCTGTTTCTTATGCAAATTTAAAACCAAGGAAACTTGTGTTCTAATTCACTGCTTTATCAGGGAATACAATAGTTCAGAAATATCCAACTGCTGGGCCTCCAGTGCAGTATTTTACTGGAGGAAATCAGAAATGAAAGTTTACGTTTACGTGCTTGTGACACTGCTGTGATGGTAGTAATAAAGCAGATGAAGTTTCTACCCATAACACAAAATACAGAGAACCCTAGGATAGGATTCAGCCCTGCTCATAGATTAATGGAAGTAGAATATTAGCCAAGATAAAACAAACTTCCTGAATAAATGTTACACTAAGCTTTTATTCTACTCTGCCATTAGGTAACAAAGCTTCCACCTGAACTATTACAAACCATATATTCTTTTAAGGAGAAAGCTCTCCCTCTTACACCAAGCACACCTCAATGTTATGCAGAAATACAGAAGAAATGTTTGAAGCATCAGAGGATGCTTAACACTGGGATTCACCAAATGCTCTACACAGACTTAGGTTTACATTTTCTGTGACTTCCAGACTTCCTTTCTGTAATCCCAGGGACATAACGATATAATTTGAAGGTCCCTGCACAGTTTAGCCCCAAGCTTGATATTCATAGAGACTTACTCATACGCTCCAGAACCACTTGCACCACTCAGTGGAATGGCATAGGCTGTCATGTGCATGTTTTGGACATAATCTGGAGAGGAACAACAGTAACAAGACAGGAGGGGAATGCTGTCTGATCCAAACAAGCTCAGCATGAGGCACAGGGAAATTTCAGCTTTACTTTTCCAAGAAAAGTTGCCAAGGATTCTGACATGAAGATGAAATGAATTTCACTCCTAACATGGGCTTGCAGTCCTTTGTATTGGAAGAAAAACCTGTGGAGTTCCACAAGAGCAAATTTTGACACTGAGATGCTTGATTTCTTTCTCTGGCAAAGACAACTGGGTTTCCTAAAGGCCAATTACTTTGCAACTTCATTAATGTCATTACTTGTTTTAAGGTCAATGGACTGCATGTAAACATGAAAAAAATATATTATCTGAGGATCTAAAAAAAATGTGCAATTATTTATGGCTGAGTACTAAGCTACAGTGTTTGCATATACTGTTGCATATAAAATGCAATGTATAATCTCATTTTCCTTTGTCTTTAGGTGTAGGCTATGCAGTGATACTCATAGCTCTTTACGTGGGTTTCTACTACAACGTTATCATAGCTTGGTCTCTATATTATCTATTTTCATCATTCACATTTGAGCTCCCTTGGACGAACTGCGACAACAGTTGGAATAGCCCAAACTGTACAGATCCCAAACTCTTCAACGCGTCAGTGCTTGGCAATGGCACCAAATACTCCAAGTACAAGCTCACTCCTGCTGCTGAATTTTATGAGTAAGTGTTGACTTAACTTTACTATTTATTCAAAATTGTATGTCTAAGAGTGTTTGCACTGGAAGATAAAATAGGTTAGCATCCAGCCTCTAAAATAAGCATCAGAAGACTAAGGTTAAAATGCGATGGTAAAGTGTGATTTATATCCCTGTATGATTAACACCCTTGCCTCTGCAAGCTTCAGTTTCTCCAGTACAAGTGCAGTGTTTGCCACAGAGCAACATGGAATTCAACAAAAGATACAAATCTGTCACACCATTCCATTTCTGCTCACACCAGCTTTGCCAGAGTGAGGAGTCAGAGCAGTGTTATGAAAAAGACTACAGCAAGGCAAACCAAGCCAACTCTAAGGCTGCAAAGTAATCACTGGTCCTCCACTTGCAAAATGTCTCAGAGCAGAGCTCAGCAGTACAATGAAGTGAGACGAAGCACCGAACAAGGAGGGGAGCACCACAGTTGTAAAAAGATGGACCTTTTCTAGTAGCTGAGTGAAAGGGCATTCTGCAATATGGGCCAAGACAGGCAAAGACACACTCAAATCAAACACTTGATATGAAAAAGGTATACGGATAAGTATAAGAAAAATGATACAAATCTGTGTATAAATAATTACATTGTGGATCCCCAGAAGAAAATATTATTTGACTGGGAGAAAGAAAAGAGGGTGAGCATCACACTAACTGTTGAATCAATCCCAATAATCAATTAATATTTCTGTGTTGGAAATGGATGAATCTCAGGGCACACAACTGCTGAGCTGTTGAAACAGGGGGACACCACTGTTAGCAAAAATAACCTGGTGTGTGTTACAGCTCTTGGCTAACCATAGGGATCTTGAGGTCTGTAAGTCTGAAACATTTGTGGCTGCTTGTTCTTTATTGAAGACAGAGAAATAATCAGTAGAGAAACACTGCGGGCAGGGGTATCTATGCTTTGAAAACAGTAAGGGGATTTGACTTTAAAGGAACTCACTACAGTGACAAATAATGACAGCCAAGAAATCTACTGCTCTTACAAAGACAGCATGCATTGTGTTCAGAACTTTGTTATAAACTGCTCATCTTTAGCAAAAGGCTACATGAATGCCAAGAACGTGACTTTAAAGTGAAGTGTAAGAAATGATATCAGCATCTTCAAATAAGGAACTGTTTTATTACAGAACTTCATGTGACCAGAATTTAAAGAAAGGTTTTCTTTATAGTTGTCTTGGGCTTAAGCTTTTTGAAAGCAAAATGCAATCCTCACATTCTTTCTTTGCTCATTTATGATTTAAAGTGCATTTCTGCATTTTCAGTTATCACACTGTGCTTGGGGTTGATTTTGTCTTTATACTGGGTGGTGCTGGAATCTGTACACCATGCTTTAAGTTCTGCCAGTCCAGGAAACAGCTGATAGCAGTTCTCTGTGCATACTGAAACTTGACATATTAGGGTTCTTTTCTTGCCATGAAATAGACTTGAGCTACAGGGTTGTTTTTTTAAAATGTAAGAATAAAAAGCAAATCTGACATTTGATTGCGATTTGGCTCCTGAATTTTGGGACAGTTCTTAATTCCTTAGGCCCTGTATTCTTTTGTAACTAGATTATATTGCAAAAATGAAAAACTCATGTAATGCAATCTGTGACAGCTGCTTTCCCATCTGTAAGAACAGGGAATCACAAGGGGCATTAGTTAATTATCCAGTATTTGGATTAGCTCATCAAGTCCAGCTGTAAAGCTCAGGTGTGGACCCATGCTTGTGCAGCTTCAGTGTGTTCAGATCCAACCTAGCAAAGACAGCCTAATTCAGAAAACAGTGTTTCATCATATATCCAGTAACTGCCCTTGCTCCCATGGTCGTTTTGCTGCAGCCAGAGCTAGATCTTCTGACTGCAAAGTTTTATGTTAAATGCAACGGAGTTAGAGAATAGGAAAAATGTTAGATTCACTTCAATATAGCACATTTCAAAAGCAGCGTACTGTTGTTGGAAGTAGTATACTATGAACTAAGAGTGCAAGTAAAGTTCTGATTAGTTACATTCCCTCTGAAAACCCCTTTAAGTAAAGTCCAAATACTCCCTTAAAATTATGATGTGCCCTTACACCATCCTGCAGTACTGCTTGAACTGCTTCTGAACTTACTCAAGTGTTTGCATAGTAATTACAGCTGATTTTCCTTGCTAATTGCCATTAGACACTTCTTAATTCTCATTCTAGGTTTAGGTTACATGAGGAATGTATGCAAACAGGGAGACCTAAAACACCAAACATCTCTTTTATGGTGGGAGAATGACTGAAAAGAGGTATTTCCAAAACAAGCTACAAGCATCCGGCTGATGTGGTCTCATTCAGAGAGAAGCAGACGCTTTCTCTCTTTGGGACATGAGTCCTTCACAGCACAAAGCTGGCAGAAACTTTCTAAAACCGCCCAGCTGCCAGAGCTGACTCTCCCATCACTACCTCTGTTACACAGAAAAAAACTGTAGGAAGAGTTGGGAGTGCAGAGATGTGTCATTACTGTGGTACTTCCAGAAAGGCACCACTAAGTTCCACAGAAATATGCTAATTCTCACTGCTTGTACTGAGACAGAGAAAGGAAAACTTGCTAAGGATCTAGGCCAAGTCTTTCAGCTGTCCAGTGCTTGGCAGGGAGGGAGAGCAGGAAGAAATCACTAAGCCACAGACTTGGAAGAAATCACTTCAAATTGTAATTCCCATGTCAAGGCATGACGGAGGCACTCTGGCAAACTTAGCTAGATTTTGTTTTCAAGCCTCAGGAGTTGGGCAATCATTTGGGCTGAAGTGGTCCTACCCTTATGCTTTCTAGAGAGTATTTCATTTTGCTATCTGGTTTCAGTTATTCAGGCTCAATTCAGGCCAAGTTGTCATTGACGTCAATGGGTGGCTTGCTTAAACCAGGAACACAGGAGGGAACGGGACCTCTACAATACCTCATTAGAGATGGTTAAAATGAATTATAAGGCAACTTGCACACTGCAAAATTAACTAAGCATGCACTCCGAAAGTCTGATTAAAAAAAACAGCGCACTTCTGTTCATATTTAGTCATAAGGAAAGTCCAGGAATTAAAAGTCAGTTCCACATTTCTTTGGAGGTATACTGATTATTTCCCTCTTTAGTGGCTTAGAATTAAACACACAATGCAGAGGACATCCTATCCATTCAACATATGTTAACACGACTCATTAAAAACACTTATTTGGAAGAACAACAGTCGATCTCTCAAAAAAATAAAAAGCTCCTCTATCTGTCCCATAGCATTCCTATTTAAATAGTTAATCTGAATTTGGGCATACTTCATTTTTTGTTCTCTCCATCCTTGTGCCTGGAAAGAGTTGCCTTCTGTCTTGCTTTCATTTAGGCTAACAATCAAAAAGTACCAGTTTGGAGGTCACAAGCATAAGTCCTTATGCCTGTAAGAAAAAGAATTTGTTCCTCCAGGAACAAATCTTGACAGTTTCTTAAACAAAGTAGTAAAATTATCAACAAATCCTTTGAGCTACAGCTATTTCCTTCTGACACTGCTTTTCCCAGAGCTGTAACCCATTCTTTCTGTATTAGAAATAAAACACCTTTTAATAGGGAAAATTTCCCACCAGATTCAAGAAAGGAAATCAACAGACCTCACGAGCATGCCCAGGAAAGATTAATTGCAAAAAGGCATTGGGTTGCAACAGTCCATGTCTATCACATTTATACACATTAATTTAGGAGGAGGATGTGAACAAACAATAACCTGCAAAAACCCACACTGTATAAAGTAAAGGCCAATTTTATCTAAGAGATTTGTGCTGTGGGTACAAGCCTTCATATGAAATACTACCACAGACTGATCAAAGGTCCACATAGTTCTGTGACATAGCAAATGGAGTGACCGGTGCTATGGGCACCAGCCTTCCCCACGTAAACATCTGTGAATCAACCTGCCTCAAAAGAGAGAAAACACCAGCTCAGCTGTAAGCATCAGGAATTGTGTTTGCAAATAAAAACTGAATCAGACAAGATGACATAACGAGAGGGGATAGTTACAAAGTGTTTGAATGTCTTGTTTGCAAGTTCATAGTTTGAGATTTACATATGCGCATCCCTGCTCATATATTATTGACTTTTTGACTGCAGAATGTTTTTGAACTCAACTATGTAAATTGATCATCTTTCTCTTTTTGGCTCAGTGTGCAGAAATTTTTGGTTGAAAGTATTTATGCACAGGAAGAACAGCTATTACAAAAACATTTACAAGCACAGCTTTGAAATTTGCTTTTCATCTGTGCTCACACCTCCACATTTGTTGGCTGTTCCTTTACACAAAGAGAAAAGAAATGAAATGTGAGTACAGTGAAAATCAATCCACATGTGTACACATGTTCTTGGGTTTTGGACAGCTTTATGGAAATGATTCCTAACCCACAACAAGCCTTTTTATAACAAGTTCAGAAGGCTGGAGAAATAACAACTTTGCCAAGCTAACTTTTCCAGAGGGTTTTCATGAGCACACGTCAGGAGCAGCACGTTACGCTACAGGCATAACAACCTGCTTTGTGCTAACTTGCAGGAAGAATTCAACTGCTTATCTTTACACAGAATTCTTTGTAGTTTGGTAGCAGTACCAGGCTGTGAGCAATCATTACAGTGGCCAGGGGCATTGCTACAGCATCTCTCCTGGGCTACCTCGAATTTGAAATCCTGGCAAGACAAGGCAGAGGCTCTCCGCAGCACGTCCTTCCTCTTGCATGTGTTGCTCAAGGCAAAGCCAGCAGGTGTGCCACGCAGGCATCACCTTTTTGGACTCACCTTGTTCTCATCAGGTGCTCTCTATAAGGTAGCAATGATGTAGTGTATCTACTTGTGTTTGACATTTTGCTTTCTGTAGAGGAATGGGAATGCTGAATTTGATTAAGGGCTGTGGTAATTGGGGGAGCTCACATGCTGTAACTGCTTTGCCATACAAGCTCCAACAACAAACATTGTTTCAGTAGTTTGGTATTCATTAGAACTATCAAAGGGTCAAATTCAAGCTTTCTATCTCCAAGTCTCAGTATAATGGGTTTAAAAGCAGGTTTTTAAACCCTCTTCTTCAGAGCGCTATGCAGGCTTGAATGTGCTGACATGGCACAAACGGCAGGGGAGATCAGCATTATGGAGTGAATGGGAGAATTAAACAGGGTAAGGACTTCAGTGAGTTGAGGTAAACATTCTTGGTGAAAGAAGACCTTAGTCCTGGTAGCAATTTACTATTTCATGATCATGATTCAAGAAGAAACACTATTTCATTCAGCTCAAATATCAATTTACTATTGGCCAACCAGGATGCCGCTGGTAAATTGTATTTCTGAAAGCAATTCCCAACGTATAGCTTGAAACCCATCATACTATATAGCTCCATTCTCCAACACAAGAGGGAGCTGAAATAACTTGAGAAATGGAAAGACCCAGACAAGGAAGACAAGGCTGTTGGAGAGCACTCTCCTAGAGCCAGGATGCTGTCCTGCTCTGCAGTGATGCTACTTATACCCACGATATCAGACTTGTCCCAAGCTCTTTAGCAAGCACCACAGAGGCACCCAAAAGTTCACACAGCAACTGCACGTATAGCAAGAGCTGAGATTCCACACAGTCTCTCAGCTCCCTGCACATCTCACCCAGCCCCACAAGTACAGCACAGGGATCTGTGCCCAACCCACATGGAACCAGCTCTGGCCCCCCACCCCACACAGCTGTGCATATACAGCTTGTGTGCAACTGCTGTGGAAAGAGCATGGCAGTAAAAGCAGTGCTGCATCTGTACCAGGAGCATGGCAAACTGCACAGAATAGCCCCCACCCAATGCTACTTAATCCAGGGAGCCTTCCAAAGGGAAAAGAAACAACTGTATTTTTACCTCAGAGGAAACTAGCAGCAAGGACAACTTTGGTTGCACGAATATATTAATGCAGGAGATGCTTCTAGGAGAGCCTTCTAAATGAGTACAATTATCATGCCTATAATTGCTTCCTAAATTGAGTATGTAATTTAATTTCTATAGATTGCTCACTGTATACACTGTCAGCGCTTTTAGCATCTTCAGTCTACAATTTACATTAAATTTTAAATCATAAAAGCTGGTCTAACTGCCAGGATAGGGAACAGAGCTCAGAAGATCAGTTCTAAATCTATTTATATCTTTATCAATTTCCTCAATACTCACTCTAAGAGAACCTGTTGGGCCTGATCCCCTAAAAGTGAATACTAACTTGAAAGAATACTTGTCCAACTCCCTACATTTTATCTTTGAAAGCCACAGCACATTTGTTTTGCATTCATTTGCCATCTCCCCCAGATTTAGCAGTCATTTCTCAGAAACAACTCCGCACTCAGAAGTAATGTTTACAAACACTAAAATCAAACAGTTTTGTTTCTAATAAAAGCTTTCTGTTGGAAGAATTTCAATTTTTTCAGACTGTAAATCTGTTAGTCAACTTGCTGATAAATTAATTGATCCCATTTTTCCATCTCAAATCTGCTACAAACCATCTTGAAATTGTTTGGATGAAAGACACCTTTCTGAATATCACATTGAATTTAGGTAAATTTAGGAAAGGGATATAGTAATCTTTATTGCATGGATGAGAACACTAAGATACAGTTTTGTGTCACAAGCTGTTACTAGAGTTGTGACTCCTCAAGTTACCGAGTCCCTCTGTGCAGCAACCCCCTGTCTCCCCAGTAACCTATCTTGTAGGTTTTATATGTGAGCACCCAACAGATGGGCTCTCTGACACCACATGAAGGAGGAACCAAGTGCTACACAAAGTCAAAACAAAACACAGTGATCCAGTGGACAACTTGCCACTGGCTGATTTCACTAGAGGTGAACTTCTTGCCTTTGGCTGATTGTGGTGAGGAAGGAGGGGGAGAACTGGTGCCAGAGTTACCAACTGACTAGTGGAATCTTCCCAGCAGGGAGCACTGGGAAAGGAAGGACCAGCATAAATCTCCTGGAAATCGGAATCTCTGAATGCAACTTCAAGCTGAAATGACTTTATATTCCTGCTCCTCTTGTAATTAGGCAGACAGACTCTTGGGACCTGTATTTACAGTCTCAAAGTCATTGCAAATGTAATTTACAGTCCCTTACATGGAAAGCAGTCTTGGCATAAATCAAGCTCCTTTGCACAAACGGCTGATAAAGTTAATTTCTTATTAGCTCCTCTTTTATTTAGCTCAACACAGTATGTCTGCATTCAACTTTCAATCAGCTCATCTGTTAGTGTCTATTCTCCATCCCTCCTCATAATATTTTCTCATTCTTTTTGCATATATTTCTCATCTATTTTCAATTTTTTTTCCCCAATAATGAGGATCTCCAGGCAAAATATTAATTCTTTATGTCTTATTGTCTCTAATTGTTGCTGTGGCTTTGGAGTTTATTTTATTAGATGTGGACAAAATCTCTATACTTAGGAAACAAGAATCATCCTCAGTAGTTCTGAGCACCATTTAAAGCAAATGACAGAACTGATACCAAGTGCTGCACCTGGCTCCCCGATGTGGGGATTTAAGAGATCACTTTATGCTATTTTGCCTATGACATGTACAGATCTTCCCAGCGCTGGGAAATGGGATGATCGTTCAGTAAGACAATTTCAGTATAGGAATGGATGTGGCATCTTGCATTATTCTGCTGTAACATCAACAGGTTGAACTCGAATGTTTCAAGCTCAAAGCTTTATGAATGGAGAATCTTGCAGTACCACTTATTTCCCATTTTCTTCTCTGTGGCCATTGCAAGGGAAGCAACTGTGTATAATCTAAAGTAGCCAGGCAGGGATCTTTCACTCCACTGGCTTTAGGAGAAACAGAGGGAAAGCAGCCTCAGCTGCTCCTGAAATAAAGTACTATTTGATGGGAAACATGAATAATCATGGCATAACTGAGCTGCTAATTGGATTTTCTATAGCATTGCTGTTGTATGGTAACTTTGATGAACATGATAAATGCTAAACTCTTTTCAGATTTGCCCCTTGTTAAAAAAATGAGTGTTTTACAAAGTACATTCTGAAGCTATCCTTCAAGCCAAGAAAGTCTAGTCTAATAGTTTGCTGCTTCTCCTCTCCACCTATTCAGATGTCAGCACATCTGAATCCAAATCACAATCTAGCTACTACATCTCTTGCTTTTTGCTGAGGCTGGAACCCAAACGTAGCCTCTGATTGGTAAACACTCATGACTTGCTTCCCAGCCACCTTCATAAAGGGCTTTTTTTCAGAAAGCTTTTAGGACTTAAGAGGTCAGAAAAGAAATAAATAAAATAAAGGAAGAGGAAGCAAAATCCACCAGGATTCAATCTCAGAAACAGCAGTGGTCTATGAAGATGTCCTTGCCTAGCTGCTCAGTTACACAGCTGTTTTAACTGGCTACAGGATATTTTTTCTCTTCCTATTTTACGATCACTTATCCTAATTAAGGGAGCAGAGCTCCTGGTGTGAAGATGCTCCTGAAAATCATGGGGATGCCACACTTGAAGCAGCAGTTCTGTCAAGTGTTCCTTAACATCAATACATTGCTAGCTGCTCCTTGGAAAGCAAACAGAAGGAAGCAGTTTTCTTTTAAATTCCAGAAAAAATGTTTAGGCAGGAAGAATAAAAGGTTAAAAGGACACAAAGAGTGCAAGTTCAGGTTCTGTATTTCTAAAGGTTCATCTACATATTGTAATCCAAAGGACTTCACCATTATTGTAGTTGGATGCTATAATAGTATAACTGCGACAGCACAGACTGCAAAATTTCTTCCAGTCTCTGGACACATTTTCATACCTGAATCTGTGATGCTTTTCCCAACTATATTTAACACTGCTCGAACTGGTAAGTTTAGAACAGAATCAAGCATCTGTGCCCAGAATCCATTCACACCTCTGGATCCCCATGAAAACACTCTACCAGCAGAACTGTGAATAGCTTCCACTCACTCTCTAGGGAAAAGCTGAATTAGATCCACCTACCAGTTTACATTTAATGATTTTTTAAAATGAGATATCAAAAAGTCTGCCTCTCACCATTTTTCTGTTTAGCCAGATAACAGCTGAGGACTTAGCTATACAGGTTGTATAATAACAGTTAAACTCATACATTCTGAACAGAAAGGTTCTTTGAATATATGCTACAGACACACTGTCAATGCCCTTTTAATGCCTCATATGTAATTACCCTTATAGTGCCACAGGAATCGAGCAGCTGCTTATTTTAGGAGGATGCTTTCTAAAAGAATCTTTTATTCAACTGAGGATATACAATAGCAGCAGTCCAAGAATACAATATTTCCTACTGAACATGAACATGAGAAGCTACAGAACTGTTAAGTCCTTGGCTGATCAGATCTATATATCTTTGGTATGAAAATGGAATTATACACTACACTTGTAGATTACTAAATGCGTTGTATCAGCGGGCCTTTATCTTCCCAGCATGCTTCTACAGTTAAATCTGTATAGACACACATTCAGTTTTCCCCATTTAAGTTTGCACTGATTTGCTCTGTCTCAGAGTTCTGAGTCATATCTGGCCTGCTAAGACAGGTGCTGAAGATAACTATGAAGTACCATCTATCTAGTAAGAGAACATATGCACAGTTAGTGGGGCAGGAATGGAATCCTCAGGCTTTACCGTCCACATGTTTGCAGTCACAGAGGGCAAATCACTCTGTACTTCAGTTGCTCCAAAATGTAGTTATCTTGTATATATCAAGGTCCTCCACTGATAGAGGATTCATCAGTTTCACTTCTTTGTGTTATCAGTGCTAAGGCTGTTATCACCGTGTCAATTGAGATCAACTATCTATTTTACTTAAGTGGTGCATAGCAAATAAAGGCAGTAGAGAAAGAAAGATTACAATTATTTGTTCTGAATGGACAACAAAACACAAAGAAATTGCATCCCTAAGCCAACATCCCATAGAGCTGATCCAGAACCAGGAGTCAGCTTTGCAGTTGCCCCCTCCAAACACAATGGCATTCCTCTTTGCAAGCATAGCTGTAAGTGAAATATTTCTATGTAGATCTGAACAAGCAACACAACCCCTCAGCAGCACAGAACAGATGGAAGGAAGGGAGATCCATGGCATTATTCGCCCACATCCCTTTATCTTGTGCACACAATGTGTTTTGACAGTTCTAATGGTGGACATCACCAGTCCTTGGGAGAAATATTCTTTTCTACACTTTTTTTTTGTTGATCTAAAAAGAATTACTCTACTTCTGCTATTGTCCCACTAGCTCGATGAACAACAAAGTGTTCTGTGTCCATTTTGAATTCACCAACTGTTGCTTTTCCTATCCAACCACTTTACCCATTTGCAGCTTCACAGTAGCCTATTCAATCAGAAACTCATTGCCTGTGGTGCAGGAAGCCAGCTGTCTGCTTATCTAGAGTCACAGAACAATTTAAGTTGAAAGAGATCTCTGAGGGATATCTAATACAACTTCAAAAGTAAATCAGTCTGTTCAGGGTCTTTACTGGCCAAGTTTTAAAATTTCCAAGGACGGAGATTCTGCAGCCTCTCTGGGCATCTGCTCAGCATGCAAAGAAACTAGAAGATAAGGAATGACACTCCCAAAATGTGGGAAGCAGCACAGCATATGACTATGGGGCAGCTCCTAGCACAATGCATCCGTTTACACTGCCCACATGATGGGATAGATATAAGCCCTTTTCCCCCAGTGACTTGGCTTTGTTTCTGTGTATCTGGTATGCAGGCGAGGAGTTCTGCACCTGCATGAAAGCCGTGGAATCCACGACCTTGGCTTGCCTCGCTGGCAACTTTCCCTCTGCCTCTTGGTGGTGGTAATCATTCTTTTCTTTAGTCTGTGGAAAGGCGTGAAGACTTCAGGAAAGGTAGAGATAATATTGTCCTTCTATCTCAACTATGTTCTATGTCCCCTTTAAGAAGTGTCCTTATTTTGGGAACAAAAGACTAAATCACTGCATCTGAGGGACCCTCAGGGACTAAATCATGTGAGAGACCTCCGTATATGTGCAGTGGAAGCACACAATCCAGATTCAGCCATTATTCTATCTACAAATTCTGCTTGCATGATGTTACATTTTCAATTCTGCACTGGTAGTCTCACCCAGAAAACACTATGAAAGACACAGATGCTTTAAACTGTCTGATGTGCATCCCATTCTTAGCCAAATATGCTGATGTTTTCATGCTTTGTTACATAAAATGCCATGAGAAGGAAAATAAAAGCCTAAGAAAAGAAATTTGAAGTTTCTCTTTGATATCCCTCAGAAAACATCTCACCAGAAATTCTGGGGTTAGATTTCTATGAAAGTATCGCTCAATATCAGGCAGTGACAGCAGACCCTTTGTTATGCTTTACAGTGTTTCCTTCAAGGCCTACAATAAAGAGCTTCTCCATAGAACTATATGGACAAATCCAAGAAAGTACCAGCTTTATTTTTCAGACATTCTTAAATCTTCTGTAACAACTTATTAACCTTTAGGATCTCTGTTGTCTGCAGGTTGTATGGATAACAGCCACTTTGCCTTATGTTGTATTATTTGTCTTGTTAATACATGGAATAACCCTGCCTGGTGCATACAATGGAATAAATGCATATCTGCATATAGATTTCAGAAGATTAAAAGAAGCCACAGTAAGTGTACTCTTCTGCTCTCATTCTGTATTATTAAACCTGTTATCTCAATGACTAAACTGAAATTATTAGATCTAAATTATGAAAATACTACAGTCACATTTCTGCTTTTGAATATATACTAATTCTAGTATATATATATACACACACATATATATATATATATATACACACACACATATACATACACATATACACATACTATTTCTGGTAGTCTGAATTTCCAGCATTCTCCATCACAGGAGTACCTTAACCTGAATTCAAACTGTTCTGATCACTAAGAAATTGCACAAGGGCTGTTTCAGCCCTTGAAAAGTCCAGTCTTTGACTGTGCACCCTGTAAATAACACAAATATATTGCACATGAAAATTGAATGATCATTCAATTTTGAATCACTTGGCAAAACATTAATCTGGCAAACAAAAATACAGGCCTATAAGCACTGTAATAATTATACTGAGTAACTCACAATCATTGTCATTCATATGAAGGACACATTCAATAGCACAGTGTTCTCATCTTTCTATAGAAAGTAATGTACATTTCACCGCATCAGTTAACACTGTGTGACATTCTCATGAAATCCACCCAAACCAACTCAAGTGGAGTACCTTGAAAGTACAAATTATTGCATTCATTTAAGGCAAGATGCACAAGTATAGTCATTAGCTGATGAAATTGTCAGCATTTCAGACCAACAGAGAACAAGGGTCTGGTGAGTACAAGTAGATTTTTCCACAGTCCTATTCTAAAAATAATGCTGTCTGAGAAACAACTCAGAATATCTCAGTGGATGTAGTGCTACTAGTAGGAAATGAACTGTCTTGAAAACTGGAAAGCTCTTAGAGATGTTTGTATATTCAGTGCATAGCTTAACTGTATGTTTCCTATACATTCTATCTTGATTTTTCATATTTTAAGTACTGCTGAGAAAAAACACTGCACATTCTGGATGTCCATGGAGCTGTTTCAGTTTGCATCAGCTCTGCATCTAGGCCTCCAGACTCACAGCTGTCTTCTGCATTTGGAAGGATACTTCTGGTCACTGCTGTATCTTGTCTTAACATTTTTGCAGCTGCTGCTTGGCTGACCCTGAACGTATTTCTTGCTATGACTAAGCTTTTCAGATAACTTTAAAAAAAACCAAAACATTTGCTCTAGAATGAGAGACTGCAGATAAGGAGAAGATTCCCAAACTGCTTGTCATGTCAGCCTTCCCTGCTGACCCACAGAAACACCTGCTGCAGCCCTGGGTTTGCATGTTTGAACTTTGTGCTCAGCCCCAAAGAACAGACACTTGCTTCAGTTCCATGTCAGTGCTTCCCTAATTCTCATTTATGATTTCTTTCTCCCAAACGAGGAACCCAACAAAAATAAAAGTCATAGTGATGACCTGCAGCAGTCTCTGCCTGTGCTCCAGCACAAGGCACTAAAGCATCCTGCAAAGGATCCATGTTAAGGTCCTCTCATTTTCTAAGGCCATATACTGCACAGCAATGAGAAAGCCCTAGGACATCTCAGCTCTCACTGATATTGAATCCACATATGGCCTCTCTTATTAAGAGGAAAAGATATTCCCCGAGGACCTCTTTGTTAGACCAATGCTTAACAACATTCCTTGCTGAAATTCCAAGAGCTATAAAAGTCCCAGTAATCATCCCCAGTGCACAAAAGGACATATTAAACGTTTGTGTAGAAAGGCAATTACATTTCCATTCTCCTAAAGGAATCAGGGTTACGGATGGAATTAAATCAGACACTGAGAAGTAGGAACTCTTTCATACACCCTAACAAGTTTTCTGAAGAGTGTATCGCATCTGGAGGTGCACACAGTGCTTCTTATCCACACAGCATATGGATTCCTTAAATCCATATACACAACAAAAGGACATGCATTAAAATATATTGTAGTATAAACAACCACAAAGAAAGCTGGGAATACTAATGACAGTCAACAGTAAAATTCAGGCATACAATTTATGATCAGCACTTTCTGGGAAAAAAAAAAAGAAAAAAAGAAAAAAAAAAAGAAAAAAAAATACAGGAATTTTTACATTTCTCCTACACTCTCACCCACAAAAACGCTCTTTGAAGAGTACAACCCTATTTGAATCTTCACCTTTGTGTGGAGGCAGAACATTAAGGGTATAAGAGGAATGAGCAAGGAATTCATTTTATAGGATTATATTTCTATCTAGTAAGAGATCCATGATCTTAACCCCTATATGAGATGCAGCTTGAGAAAACCATATCTACCTTTCCCCTGGTTTACTGTAAACATGGATTGTTCTTCAAAGTAATTATCAACTACCAATAGTTATCTCCAAACCCAGAGTTCAATGAGCAGTTTTCAGATGTCAGCAAGCAGTTGTTGAAAGAGTCTACAGTGAGAAAACAGATCACTAGCATAAATGCTCCCATGCATCACGTTAACCTCGGATAAAGCTCTCTTTCTTTGGCTTGGGTCAAATATGAAGGCTTAGCATTAACATTCAGATGGATTGGATGGAGTTCATAAGCATCCTAGATTCATTATAGTGTCCCAACTAAATAGATGAATTGGGTCTGATCTTGTAATAGAGGGATGAAAATAAAATCCAGGGCTTTTCGTCGTCTGGAGTACTTGGCAGATTTAGCCAAAGATGAAGATCTTATTTTTAGAAACGCTGAGAATTATTTGCTCCATTGACTCTGTTGCCCTTGATGAATTTAGCTGGAAGATGTTTGTTTAAATAAATATCTCTGTTCAACAATGTAGAAATGAAACCCCCATTAATCAGTGGAGACTATTTTCAGGTTCCTGATCCAGCATTGTGGCGTTGTTCCTGACAGCTGTCTGCACATCATGAGCAGATAGCATGACAGCATGCTGGAGAGTCATTCCAGAAAATGTTACAGCATTGTAAGAAGTTTTCCCTAGCGGACAGTTCTGGAAATGTCTGAGCTGTGTCTAACCTGACATTTAATGACTATCACAGGAGGAACTCCTCCAAACAAGTGAGAAAGAAAGCAGGGGGGTGGAAAAATTGGATGATTCTGCTCACAGCATTTCAGTCACGCTTCAGCATTTGAAGAAAGAAAGCATCGTCTAAAGCATAATTACAGTCCCATGAATAAAGCTGTCTTATGGGAAAGAACATGTCCTGTAACTCTTGACCCATAAACTATTTTAGGTGTTTGGTTGTACATTCCAAACTAACTTGGAACAAGAACTGGTGGAAATGCATTCCTGCCAGCCAGGAGAAAAAATCATGTAATCAGTTCAGTACTCATCAAAAGCTCAGAAGTACAGAACCAAGTGGACTCCCCACAGAGTCCATGCTCCGCAGGCTTGTCCACTGCATTAGCCTTTACCATTTCCTGTTAAGCACTTAACATTCCTGCGAGCATGAGAACTGATCATTTACATTCTATACCAGTTGCTTTGTACCATCCTCTCATTTGCCTGATGTAACTTTTACACTGAACTGACATTCTGACAATGTTGCTGTCATTATGCAGGTATGGATTGATGCAGCTACTCAGATATTTTACTCCTTAGGAGCTGGGTTTGGTGTTTTAATTGCATTTGCCAGTTACAATAAGTTTGACAACAACTGTTACAGGTAAGCCAACCTATTCTTTCATTACTGCTTCAGAATAATACTCTTTACTTGTTAAATGCGACAGGAATAAATGCTAAGGTACCTTTTTATCTTCAGTCATTTATTAATGATGGTCAGACTTGTGTGGACATAGCAACCAACTCAAAACTTGAAACAGTCTAACTGAAATTTTAGTAACAGGAACTTGCCAAGATATCTGCTGCACTGCAAAACAGAACGGGATTAGGGTTAAGACTTTAGACAGCTGTGTAAACTGTGCTTGTGTTTGCCTTTCAAACGTACCATTAAGAGCAACAGCGAACAGAGTATTAAAGCTTACTGGTCCAGGAACTAAAAGCAGAAGGATTCCAGTTTCTAGAACTGTTTTAGTGTTGTGTGATTTTTTCGTTATTTTATGTCTAGCTCCAGTTTAGGAATGTACTTTAAATCAAGTCAGCTTTTAAGTGTTTTGCTGAATCACCGCCATGGAAATCCAACCAAAGCTGCTCTGCACCTCCTGAGAACTTCCAACATTTAGAAGTTTTGTTAACATTCCACCTTGGAATGAAAACAAGCATCTTTTAAAGAAGAATTCCCTTGCAATATAAATTCAGAAAGAATGCTTATTATAAATACATGGTGAACTGATGGATAGCAAATATGTGCCAGCAAAAGGATCATAGAATCATAGAATGGTCTATGTTGAAAAGCACCTTAAAGATCATCTAGTTTCACCACTGTGTTACACCACCCCGCTGTAGGCAGGGTTGCCAACTACTAGACCAAGGATGCAAGAGAACAAAGATTTGAACAAATATAAATGGATTGAAACCTAAAAGTATGGAATATTTTTGCTAACTTCAGAGAACTTTATACTTAACCTGGAGTAAATTTATATCCCCTTATTGTTTACAGTAGGTGATACTAGCAGGTTTGAGAACCCTTCACCTGGAAGGCTAGCCACAACAATTGCCCAAAAATCGCTTATTATCTTCTGCAATTGATTTTACATTAACCTTGCAATTTGCTTCCTATATAACAGTTTTTATCTTCTATATTCTGAGAAATTTTGCTCTGAAATGGAAGAAATACACTTGAAACTATGAAAACACCAAAGACTATATATGAAATCATATTATTTAGTTCTTAGCTTGCTATATTTGACCACTGTTACTTGATAAGACCTGCTTTCACTGTAAGACAGATTCTTTAGTGTTGTCAAAACATAGTAATATCCAGAGGAGAACAAAGCTTGGTATTTGCCACCTATGTTTCCAGGTAGCATAACTGATGAAAGGAAATATTTACTTTCTGCTTATTGAAGCACCGTTTGGCATCACTAATGTTCACTGAGATATTTCCTCTATTCTAAAGGTCATGTCCAGCAGAAGGCTAATTATCAGCCATTCTGTAGGTTAGGGAGGCATGTACATTAGAGACACATGGCCCGATTGTCCTTGAGCTAGGTTTGGTGATAGGGGCTGTTAATACAAAGGAAAACACATTTGTCTATCATAATACGGTGGCAGACTGAAAAAACGACAGCTTTGCCACAACAGCCAATTTGGTTTAAAGGTTAAATATTGTGGAAATTGATTTTAAAAGTGTATTGTGGGTTTGTTATTTAAATGCCTAGTTGGCTTCACAGATGAAGGGACCTCATTAAAGCAGATAACTATCATTAATCTGAACGGGAGCACAGCTTGCTAAAACTGCACTGGAGTTATCTGAAAATGTTCCTGCATATCTGCTCACATGAATTGCTTCAGACTATTTTAAGCATTCCCTAGTGAGGCTCTCTCTTCTATGGCTAGTTATGGCTACCAGGATGATGAATTTACTCCTTGATACCACAGCATAGCTTTACTGATTTTCTTTTTGATCAGAACTCTGTGTTAAATCAAATTAGGAAACAGAAGTAGGTCATTTCCTAGTGTAGTATGCTGATACAAGCTTTTGATGTTCATGACAATTGCATAATTGGGAAGTCTTGTGAAACTGCTATCTTTATAACAGTCCCCACCTTAATATTGCTTTCTTTTCTACTGGGCTATTTTTCTCTCCATCATTAGGGATGCTTTGCTGACTAGCACCATTAACTGTGTCACAAGCTTCATCTCAGGATTTGCAATTTTCTCCATTCTGGGCTACATGGCTCATGAGCACAAAGTTAAAATTGAGGATGTAGCCACTGAAGGTAAGAAGTGAATTTTACACTACTTTTAATCTCCTTTTCGTCCACCATTTCCTTGCAAGTATGCTTATACTTGTTTCAAACAAGTATTACATCTCATCTAAGTGACCTCAGTGAACTTACTTGGAACTAAAACCATGTGTAGGTGCCTCGATGAAATGTGAACTGTAAAATGTATTGATTCATCTCAGCTCTGATGCAGTGAGGTTCCCTACCATCTTTCCCCTCTCAAGTTCAGCAAACAGATCTACCACTGCATAGAATCTTGGAAGAATGTTGCTCTTTAATGCCATAGCTAAATGTTTTAAGTAGTTCTGGTGAGGTTAGCTGCAGTCCTTTCACTTGTAACAGGTCACCCATAGTTTCAATTCTTACATCTCACTTATCGCATCCAAGAATTCTCTTGTCAAACAGCATAGTCTGCATCCACAAGGATATTTTTCTAATACATGACCGAAAAATATCCAGTAAAACAGTGACTCCCATAGAAGATTATTAAAAATGCAAAAAGATTGGAATGGATTTTAGTTTTTGTTTTAACAGCTACTCAGAATGTGATGTGGATTGATGTAGGAGTCAGCTTAGTCATACCTCATCTCATTAAAATACACACTATTATGAAGTTAAGAGACATATTCTTGTATTACTTCTCTTTTTCCTTTCTATTTCAGGAGCTGGTTTAGTTTTCATCCTCTATCCAGAGGCAATTTCAACTCTCTCGGGATCGACATTTTGGGCTGTGGTATTCTTCATCATGCTCCTTACTCTTGGCATTGATAGTTCTGTGAGTATTTTTTCCTTCTAGCCGTGACCATTCTCCTTTACAGTTACAGAATTTAACAGGAACAGTATCTACCTTAAACAGTGGTTTTGTTGCTTTTCAAATAAACATTGCGTACCCTCCCTGAATCTGCTTTCAGCCACAGCCAACATACCAATGGTGTTACTCCTTGCAGCATATTTAATTAAAGACTTACAATACTGAAAATGTTTAGGAAGAGATAAAAGTAACTTACAAGCCAGAAACCTCATCACTTCTTTTTTATGACCTTTGAGAAGGGCTGTTCATCAACAGTTATTACTATTCTGAGGTATTACCCAAGATCACTACTATGAACAATTACTACTATGAACCTGCAATGAAATTTTGGACTCTACTTGTAAAATACAAGCTACAGTATGGCATTGAGGAGTTTCTAGAAGAGATTTTCACATGTGCTGAATTGCACTCATCTACTAGAAACAATGTCTGATACTGCCCTGTTTTATTTATTTTTCCTAGAAACAGTAATACAGAATTTCCTGTAAATTTAATCAGGATAATTGTATCAGAATATTTCCATGGTCGTTTGATTTTATTATCTTACCATATAAATTCTAACTAATATAAAAGGAAGACTGAGAAATACTGAAACACCTCTTCTCACAGTGAGGAAATAACAATAACTAGGAACAACAAAATATGCTTCACTTTGCAGATGAATTAAGTGTTGAGTTCAACTTCACAGCTGTTGCTCAGCACTGAAGGAGTGCATTTGACCTTTCTACAATGTGATGGCTTATACTGTACCACAATACTCACAATCACAGAAATTCCAGCCTCACAGAAATGACCCCAAAGGCCTAAAATCTACATTCTTACTCAGAATTTGCAGTCCAGATTATATCTGGTTGTGTAGCTTAGTCATCTTTCATCTAAAATCAAACATGAAGGATGGGAAGAATGGATTCAGATCAATGGAAAGACATGAATGACCAGTGCTGAACTGGAAGAAGAAATAGATCTATGTTTAGATCTAAAATAGTTAATTGTGCAACAGTGATAAATTTAAGACTGTATCTAGAAACATTTGAGTGACAAAGACAAGGCTTTAGATCACAGAACACACTTTCCCTGCAATCGCATAAAGCTCTTTCTTGTGAAATTAAATAAAGCAATATGTGCTGATAAACTGTGGTCAGATTTTGCTCTTTCTTTCTAATATATAACTGGAGGAGGAAATAAGGAGCAAGGATGTGTTTGTTAGTGATTTGCTCAGGAGATTTTTAATCACCATTACTGAAGAAAACTCAGTATCTTTTATTGTGGTCTTTTCAACCCCCTCCTTGATCAACTACCTTGGAGGGAAAATTAAAAATTTTGAAGTTAAAAATCAAAGAATCAACATCAAAAGCTGATGTTGAAGAATTCTATCCAAACACTTTCATTCAGGCATATAAACCTGCATTGGCACAGAAATTCGGCCATCTGTACACAAAAGGAACTGTCAAAATGTTTAAGCAAAGAGAAATCTGATCATGCAGGTTTTAGCAAGCAGCAGTGAAAAGGACAAGAAATGGAACAAATGTTTGCAAACACTTTTTGGAGTATGTATCTAGCCTGACATGGAGGATTAACAAATGGAATAAACAGTGACACATTAAGAATTGGTCCTTGGCCAAAATAATACAAACCATCTTTTTCCACTTCAACTTTTCCACTGTCATTAAAGCGTCAACACAGTAACAATTCCTAAGCACATCAAATAATACCTCCTCTTAACTGCACAACACTCACTGATGCCCCCAGAGATTAGGAAGCACAAACCCACACTAGATTTTGCAACATTATTTGTGAACATTAATTATTTTTGAAAAAGAGCTTCACAGCCCCCAGCAACTTGGCTGACTGAAATCAACCATATGCTTGAGAGACAACAGTGCTGCTATTTGAACTAGAGATGTTGATTTCACCAGATTATTGCCAAAAGAATCTTAAGGAAAGCAACGGATTGTGTCAGTACATCTTAACTCCTATACTACGCATAGCACTCCAGCTTTTGCCATGATCTTTTGACATCAGAAAACATAGCATGGATGGAGAAAACATAGCTATGGATTAACTGGATTTGATTCATCAATGGCTAAACTCAGCCTGTGTCCAGTGCCTTTTTCCTGGGTGCTTGTGAACTGTTATCTTTCTCTTTACACAAAAAACACCTCTTAAGTAATTTAACTTCTTAAAATAAAACTTCTTCCCAGATATTATTCAAGTAGATAATATATTTTCTAACATACCATCTTGCTATCTTATTATCCTGGTGGAGAAAGCAAATGGTCAGCAGAGGATATGGGAAATCAAGCCAACAAGAGTGGCACTAGATGTTCAATTCCCTCGCCCAGTTCTCTACCAAGAGATAATAAATCGTACCTCAGAACACCACTGACGTACATCTGACATGTCAGAAACCATACAGCGCTTGGGAATTCATTACACAAGCTATTTACAGTCTTTGATCTGTACAAAGAACACGTTGGTACTGTTTAACCAGAACTTCTGCCTTCTCTTCCTAGATGGGTGGAATGGAGGCTGTCATCACTGGCCTGGCAGATGATTTTCATATTCTGAAACAGCATAGAAAGCTCTTCACCTTTGGTGTTTCATTTGGCACTTTCCTTCTTGCTCTTTTTTGCATCACCAATGTAAGTACAACAGAACTTTCCATCACAAGCTACCTCAAAAATGCAGTTAACCTCACCAGATGGAAATAGAGGGGTTTGGGTAACTGTAATCTGGTTATAGACAGATTTTAATTCTTAAACAACCTCATGGCCAGAGTATAAATAGTCTTACCTACATGATACTTCTCTGCTCTTTTTAGATAAGATTGTTAGCTGTCAACTTAACCTACAAGCTTCTGTTTCAAGGAAACATATGTGTTCCTCACATTATGTGGGGTTTTAAATGGAATTGTGTTGAGCAATTTCTAAGGACTTCAAGTGACCAATCCATCAGATATTTGGTTATTGGGTGTTTTCTTTGTTTGTTTGTTTTTGTTTTGTTCTTTGGGTTTGTTTTTTTTAAGCAAATAAGAAGTATTTACTTCACATGAGAGGAGTATGGAGCAATGATCTACTTAGCCTTGTGTGTTTCTTAATACTTCCCAGTCTAATCTCTTACCCTTAACACCATACAAATCATACAGGTAGTTTACTGGATGATCAGGATAAGCTATGGTTTTCACCACCGTTATTGTAAGGTTTTTTCCTCTAGAATGCTTTGCTTCACCAGGCTTTTGACAATGTATAAGGTTGGATGTCCTTCAGTGAGAGAACCATCTGATTTTTGCCAAAACAGAAAATGTTCTGTAAGCAAGATGTCAAGACTACCAGAAAACAAGAGAGATGTGAGGTAGCCACAATGAAAACAGATGTGCTGAACCTCTCTCCCTTCCTTGAAACAGTCTCCAGATCTATTGTTAGAACTCTTGAAATGGCATTAATGTATAACAAACAAAGACATCTTTACACTAAAAAAAATCCCAACATTTCCAACCTTATTATATCTGTCCTTTTACTAACATGCTACCTCTATTGTTTACCAAAGACTTGACTGCATTCTTCTTCATCCTAAATTGCAACTGAGAAGAAACAACAACTCGGTATAAACTCAGCGACTGAAACCACAGACAGGTGCCAACAGGTGCAATCCCGCTGCCTTCAAGCAGTCTAAAGCAGCTCAAAATGACAGTCTGGCTCTAGCTGTCAAATTATGACACCTGCCTGGAATTAAGATCTCTCCACCAGATGGGATTCACTAAAGTGCCCAGGCTTGTCCAAATGCAATGGTGCGCATAACTGAAGACTATTTCTAATGCGTACAAGCTACTGAGAAAAATCTTTATGATAACATCACATTGTTTGATTTTATCCTCTGAAAATTGGAGGCTGTATTTTCAAAACATGTCTCTAACAAAACCATTATTCACTTTGCTAAGTTTTGATAGCAAAGGCATTCATTTAGAGCAAGTGTAGAACAAAAACAAGAGGTCAAGCTGAAATGCCATTGAATAAACATTTTCTAACACAACAATCAAAGTTCATTCAGTTTCCTGATATCCCCCCAGAGTTAAAAACCTAGACAAGGTCTAAGGACTGTTTTTACTATTCTTGCAAATAGAATAGAATATATTAGGCACAGCTGCTCTAGAAAACCATGAAAAAATAAAACTGACTGACTGTACAGATTAAAACTATTTAGAGATCTTTGTACTACAGAATTTATACCACTGGGAAAAACAGAGAAAATTTTTGTTCCCTTCAATTCTGAACAGGTGTCAGCAAGTTAAATTTGACTGAGAAAAAAAGATTAATGAAAATATATTGTGAAATGAAAATTTTTAGTAGCTTGCACTTGACAAAGTATATTCAGCTTCCTGTTGAAGCAAGTAAACGCGCCATGCTTTTCCACTCCTCTTTAGCTCAACTTCCATTAAATGATCTGCAGAAATTTGTACCAGTTTGTAGATCAATTAAAAAACATCAAATTGCAGCTTAAAATAAATAAAGAAATCAGTGGAATAAGAGTTTGGTAACTGCAATTGCAGTTCTCAGCCACAAGCCATGGAAGAACCAAAACATTCTGCAGTACAGGAAGATGAGCTAGGCTGCTCTCCCCATTGAACAGGAGCTTGCCAGCGGCACTGCAAGGAAACCACAGGGCTCAAAGCCTTTCCCACAGACTTAGCATGCAACTACTCCCTTTACAGGAGTGCTGGAAAAGAGATACCAATCTAACACAGTAGATTCACTGGACTACAGCCCTTGGGAACAAACTTAGCAATAATAGCTTATGGAAACTCTTGTAGCACTCCATTCCTGTCCACAGTTTTGGAAGATTTTCATTAGGGGCCTAGACAGTCCCTGTCCTACCAACTGCTAACCATTCCCCCAAACTCCACTCAGATGCCACAAAAAAATGCAGTGTTGAGCACACACTTTAATCATGCTGTATGAGGCTTCTCTTTCAGCAAGAACACAGGTGAAAAGGCACTTCATTAAGAAGGTTCCAAGTCTGATTTCACTATGCTATATGCCCATATGCACCCATGTCTGCAGTACCAGTTCCATACTAAACTGCTTGGATTAAGGGATTTTAAGTAGTGCAGATTTCTGTTAACTTGTTACTGAACTACTGAAGTGACTCCACTTGTAGCTTTGGTTTATTATGTCTTTTAACTCCCCCATGCTAGGGTGGAATTTATGTGCTCACACTTCTGGACACATTTGCGGCTGGGACTTCAATATTGTTTGCTGTCTTAATGGAGGCGATTGGAGTTTCCTGGTTTTATGGTAAGCAATTAATTTTACTGTCAGCAGCACTGTAAACATTTCGGAAATGTGATGCAGAGGAACCCCTCCTCCTTTGGATGGGTAAAAGAAATACATTCAGTAATGCAGTATTAATCACAAACTTGTCATGAGCTCAATAACCCATCTCAGACTGAAAATCTTGTATCATACCTAAGTCAGCTTATTTCAACAGTCCAAACTATCAGCTGTAGATAAAATTTCTTGCTGCTAGATTGAGTTTCTTCAAATAAAAACTGTTATTTTTCTTCCTTTTTTCACTCAGTGAAGTCTCTATTGAACTAGAAGCCCTAATTCCCAGTAAGGTTGATCTAGACCTGAAAGTCATATTTATTTCTATTCATAGACAATATTTATAGTGAATATGACTCAGATCTCAGCATGATCATCCTTACTGCCATTTACCTCCCTCAGTTACTGATTTATCCCACCTATACGACGCCAGCATATTCTTCTAGTCATTCTCTTACAATTAAAAGCTGTTGACATGTGCATGAAGCATTAATGCCTAAAGCTGTTCAACTAAACTAAAGCTTAAAAGCTTTTTCTTCAGTAAAAGTACTGACTTTGTCACCCAGCATCACTGTGGAACTGGCAATTCTTACACTGCTCCCTTGAAATACATGAGGACACAAGCAACTGTTTTTAATTCTCATAAAAAGAGCTGAATGCAGAAGAGTTAACTTAGCTTGGAAGCAGACGCATAGAAGTATTGCTAGATTAGTAAAGGCAAGTTATTATCTGCCACTCTTAAAATAGGATTTATTGTGTTTTACAATGGCTAGGCTTTGGATATGATTCCCAGGCTAAACCAAGCTTAGCCAGGCTTTGTATAAACACTGCAACTTCTGCCCTTCATCATCCTTTCTCTTCTCCCTCCTGCCTCCCCCATATTCAATAAAGCATCTATTCCTTTGTCAGTAAGAGCATCTGGCAGCTGCTTAAGAAGCAATATGACCTGTTGCTTTATAACAAAGAACTTACTGCAGCCCCAGGTCCTATTTAAAATATTTTGACTGATTAAATCTGGCATGGCCTCATCTACCTCTTTTTCCTGATAGACTCCAGTTGCCTTGTTGACCCAGGAGAACATTAAGCCAGCCTGAAGGCAAGCACTGACATTTTGGCAGAGATAAAAATGTGGAAAATCGTATGTTAAGTTCAAGTTATTACTACGCTCACTTACTGTGAAATTTCTTGCAAAATACACCTGAATGCATAAGGGAGAAGAAGAAGCCAGTTCATTTTAGTACGAGATGTGTTAGTTGTAACTATTACCATTTTTCCTCTTGTGCATCCTTGATATCATCATGGCTTCTAAACTAATTCATCATTCCTTTTTTTTTTTGCTACTTTCTTACTTCAGTGTAGTTCACTTGATTTTTTTTAATTCATTTAAATCACGTATATGACGTTCAATGCATTATTACTAAGGTTTACCTTCCAAATGAAAAATAATAATCCAAGGCTCAAGAAAGAAAACAACATAGGAATACAGAGTTAAACAAGGCAGAAGTGGTAAATGCAACACAGAAAAAGTGCTTCTAAGGCTCCAATCAGTTGTTGAAACTATTTCACCACTTTCTAGAAGCATGCCAATAAAATATAACAGCTATGGCCACTGAAAAATTTCACCTCAGAGCCAAGGACCTGCTCAAGGGCTTCTGTGCAATTCACATTCCTTTGCTTGTGCAGCAAAAAGACTTGCAGAGGTCTATCATGTGGCCACTGTAGAAGGGATTGGCAATGTGTCAGCTTTCACTCTCTCTAAATTCTGATCTCTGCATCATCAACAAGAAACAAAAAAAAAGGAACACTGTCCCATTGTTTAAGGGGGATTTGTATTTATAGACATTTATAACCAAATCTATTTCCCACTCTCTCGCTTATCCATTCTTTTTCCATGTTGATTCCATTGGCAGTACAATATTACATACATAGAGAGCAGGTCAGATTTTCTATACTGCTTAACAGAAGGTTGCAGTAGACGCATTCCCTGGCAACTGCAAAGTTTTTTAGTTCAGAAATAACACTTACATTCTCTTTGGATTTAGTGTATCTAGTCATGGGGCTGGTCTTAGACTGTATGTGTATCTTTCTTGTTTTTCACTGGAAAATCCAGATTATTTTCATACCTCACATCAGTTTCCTCCTGTGGCTTAAGGAGTCACTCATAGTTTAGGTATATCCTTCTGAGTTATCCTACAGAATCACAAAACAGCTGGAAATAAGCAAGTCCTACAGGTACTGTCACATGTAGATAGAGCTATTTTCCACCTCACAGGTTGGTAAGCATGCTGTTGGAAAAGCAGCCTGAGAATAGGGCCTACTTATCCCCCCACTTTCAGTAAACACTGGGCAGAAAAAACTGTTTGAACTGTGAGTACATCTGTCTGGAATCTAAAAAAAAATTTATTCATGGGTTATCTAGTCCTAGTACTTGACCTTCTATTCAACAATAAATTTCAACTCTTAGTATCTGGAGCAGTTGAAATTCAGTCACTTTAAAGTTCACAGAAGGCACTGCAAATAGAAACAGATTGAGTTCAAAGAGCATTTGCAGATCCTTTCTTAAAACTGACTACTTTGCTTCACCGGTCTACAACACTGGGAGGCAGCGGAGGAGGAGGTTCACAGTGTTCAGGTGTCCAGACCTTGCAAATACATAACCCTGGCTGCAAGTGAAGGGAATTCTTGAGCCGTCCTCATTATTTAAGAAACACTACTAAACTGGTCCACATGAAGGGAAACTATTATTACAGCAAACAATACCCCATCTCTAGCAAATAGAATTCATCAGAAAAAGCTGTATTTTTGCTGTTTATCTACTGACTTTGGGATTAAAATCAAGCTTCCTGAGAACATCAAGTACAACAACCAATTACAAACTAGCAATTTGACAGGACAGACTGCACTAGAAAGGCTTTCCTCTGAGGCAGTATTCTTAAGGCATGCAGAGATTTTCTGCTTAAAGACAACTCTGAAAGGATGTTAGGATGCTTATTTTTTTCCCACATTTTGATACCAGCAAAGGTTACCCCGTTCTAAAATACAGCAGGAAAATACTATGAGCTTAAACTTTTGGAAGATATGAGATACCTCATACTGGGAAATTCAACAATAGAACCAGTAAGCAAAGCTAGGAAGATGCTACCATTGAAATAGACATTTTACAGTCACTATAGGAGATACTTCACATTGCCATAAAATGCATATTTGTTTTGTGTAGTAAATCTTAGCTAATTATCAGTTAACAGAAAAAATGCTTTACAATACACACTCATGCTGGAAATGGTACACTGAAGACTAGAACGTTTCCTGGAAGACCAAAACTAGTAATATTAATGGTAATTGACGTAAGTAAAAAATGCTACCAGCTTATTGCTGCAAAGTATGGAAATGCCTTTGTAGATTACACATGTAATTCATAAAGCTTCAGGTAAATCTGTAAAATTCATAAGAAATTAGCAGGCTCTGAGTGAAATGTCTTTACTTCCTGAGGACACCTCATAACAGTAATTAAGTTGGGGCAGCAAACTATTGTTTTTCACTTTGTCCTGAGTAGAATGAACTATTTCAGTGTGAATTGCCTGTCTAGACAGCGTATCTGAGTGAGCCTACAAGGTCAAGTGGTTTTCCTTTCTTTGTTGGCTGCAAGAGATTTTCTACTACCGCTGTTTACATTGTACTCATATTTGTTCAAAAAGGGCTTCCCTTTACCTTTGTTACAGCTGTTAGTACTCAGACTGTCAGAAGTACACATGTGCACCAGCAGACATCAGAAATCTCAGATTATATGGATTCAAGGAGCACTAAAGACTGAAAAGCTGGCACTTGGCAGCTCTTCTCCCCTGTGGCCAGTATGTCAGTTTCTGAAAACGTTATTTTGGTGACCCTGTTTCTCCACATTTGGGATGCAGTGAATCCCATTATGAACCATACCAATCTACTTCAACATAAAGTAGTTTGTGTAATATATATATATACACACACATGTATATATTCAGCACACAATAATGCTGAATAATTAGGTTACAGTAGTCCACAACTATGACAAAAACTGTATGAAGTCCATAAATTAAGTGACAGAAGTTTGCTAAGCTTATCTTTCCAATGGTGATGCTATTTGTAACAGACTAAGTGCTCACAGGTAAATAATTCTTGGATAAAAGCAGGCTGCTCTGAAAGTAATGCCTCCTATTTTTTTCCATGGAAACTACAGTAGATACAAAGAGCACAATAATGTTACTTGATAGAGCAAGTTCTCAACTACAAAACTCTAATTTTCAGTATAGTCACCACAGTAGTCGATTTGCATGGATAAGATGATCAAGGCACTCTTTGTTTTGTAGTAGGAAAGCTATACGTGGACACCCAGAAAATGACTTATCCTTTATGTTGCTGTCACCACTGCTGAAATGCACCACCCACCACCTCGCTGTGCTCACACTCACTGGTTGGTCTCCATAAACCTTCAGCAAATGTTGATGAATGTCAACAGGGGCCATTTTTTTCTGCACAGAGGAACTGAGCGACACACTTTCACTTCCCCCTCACACATCCATGTCAGACACCATTCTGTCAGAATGCCCCTCAGCTGCCATTTGTCATACAGCAACAAGAGGTAACAGAATACTAGTGGGAAGGTTCAACCTCTTCTGCCATACCACCAATATCTGCCCTAATGTTATGATCAACATAATAAACTAGGGGGCATTACTTTCAGAGCTATCCTCATAGTAATATCAAAGATCACAGAATCACAGAATGACCTGGGGTTGGAAGGGATCTCAAGGATCATGAAGTTTCAACCCCCAAAGATGCATCTATTCATTGAAAATTGACCAATTTAGTCTTGTACTTCTTTCTCATTTGGAAGTCTCTCTAAAATAAAATGATTATTTTGGGATAGGCCAGCATATCTCATGAGTTTAGATTTATGCCAGTCTGATGTCCACATCCCTTCTAGGTGTAGACAGATTCAGTGAAGATATCCAACAAATGATGGGCTTCAAGCCAGGCCTCTACTGGAGATTGTGCTGGAAGTTTGTTAGCCCTGCTTTTTTGTTGGTAAGTATTGATCATTATTTCATTATTGATCAAATGATAGTTTGCCTTTCTTAGAATATCCAATAGTTATCAAGGTCAAGGTGGTTCTTTTATGCCTGACATTGTCAGGATGAATACAAGTACCAATTTAATTACTACTTCCCCTCAATGGCATAGGTTGTATCTTGTACGAAAGACTTTGCTCATTTAGGAGAAGCTAATTGGGACTGTAGTCATCTTCTGTACCCTCACTTCTTCAGGATGTAAATTAAACAGCCTTTCTTAGAGAACACTAAAAGCACAGCTAGAGGCAGTGTGCTCCCAACAATAAACAAAATTTTTCTGTTGCAAAAATAAACTTGCCAGGGATAAGAGATTTTACTAGGACAAAAGGCTGAGCATCTGCAATATAGCTGAAGTCAGCAATGTTGAATTTCCCTTACTACTAAAGCTTCGCATACTTTTGTTTCCTAATGATAGCAAGGTACATCAGAATATCACAGAATGTATCACAGAATGTTCAAGTTCATCACCCCTCCCCATCCTCATTTCAGCTACTATGGATTTCAGTTTGAAACTGCAACCTCTTGTAGCTGGCCATGTCTTTGAAGCAGGAATAACAGGGTAATCCCCAAGAAAGTTCAATGCAGAAGGCCTCAAAACTGTATAGAATGTTTAGTGAGACTGAAATTTAAAACCTTAATGAAGTAAATGCCACTATTTTATAACAAATCAAATCAGACTGCTTTTTTGGAAGGCACAAATTTAAAAATGTTAAGAAAAATATTAAAATGAATTTACACTTAATTAAAGCAACCATTGTCAGCCTTTCCTAATTTCAGTACTAAGATGCTTTGCAGACTCTCCCTGGGGTTCTATGGTTACTGAAATTATGTCCAGTCTGCTTTTCTGTAATCTGGCTCTGTTGCTTATTACTGTGCATTTGATCTTCAGCTTACTCGTTCTGATTTTATTAGATGTCAGTATATGTCAGATCTAACTTTAAATTTAAACCCTCTGCCTTTCCTAAAAGAGATGCATTGGGTAGCAAGTGTGTTTCCAGATGCTCAGGTCGATCAGGATTGCAGGTCTTTTTCATAAGGACAAACAATACAGCCTTTGCCTTCATACATTGAATCACCATAGACACAACTGTATATACTCATTCTCCCATCTTGACACCTGGGTACTGCAAATCTTTTACTCGTCCAGAAGTGAATCATCATACCAACAGCTTAAAACCATCTACTAATGATTAGCTATAGCAGTTCAGGAAGGTGAAAACATCAGTTTTTACTTACTACTAGATTTCACTTCTCCCTTCATCTCAAGTATGTATTACATAATACCACCTCTTAAGACACAGAGGTCAGAGCAACATGCTCAGAAACACTGATAGAAAATCTCTGCGTTGTAATACATGTATTAGAGAACATCTTCCATTCATAATTTATTTTATTGGAGGGCACCAAGATTCCCACATGATGGGATAAGACCTCAGAATAAATTGCATGCAATTATTCCCATTGATTATGTCAAGCAGGTTTATTAATCTTACCTTCTAAGCTGCTTGATCTGTAATGAAACAGTTGTGCTTCCCATTTGGGGAAAAAATATCCTAAAGTGTCAATATATTATTTCTTTGCTTTGTGTAAAGTTTAGATTCAGAACATAATTGGTATTGTATTAGGATCATCTGCCACGTGTATTTGTAAATCAAAACGTCATGGTGAGCAGTATGGGAATATGATCTTGCTATATTTTAGGAGACTATTAATTGCATAAAAGCTGTGTATTATTAGAGCACTGTTACACAAATTTACCAAAAAAAAAAAAAAAAACAAACCAAAAACCAACCAAACAAAAAACCTACAAGAACAGTTTACATCATTCATAATAAAGAGGAGAAGACCAGAAAATTGTAAGACTGTAGAATAATTACTCCTTTAATAACCCCACATTTGCCTACCGCAACTTGTCCTTGTTTGTGACAGGTGACATAATACAACAGTTTCTAACAGTTATTACAGTTCTCCCTAAGAAAGGCAAGTTGGGGTCATCCAGATAACTGGTGTGTGGAAACATCTCCTTGAAGCATTTTCTGCATATAAACTGCTGCTGTGTACATCATCAACCTCACAAGGAAATGAACATTTGTCTAAGAATTTCATAGTGTTGGTTTTCTTTAACTCATGCACTCCTTGCATAGCCTTTGAAATCCCAGATTCAAAATGCTACAGCTTGAAACAAGACATGGAACAGAACATGCAGGCCCAATAAACCAAATATAGGAACTCTGTATATTACACAATCCATTTGGATCTAACAAGAAAATGAAATAAAGGAAATAGAGTGGTATTTTACTCATTCCTTCCCAGCTGTGGTACTGGATAGGGTAGCAGCAGGAGGGAAAAAAGAAAACCAACAAAAAAACCTAATAAAAACAACAAAAACAAACACCAAAAACAGGCAAACAAACAAACAAACAACAACAAAAAAAAAAATCACTCATTTCCCTCAGTATTTTAAGTGAGGCCATAGCAGAAAACAACCTGATCCTCCCCCGAAAGGATCCAATAGTCAGTTTCCAGAGTAGCTGAAATGAACTGTTTACTGAATCCCGGTAAACACATCAGAACTTCAACAGAATAAGCAGTAAGAGGCATGAAATAGGATGAAGGTAAACAGTGAAGTTTGGTTTAAATACTCCTCAGGGCACTTGCCTAATCAAGCCCACGGATCTGTTTTCCACTAAGTTTCTTCATTACTCAAAGCAATGGTTCATTTTATTTTTTCTCCCCTAGTTTGTTGTAATAGTCAGCATAATAAACTTCAAACCTCTGACCTATGATGACTACACCTTCCCTCTCTGGGCAAATCGCATTGGCTGGGGAATAGCATTATCTTCAATGATACTTGTGCCTGCCTATATTATCTATAAATTTATGAATGTGCGTGGGACCTTTAAAGAAGTAAGTGAAATGCTAATAAAATGTCATGAAATGTTACTCTGAAATGAAATGGCTGGATCTAAGTTGACAGTTTGTTTCTCTTGCTCCCCAAACTTATTAGTTATGAGTGACCTTTTGGATTCAGCTTCTGATGGGTTGGGGGGATTATTGCATCCTTTCCCTGTTTCTAGATAGAAATTTTCCTTACAGAAAGCATCATAAGTCTTAAAGTGAACTGATTTTTGATACATGTAATTAACCTGATTGATGAGAGAAAAAATATTCCTCATTAACAAAAAATGTACAAACTATTATCTTCATATTCGGCTCTATGTTATAGTCTTCACACAGACACAACCTAAACCACACTGTGGTAGTGTTATAAACCATTATATGCACAAAGTTAATTCGGACCTCTCCTGCCATAGACTCTACATCAGTCTTTAAGCATAAATTCATGTACCAGGAAGCAAGATGCATCTTCAAAGTAGCTCTGCATTCAGGATTGCCATTGATCACGTAATAAGCATCCAGCAAGAACAGTAATAATGCTTTACTAGATCAGAGCAATAGATTCCAATTTGCCCAGTATTCTGTCTTTAACATCAGCCACTTAGTATTTTAACTTCTGTCAGATATGTGCCCTTATCCTCTCTTTATTAGAATTGCTTCTGTCTTTCACCAGGGATTGAATTTCTGCAGATCTATTTATTGTGTTCAGCACTGATACCAGAATGCTTGGAAAAAAAAACAACTTTACATCCAGACCAAGGTGCTGAAACAGATCCAGAAATGAAGAAGCACTTCTAAATCCTATAGTAAAAAGGCATTGCTTATTGTATCTCTTGAATCAGTAAATGAGTCAGGCAGCAGGATCCTCCACTGTGTAAACCCACTTAAACCATAACATATATGCTACACGAACTGAATAGAGCAAAACCTGAAGGAGTAACAATTTGTGATCATCTTATTAAAAGCAGCAGTATAATAGAAAGGCACTTAATTAAAGAAATCCTAATTCTAATGATTTTCCTAACAGTACAAAGTTTGACAAAACACAGCCTTCATAATGTGAGAGTGCAGGGGACGCAAAGCCTGCAGTACCAGCTTGTTCTTGGTGTTCTTTTCCATATGCACTTGCTAAATATTTGGACTCAGTATTTGCATAAACTTTCTACTGTCTTCTTATATTAAATGCTAATATCAGGGGGCTTACAAGAAGCTTGATCTCTCAGTGACTAAGTTAGAGATGCGTGATGCAGTGATATTAAACATTTAAGTTATGGCTTTAAATAAAGTTCACACTTTCCCATTATAGGTTGGGGTTTACAGACATAATCCCACTTCATATGGCTGACTTTTTTCTCTTCTCCCCCTCTGGTTTAGAGACTAGCTTACTGCATCACACCTGAAAATGAACACCAGCTCGTGGCCCAAGGAAATGTCAGGCAGTTTAAGGTTTGTACTCCTTTCACTGTGCTTTGTCTACTGATACCAACTCCTTCCTGCCTTAAGCAGCAACTACAAGTTTGCACCAGCCTCCTTCTGGCAGATGATGACAGGTCTGTGGTCATTTATTTCTGCCAGCATGATACGAATCAGGAGGCTCAGTTCTCTACGCACCATCACTGTTTGGAGACTTTTGGCACTCACTTTCCATTCCATAAGGAAATAGCTAAGCAGAATCGATAATGTTACAGACATTCAATCCAGTATTCTAGGTCATATCTGAACACAGTAAAGTCTCACCACAAGATGACTATATTACCAGAATGTAACATGCATTTGAATAGGTCACATCCTCTCCCCCAGTTATTACACAGCAATCTGAAATCAGATTCTCTAATCTCCAAGTATGTATCACAGAATAGGGTAAAAAGCAACAAAACATCCGTTATCAGAACACTGACCTAATGGCCACAACAAAATAATGTTCTAAACTATATGGAATGGGTCTACATATGATTGAAAACACTGCTGGACACTTATTAAGCAGCCATGAAATATATCCTACGTGTTTCCAAGTACTGCTTTCCTTCTAGTAAATAAAATGACCTTATTGGAATAAAGCTAAGATAAAAAGGATGCAAATTTGAAACTTGTTACTGTTACCAGCATTCATGTTGGACCACTTTCTGGCTTCAAACTTGAAAGAAACTACAATTATGCACACTACCTCAAAACATGACCCAGATATTATAGCAGTGGTTTGTACACTGATATTGAAAAAAGGAACGTGTCTTTTGCCTGCTCTGAAAGAATACTGAGAAAAATACAGAAGTCTGTATTTTAATTTTAGAAAAAAGAATCCAAATGTAGATTCATAGAGGGCAGAAAAAAGCAAAAAATAGACCAACAAAGTTTCCTGTTTTGTGAATACAGTTTATGTGATGTGGCCAAGATCATGCAGTAATACAGCACCTCTTCATTCCTTCTCATTCCTCATTACTCCATTCCTGCCCTCAGTTATTCAAAGATTTTTATGCTCCAGCTGTAATAATCTCATTTTTATAGAGCCAAATGTGCCTATATGAATAATTATATACGCAGTGATTGCTACACAATACTTCTGACTCCAAATCTGTAACAGCAAAAAGGAAGCAAACAGATTTTGCTTAAATTAGAAAAGTATACTTTGAAGCTAATCCCTAATGATCCCTCAAAGTATGTCAAAGACCAGGGCAAGTTACTTTAACTTGGTGCCTTCACCGTACAGCGAGGAATATGTGTTATTGCTAAAGTGCAGTTAGTGCTTTGTTGCTCCTGTTCAGGGTTGCATGCATAACACCGACCAACCAAAAAGTACAAAAGTTGTCTTCAAATCAGCATTCAGCAGCTCTGAATTTTCAAACTAAGCTGAAAGCTTAGCATGTAATAGCTCTTAAATATAGTACATTTCTTAGTGCTGACTGGAATCCACAGAAACCTATCAGTAGACTTAAGACTTCTTTATGATTCTCTATTTGTCTCAACAACATACTTAAAATATCTTTAACTAACATCACTTGAATCAATGTCATTAAACAATTACTTATGTTCCCTTGCAGCTTCAACACTGGCTAACAATATGACAACCAACAGGTTGAGGAAAAAAAACAATATGTGTTAAAGCTAAACTGGGAATACAGAAAAGTCAAGTTCAAAGCTCCCTCAATGATGCTTGGACCAGGCTGGCTCAGAGCTTACCTACTGACTCTTTGAGGGAAGACGCCTGCTCTCTGTTCTCAATGCCTCCCTTCTATTACTTGGCTTCAAACGATCTTTAAAGACTCCATTTATTTTTTCTTATATCTTTTGGTGCCATGAGATCCCTACGTGACCAAAAACTTGCGAGTTTTGCTATTAGCAGAAGTGGAGGAGGGGGGAGTAGAGGAAAAAAAGCAATCAATGTACATTAAATACTCTTTTATCATGGAGAAGCGAATTCAGCTTTTCTGACAGTAATAATTACTTCAGATACTCATGCCACGACCTAATTTAAACCAAGAACTGAACGTTCTTAGATCTAAAGAAAGGGTACACCTCAATTGTGAGGAAAGAGCAGCTTTACCTATGTATTAATGTCATTAGCTTTCTTGCCATGCTATCCTTTGGGATATGAGTTTGCATCCTTCTGAAATGAAGACTCGGTGCTTCATTTTCAGTGGTTTGCTATTAGTTTCTTCTCTTGGTGAAGAAGGTTGTCTTTACTGTATATGTCTGTGCCATTTTCTGTCCATTTAATCCTACAGGCTGAGAAGTAACAGGAACAGAACCCTTTCTGGAGCTACTAAGTACAGAATCCAGTTTAATATCACACTGTACTTAGTGAAAACACACTATGACAACAATCGAAATAGCTTTATCATATGATCCATACTTTACTGACTTTTTCAGTTAATTGTAAAACTTTCCATAGAAATAGTGACACAACTTTTTTTTCCATATTGTATCAAATAAAGTACCGCATATAAAATATATAGAAAGAGATCGGGATTTTTAGAATTATTTAAATCTACCCAGAAGCACCAAAACACTCAGCTTTGGCTTTATTATTCTATTGTAAGCAAGCTATTATACTCTTACCGGATTCATCTACCAAAACATAGCAAGATTGTACCGAACAACTTAGAAGAATAAGTCTATTCCTGCTCTTCTCTGGTAGCATTATGCAAGCTAGAAGATACAGAACAAACTCTGCATTTGGGTGCTGATCTCATTCTCTGTGGCACATATCATTGTAGCATTTTCCCCGTAGATTTTTATTTTATTTCAGTAGATGTGGTAGCTGAGTTACTTCTTGTAGTTATTTATTACTAGATAAGCTTTTTCAGAAGCTGTTGCTTTTCAGCTGAATCCAGCCAGGATCTTACCTCTGGACCTTACCTCTGATATTATTATTATAATTATTTTGCCTCTGTATATTCAATTCAGTTTCTTTTTCTCTGTTCAAAATGTATGTAGTGCTTCTTTTTAAAGAGATTGCTTTAAAGGATGGAGCTTTCTTTTTTATTTATAAAGCAATTGTTGGGGGGTTTCTGTGGTTTTTTTTTTCCTCTCCTACTTTTAAAACAGTCCAATTTAAGAGCCCCAAGCGATTTTAGCCTTTTTCATTTAGCATTGATTTCTCTTCAAGATAACAGTAAGGAAATTTCTCTCCTTATCTATCCTTTTCCTCCAGCAGAATCAATACTTTGGAAAGAATTAAGCATTCTCTCTTCTTAAAGAGATTGTGTGACAAAGCAGTGGTTTTATTTAAACGTGGCTTTAAATCCAAAGGACACTGTCTACTACTTATAAAGGCAGACATTTTCTGGCCCAGCTGATGGCCAGTAGAGGCTTAAACCATGTTATTAAATATATTTCAATAATAAAGGAGTTTCAAAAGGTTGCTGTTCTAGTTCTGTAATTACCTGAAAGTCCATACAATGAAAGTGTTGATTGCTTCAAAAAACAGGGGGAAAGGAGGAAAAAAAAGAAATGCAACCCACCATTCCACCAGCTTTGTAGGTAATCCTTTCTTTATTGTTTGCTAAACTACAGGGAGATCTTTTTATTGTTATAAAGCTTACTTTTCAATACAGCTGCTTCAGTGACTGGATCTGCAGGGTTCGGAAATCTTCTAACAAAGTTACCAAGTTTTGAAACTCTTGGAGGGCTCTTTAATGTGGAGCTTTAACACCTAGTCACATTATTTATGGTTTTGCTCATGTCTGAAAGTGCTAACAACCTGCACCAGTGCTCACTTGTAAGACACCCCACTACCACTCACACAGGAAATGTTGTTTCATCACCTCTCTGCTCTGAAATAGGTCAAATTTATTTAAGAGGGGAGTGAAATCAGCTGCATCCAGCATTTCAGGGTTTGAGTGTATTTTAAATACCAACTCCAAGGTAAAGATCCGCTTAATTGTTTTTATTGCTGTTATTGTTTAACTTCTTAAGTTTAGCGTAATACTTATAGCACAAGACACTATTGCACCATTGTCATCTTGTTTTGAAGTTTGACAGACAAAACTTATCATCTAAACAGAAAGCAACAGGGAAATCAGAGAGAGTGGGAAAGCTATTACCAGGAATAGTGCTAATGAAAAAGATAGTTCATGATGCATGATTGCACAGCTAGGCTTCAAGTTCAGATTTTGTCCAGAGGAAGTGTCTCCAAAATGAGAACTTCTGTCCTAGAGATAGAGAACAACGTTCTCGATTCCCAAAAGAATAAGATGCTCAACTACCTCATGCCTTCTTGATGATAAATTATGTCACTAGGAACAAACTAATACCCTTTCAAGTAACAGAAAAGCTTTGTGAAGACTAGGTATATAAAAACAGGCACAACTCTGCCTGTTGAACTTCTTTCAAACTCCTCCTTTGAGCTCCCTAATACGTTTTCAATACTGAAAATACTAAATGCCACTAATGTACTCATTTCCATTCAGTTTAACCACTGTCAATAAGAAGATCCCCCAGTCAGGTTCTTATTGGCCAGGTAGTTACTCACCTGCAAGTCTTCCTCCAAGGCTGTCTCGAATTTTCAGCCAAGCAGTAGCTCACCATTTCCCCACCTACTGTGGGAGCAGACCCACTCTAGGGACTGCCGCTCTTCCAGACATTCCCATGCAATGACAAGTTATGATGATGAAGTAAGCAGCCCACTTGCAAAAAACTATAAAGTTTTGGTTGCAAGCTCATTCAAAATGTAATGTCATCAGCTTGCTAATTAACTCGGCTGTTTTAGTAGCAAGCCCCTGGGAAGAACTGGGTGAAGTATATGAATAGATAGTTCAACAGTTCTAGACAAACATGGTCTTGAAAGCTTTGTTTTAATCCAAAAATCCTTTCTGACCAACCCTCCCTTCTTCCCTGTCATTGAGAAAGACCTGCCTGAAATCCACATTGTTTTACTGTGTCTTAAAGTTAACTAACACCAAAGAAAGATCCTCCATTTTACTTTGTACTTCCGCTGTCATCCAGCAGGATAACATTTCATACAGTTGTTACTTTTCTGTAGTTAAAATACCAGAACTTCAGGGTTTTAGAATCTAGTAGAAAGATGGTAGGTCCTTCATGAACAACAGCCCATAAAGCACTACTTGTATTTTGTGTTTGGTCTCCAAACCAAAGCTCTTTTTTGTCAGTCCTTCTTGTGTTCTCTCATGTGCTGATGCATACACTCTGGCAACACTTGAAAGATATCTTACCATAGTGAGGGATTTCACAGGAAATCCAGGATCAAACATAATATTTTAAATATAGAATGTAGGAGGAGAAATACTTGGCTGTTACTATTGTACATGTTCCCTAACTGCACGTGCAACGTATGTTGTATGTAGTTTTCCCAGAGGAAGTTCCCTTTAATTGGCTATTTCTTCCTAGCAAAATAACTTTTAAATGCTATTATTAAAAAAAGTCAAGCTCGAACATCTTGTGTATATACACACTCTCCTAGTCTATTGTTTTGACATGAATTAAGTTTACTTTGTACTGTTAGGTTGTAGGAGGAGGGCACGTAGAAAGTCATTTTTCTTTTAATGCCTATTTTACAGTTCTTACAATTAATACAATAGTCATTAAGATACTTGCTTTTTTTGGAGCTGCTAGCTTTTATTCTTGTCCTGGACTAAATCTGCTAAGTTTCATGAGGCATTGGTGAGCAATCTCTTTCCTAACATCCAAATTTAAACCACAAATCACGGATTTCAAAAGAGAAGAGACTTACAGATGTCTTACTTGCTTTGCCTGTTTAAAACATTTTAAATGAGTCTGAGGTGCTCGGTTATAAACAGCTATCACAGCTCCAATGACAGCATACAGTCTATCTGAAGGAATTATATCTGCATTTTGAGTCACTCAGAGCAGTAATATACATCTATTCTAACACATTTCATTTTGTCAGGGCTAAGAATATTCAGTGTCCACAGGTTAGCCAATGTGCCCGAAGTTGATCTCCCTGTATTAAAGGCCACACTGATGTTTCAGGTTGGTACCATGAAAAACATGTTTGTCTACAGTATCAGGCTACAGTTACTTTAGTAACAGTTTCAAGAGCCTTCCTCAGAAACAAAACAGGTCGCTGAATTTTAGAGAGGATCAAGGAAGGAAAAGGCTACATCTTAAAGATCCATTTTAAATGCTTCTGTTGTATGGAAAAGGGTTCCTTTTGCTCAACCATTTCAGCCCTTGTGACAGACTGAAATGGGATAAAAAAAAAATACCCCACAACTCTAAGCAATTGCTTCACTCTACTCCACGTTCTCAATTTTTGCCAGCCATCAGACAAAGGTGCTCAAAATGGCCAAGTAATCATGCACACGTTCTTTATCTGTGCTTGATTTTGCCTACTTAAGTTTACCTGCGGAATGACAAGACCTGTACGCCATGCCACATGTAAGAGAAACTTCCACCAAGACAAAAAAATTCACATATTTTATACATTGTTCATAACAACAATTACATAAGTCCAAGACTCTGAGCTGGTAATTTGTACAGCAGTACTGTATACTGCCCGAGAACAAATTAGACACATCTACACGCATCAGATATTGACAGACATGTCAACCAGCAGAAAAATATCACCAGCTGCTTTTAACGGCTGAATTTGATCATTCGTCCTTTGCCATCTAAAAGCTGAATATATTCAGACAACTTTCAACCACTACATGGCTGACCTAGCAAAAGCACACAGAATTGAAGATAAGTAACAGAAATCACAACTATTCAGCAGAGCTGTTCTCCTTTGAGGGTTGTCTAGATACCTAGATGTAAGTGCTGAGCAAGTGGTTGGAGACAGATGGAGTCGGGGAACAAGCAGGAAAGCTGAAGTCAGAGCCGAGCCTCCATTCAGATGAACCATTCCTCTACTGCCAGGAGTTGTGTGTTGAAGGCAGTGGGTGTTTTTGTGCCTAAGCACTGACAGGAAGATTGGGCCACCTGTGTTATGCTTTACTCCTTTCTAAAAGTGTTCTCTTTCTTTGTTTTTCAGTTGCCATGTTAGACAACAGTTCCTTAATTTCTTTAAGGAGAATACCAGAATAATTTCAACAAGCTAGGAAAAATCACTAAGCCTTAAGTTGGCTCTCTTAAAGGTGTCAAGTTGTTTCTTGGTTACTGTCAGAGCAACCTGTATTTGTAGTTACATTGCACCCTCGGAACCTATCTGCAGGACTTAGTTTGTGTGTGCTGTGGGTAATATCAGTTATTAAGGGGGAATCTCCAAATAGTATACTTTGAAAATAACTTCTAATAGGCCTGATGAAGATTTGCCTTACAGATAAAAGCTTTATAGTGAGCATTTACTTGGTTTACATCAGTGTTTTACTTAATTTTTAATGCCTTTTTATAGCAGTGACTAGACTTTACCTTAGATAAGAGTACCTCTGCATAGGAAATATTTTAATATTTTTACAAGGTTTTGTTGTGTTTTGTTTTTTTTTTTCAATTTAATAAAATATAAGCATATATTGTAAGGCAAGAAATTCAACGTTAGTGTAACAGGTTATCACGCAGGACCTATTTGTCCATTATAAGGTTTTGTAGTTAAGCAGTCTAGTTCAATGGCACCGTGACCTTTGAGTATAAATGTTAAAAATGTGATAAAAGGAAAAAAAAACTTTATCTACAGCTAATGCACATTGTAGCACAATATTCTCCACTGTTGCCTTAATTTCCTAAGAGAAATTTATATAGTTTTTCATTTATATTCTTAAAAACAACAACAAAAAAGAGGCAACCTTCAGCTGCAGTTTTGTTTTGTTAGAAGACATAGCATTGAACTAAATGAGTATCAAACTGGTCTACTTCCAAAGCAAGAGGTTTCATTGCAGTTTTTAGGAAAAAAATTCTCATAGGAGTTCAGAACTTGCCATTAGTAAAAATACTCTCTGAAGTGCCCCAGTAACCAAAAGTGTCCTAACAGCCATAATGTTTCCATGTCTGATTCAGTGTAATCCACAGGTCCATTTGTCCCCCATGCCCCCCTTCCCCTCTCTCCTCTTTGTTGTTCCTTGTGGTTTGTTTGGCTTTGTTGTGTTTTGTTTTTTGTTTTTAATCTTTGATTATCTGGGGGAAATGGCATTCTACTTTATTTTTTACTTTATTTTTTTTTTTAAGGGAGACGTATGCCCATGTGTGTAATTAGAAATACCTACATTTCTTAGAAATACAGATATGGATGTGCGTGGTGTGTGCTGGTTAACTATACTTAAAATGCTGATAAAGATGGTGAATGTTAAGTATTTGTCCTCATTCTTCTGTCTTTCTGTGGTTGGTGTAAATAAGACCTGTTTTAAGCTGTGCATTAATGTAACAAATTATTCCAATATTGTGTATAAAATTATTTAAGTAAATAATATCTGACAAATATGCACATAAAGAATATAAAGAGAAGTCTTATGTACCAAGAATTTACTTATGGCAGTCAATTAAAAGCTGAAATGAACACTTTGCTTGTTGTCACTACTATTCCTAGCATTATACATGGCAGGCCCTGCTGTGCTGCTCTAGCCAAAGCTTCCTGCTAGCAGCTAGACCTCAGTTCTGCAGTGACCACCCTGGCTGTGGGAGGCTGCCCTCTCAGTAGAGTCCAGTATCCTTGTGCCAAGGGCCTCTACAAGCCAACCCTGAGCTCCCACTACAGGCCAGTAGCCAGCTAGAACTAGAAGCCCGAAAGCCTCTGTGCTCAATGTAGTTCTCAGCCTCTGTGAGGTAGCTCACATCCTTTTAGTGCCTGGCAGACCTAATGAATAGGAAACATTCCATACATTAACTCCATTCAGGAACATAATTACAGTAGGGCAAATGAAAGTCATACAGACAGGACAGAAGCTGAAAGAAAATAGTGTTCTTAAGGTACAGCCTTCAAATTAATATAGACCTCTGTTGCCTTCAAGCAAGAAAAACACCATAGGTCACTACCCACTGTGTTCCTTCAGAGTATGAGTATCAGCATACTGTAAGTACATACTGTAAGTACATACTGTAAGAATATTTAAATGCATATGAAGTTGGCATGTATATTCAAATATTGACTACAGAAAGCAATTCTAACTGTATCAGACATGTTAATAATAAGAGAATTCTAAAGAAGAGTGCTCAAAGTTCATGGTGACAAGACAAGGAACCAAAAGACCTCACTGGATATAAGTAGCCAGCTCAGCCAGCAATCAAAGCAGTGCAGACCCAGTTAAGGGAACAATGTTATTTAGAAGAACATGCACAAAAACTTGCTGAAGGGAACAGTCATCACATCTTTCACTTGCAAGTCCAAAACAAGTTGACACATTCTAGATCTGCATGAAGTTGATGTTTACCCCAGAAAAAATCTTTATGCTAAACCCAGGCAGAATGTACATGGCTGCTTTTCACTGGAAAATGTCAGCTGTGGGAAGACATATAGACAGAATGTGATGAGATGGGACAGAAATGTACACAGCTTGTGTCATGAGTAAGTAAACTGTGCTGGATTATTTTCTAATTACTTGTGCAGGTCAGAACTGTGAGTGAATTTCTTCTGACTGAAGCATTATGTTTTAAGTGTCTTTAAAATGCAAAGAAAACAGGAAGAATTAAGTAAAGACAGCTTCTTGTCAAGTATTTCAGCACATTGGAGCTTGATGCATCTTGTTAATGAAACAATACCTTCTACTAAAGGTATGTTTTCAAGTATCTGAAGAATTAAAAGAGCAAGAGACAGCAGAAGAATATAAGCAGTCAAAAGTAATAAACCCTGAGTATGTACTTGACTGATCTGTATTACAACAGGATGGTCAATGAGGGTGGGTCAATCTTATGAAGTATCTTGAAATTAGTAGAAAAAAAAAAATACTCCATCATCCCTACTGCATGCAATCAGATTTTCATAATACTGGTTGATCTTAATCAGATCTCTGTTCTTACACAATACCAATTCACTCTGATTTGGGCAGGAGCTCAGGCATATAGATTCAAAAATGCATTCATTCTTCAGGGAATTTCTGGTTTGAAAAGAATTTGCATAAATCTTTTATCAAATGGCAGAAGTCTAGACTGTTTCACACATCTGTTGATATAAGACCTTAATCCTGATTGCAAGCATAAAACAAATCTGGAAGAACCCTACAAAAAGCAAAAAGGAACATTTGGATTCTAAGACGAGCAAAGGAGTTTTTACACTGGAATTTCCTTCTCAGTTTTATATTTTGTATTATTTCACTTACATAGTATTTTCTGTAGTCCTCAATTCAAAGACAAATTAAGGTCAAGGACAAACTAATCCCTGCTTATCTTTTTCCACATTAGAACTTATGCTTAAATCAGTTGCTATAAGCACGTAAGTCTTTGATGCGAATACTAGCTATACACTGATACTACTCACAAAGTACAAGTTTTCTTTCCCAATTTTGCTTCAGAATAAATCAAATTGCAAAGTCCCTTCTTTAAGGCAAGAACATATGGTCAAGCCATTGATTTAGTTCTCAGACTACAAAGAGAGAGGGTTATATTAACAAAATATAACCCTGCATATGTTTTCAGAAGCTAACAATGTTGGTGTTTTATTATTTGTGGTCACTGAGACTTAGAGGAGAAAAAAAAAAAAAAAAAAAAAAAAAAAGGCAAAACAATTTTAGATACAGAGATAAATAGCAAAGCACTTTAAGAATGAAAATCCATCTTATGTGATTTTCCTCCTTTTTGCTACAGTCAGAAAAATCATGTCAGGAATTACAGTTGGCCAGTACTTCTTTTTCCATCCTACATTCCTGATCAAACTGCCCACAGATTGGCCTACGGAACATTTAGTTTTCCAGTTCTCAACTAATTGGCACAGAATTTCAGTTCTTATAAATTCATGAGATTAATGCTCAGAACAGCATTTTCTGCTATTTTGGATGAAGCATGTGCTTTCTGCAAACACTAACATGAATTATATTGCTTCTACAGATATTTCTGCAAGCATCGCTTGCTATAATATTAACAAATATGAAATAACATTTTGCAAACAGAGCAAAACTAAAATTGACATTTTGATCCAAGCAGTTATTCATGAACGGTTTAGAGAAATATTTGCTCAGCTGTGCCCTTGTAATACACATAGCTTGGAATATGGCACTAGACTGTTTCCAAGTTTGATTTTTGGTTTTAATACATCATATTCTCTTGGTGCTGCATTTGCCAGCGTGTAGGTGTAGTGTTGTTTTTCAGTCCCTCAAGAGTTTCTACATTTCATACATTAGCACATGAAAACACTCCTAAAATCAAGTTCATGATGTTCTTTATTCTAACATATGTAATACCTTTTATTATTAAGGGACTTAGTTATTACCTGGTGTCCTACTCCTGCCAAACCATATATGCAGAGCTAGACCTCTTCAGCTGTAAAGCCACTTCTGAAATTCTGATTCTGAGGAACTGATCAACATAGAAGAATTCAGTCTACCTTCATATGGAGTCTTAGTTTCATGAACTACAATTTCCCCAGTAATACTACTAGTGGCACCTTGTTATTCTTCATGTACTCTTCAGGCTAGTTATAGTGAGGATGGAGGAGTCTAATTCCTGTGAGAATTCCCATATGTTATTCGTTAGAGTCTTTAGAGTCTGCTTACCCCTCCTTTGTTTCTACTGTGTTCAGCTTCAGTGAACATAAAGTGGATAGAATTAAGGCCCCATTTGACCTATTAGCTTCCAATTTTTCAACTTGAAAGTCTAAGAACTGTGATAACCTGTTTAAACTGTTGCTTTCTTAGTGTAATTATTTCACTAGAGAGAAGAAAATCTGTGACTGAGTTTAAGTCAAAAGGAAGAAACATTCCTAAGATAAATGCTTCTACTCAGCAATTCCAGACAAGTTCATGCAAGTAGTTGTTTTGGTAATATTTGTTCTTTAAAAAGATGGATTTGCATTGAAAAATAAGCTTGCAAAAGAACGAGGCTTGCTACTTGACTCCAGAGGATAAATGCAATTAATGTTACTGCTTTGTATATTGTATGAACTGCACAAGTTAAAAAAGAGCATGTCTAAAAAGAAGTTTATAACTGCTTGCCTCTGCTTTCAGAAGATTATTTAGATACTCAGTAAGGGGATGATTTGCACAGATCATGAAAGATGTAGGACATCACCACATTCACTACTGTGCCATCATTAAACATAAGAAAACTATACAAACTCTCAGCCACTACTAACAGCTCATCATACAGATGCCAACATTGTGTAGCTTTTCATCAAGCAATTATCTGAAGCTGCAATAACCAATTTTTAGATCCCAGTGGATATAAACCATGTGTGATAATCTGATGGCAACAGATTGCTTACAAAGCTAATAGCTGTATTATGCTGTAGCAGATGTTCAGGAAAAGCACCAGAATCTAAAAAGCAGCAATCGTTCCTGCCAAATGATCAATTAGGTTTTAGAACAGCAGTTTCATTTCTCCGTTAATATATAAAAATAACTACCACTAACATTTTTGTGCTTTTATCCAAAAACTATTTCCTGCAAAGTAGACAAATCACTTGAAAAGCAAAATTTTGAGATGCAGATGGGCAAGAACTCAAGTCTTATATCTCAGGTGACTGCTCAAATCATTACATACTGTTGGTACAAGCAGTACCTCTCAGTTATCTCTGATACTTGAGTCCTATTCACTTCTCTATTGGAAAAAGGCTATAGCTTTGAACAACAAACCACGAGATGTGTTTGGACTTCCAAGTTTGAAGAGCTACCATTTAGACACAGGTCTCTGCCAATCATTTCCACCTGGATAGCAGCTCTATTGGACCTCGCAAGTTCTCTTCTCTTCCTCTTGCACTTAATTTCTAATCTTGAATTCTTAAGAGTGGAAATAAACAAGCATCTCATATCTACTGATTTTTAGTGTCTGACTTGTAGATTCCTCATTACACCTTGTCCATCACAATAAAGTGCAGATATCCTGAGCAATAACAGGAAAGGTCGTGAAATATCAAATAAGTTTTAGAGGAAAACAGTTCACTTCCAAACTTCCAGATTTTGTTTTCCAAATTCATTTGAAGACAAAAATCAAAAAGTACATTCTAAGTGCTAAGCTATTTAGTGATCCCTTCATTAAAGTAGGGGACTACTTATCTTATACCTCATCCTGGCCCAAAGGAGAAAGGACAGGGGAAATCAGGTTCTGTGGTTTCTGAGTCAATGAGATGGAAAAATTCTGAACTCTGCAATTAGAATTCAGTGATGCTATTGTGTTAGAAATAAAGTGTTACTGTTGAGCTTCTAGGAGCCAGATATTTGATCCAAGAGGATCAGGATCTTTACTGTGCTATAAATTTGATTTCCAAAGGAATAGCTTGCTCAAGGTAGGTTTGACAAGCAGAAACAGTTATAAACACATGTCCTGAAACTGCTCAGATTTTATTTACTGGAGAGCACCTCGTGATCTGCTGAAAGACCTGCCACGTACACAAGACAAGTGGAAGAATGTACTTCTATATAGTCTAAACAATAACAGTAGTATCCAATGTGGAAAAGAAATGATACTTGAAAAATTTAAGTAAAATCCACAGGATAATATCAGGAGATAATCAAAAACAGAGAAATAGGAAGCATTTACTCATGTGTCTACAATTAGAATAGCATTCAATTGTGTATCCATGGCTAGACAACTAGAAGAGCAATCCCTGTATGAAAGTGAGAAGTTAGATGCTGACACGAATTACAGTTCCTATTCTGGTATACACATTGATTTAATAAAACAATATAAGCATTTCTCAAAACCACAATGTTCTATCTGTCCACAGTGTTTAGTTGACTGGAAAGATATTGTTTTGACCCTTAAACAACAGTTTAGGAGATAACAGCATTACTTTTGCCTCTGAACTACAACAACCTTGTAGCAGCTACTTAAAAAGAACATTAAGGCAGCACTGTAAGAAACATTTTGAAAGCAGAACTGCTACCTACAAAAGCTCATAAGCTGCTTCCCACTGACATTTCTAAATACAATAAAATAAAGTTTAGGAGATCAGGGGATGCGAAAACAACATATTTAAGTGAACACTGAGATAAGACAGTGAAATTAATGTTAGTCATTACTGTTTTTAGAAAATGTTTTTCATTCATGTCCACACTTAAAGCATCCTTCCTCCCTGCATCCAATTGCTAGATAGATACTCAGACAGAATGCACTAGATCTAGGCTCATATTCTGTTCTAATTTAAGCAGACATGTTTTTATCTGTCTTGACAAAGTTGTTTGTCCATCTAGCTACAGAACATCACTGTGTCTCAGCACCACAGGTTGGCTTTCCACCCAAATATTACCAGGATCTGCTCCTGATACTACTGAACACCCAGATCAAAGGTGATTCTGTGTACATATGGATGAACTATACTTAAAGCTCATATTCTTTCTTCAAGTGCACTAGAAGCAATGAAATAAGGATCTTTGTTCAGTATACGCTTAACTACAACTAATTCTCACCTTCCCAATAAAGTAAGCTTACCTTAAATCAGAACTTAAAGTAAGCATAGGCAATTTGCTGCAACCAAATACACACATTTCCAAGCCATTTCCTGACTTCTTTCCAGAACACACATTATAAAACCACAGACAAGAATTTTTGAGCCCGAGGTGAAACAGATACTGTAGGATAATGGATTTTGTCCTGGTCTTAGTTCCTAGAACTGATCGATTTTTGCTACCTATTGTCTTCACTATAACTTGGGTCCTGAGATGTGAAAAACATTAGGCCTCCCATGTTCTGCTAAGAGGTCACTCATAGCTTCCCTTAAGCTTCTGCTTTCCAACATTATAGTTAATTAAACCTGATAGTAAAGAGTACATTGATTTAACTTTACAGCCTGTTCTTAACCCTGCTGCCACTATGCTTCCACCTTTAATAATGCAGGTTCTGAAGTGGACAAAGGCATCGAGTACTGCATGGCGAGATGCATCACTGAGTAGTACAGTAGATAAAGGAGAGCCCTCTACATGAACATAATGTATTAATGAAGGCCATGGCACACCTTGACCAGCATCAGCTGCTACATGACATTAATACTGTCCCCTAGCTGCACTTCCCCATGCTACAGGTTGCTGCCTTCCCTTTCCTGGCATATCAGATTCGACAGCTGTGCAACCTGCATTTGGGTTTCCTAATCATCTCTACTCACAATGGTTCAAGCATTCAAAGAATGTGACACTTAAAGGCAGTCAATCATTCTAGACTACAAAACTTTCTGCAGCTGTTCCAGAAGCAGAGTGTAATACATTCCATTACCTGTGAAAATGCAGGCAGGGGTCTGTGTTTGTCAACTACAAAGTTCATGTGTTAGAAAAAGCTGTTCCAATTTGTGATGTAAATACTAATTTTCACTTGTGGTTTCAGTGGGCATAGGTCCATTCCTAATGGCAAACCAGTAAGGTTGAGAACTGACTGTATTATAACTTTGATTTTCCAATTTTGTAAAAGAACAGTTTTTCAACTGTTTTGTCATTAAAAATACTACCAAAAAAAGAAGAGGAGCTCAGGTGCTGGCAGAGTGTCAGCACACCTCTCTAGAAAGGCCAACAACCCACATCAGTTTTGCTCTGCTTTTAAACATTTACATGGAACCTAGGAACTTCTAACCCTATCTTTAAGTTGCCATTCTGTTATTTTGCTTTTTATTAAGCATGCGACAGAGCAAATAACTGAATGTATCTACTGAACTGACCTCAAATCCCTTCAAGTATTCTGTTCTTTGTTTTTAAATCTATTTATTTAAAAATTAAACCTGAAATATTAGTGTCCCTCCCAGGCATGTAGAATATTCTATTATCTGAGAACAAAGAGATGTTTCCTACTCATCTGACTTGTTGTTTTGGTCCTAGCAGTATGCCAGTGCACTAGTTCACATTTACCATTGACTTCTTGATGTTTTCTGAAGCTCAAATGACATTACCCTTTAAGTACATAAGGCTATCGTCATTCAGAAAGAGGCAGCACAAAAAGTCACTGCATAAAAAGCTAAGGTACAATTAAGCAGTTAAGAAGAAAAGAACTGCGATCAACCAATTTAGTTCCCATTCACCCCTTTTGTGCAGGGCCCTACCAGAGATACATTGGCTCTGACATCCCTCACAACACAAATTATGATAGGAAGAAATTTCAGGTCAGAAAGAATTCTGTTCAGGCTCTATTCTTTTCTTTCATACAGGAGTCCTCCACGTCACAAAAATCCATTTGTACATAACATCTTACAGATATTTTGCTTGAAGTGACATCCCTCAAAACATCTTCTCAAGCATTACATACACCCTGTCCCTCCAAATTGTGATGTATCTGTTCCACGTGTCAAAGCAACATGTATAATTTTTTTTTTTTTTTATCTCCATTTGAGTTGCAGTCTATTGCAACTGAGATTTCTTTGCTTTTCATTAGCTATTATTACCTTTATTGGCACCTATCAGTCACAAATAGCAGCTCAATTCCCAAGAACATTTTTAACCCAGATACATGCATTGTAGATACACCAAAATAGATTTGCTTAGAATTTTTGTTTGTAAAACTGGAATTTAACAACCAAGGGTCTCTGTCTAACAAAAACTGTTTAAGGAATAATTCTTCTGAACAAATAGACTATTTTGAGGAACAAGCTAAAGCTCTGTCAAGAGGACTCTTCTCTCTCCTTAAACTGATTCACTTCTGTTTCTTAATACACAAAGTAAGATACAGTTTACTGCTTTGTTTTACATAAAATTCTGCTACAATTTCAGAAAAACAAAACATTCTATATTTTACATGTATTTCACAACTAACTTGTGCTCACATCCTTAATAAGACTGACAAATGTTATACAGAGGAAATGCAGGTTATAGTGAAAATACTATTTTATTGATCTGACTTCTAAGCTTATGCTACATCCCCATTTCTAGGCCAGAAATGAAACTATGACTGACCAAGACCTTTGTTAATTTGCAAATACAAAATAACTGTTCTGTATAGATTTTGATCAGCAGGAATTAATTAATTGTTATTACACTCCACCAACTCTTCCACTGCTTTTATAATGTTTGAAACAAATCTGTAGTCTCTATACACTGCTTATTTCCATTGCTAGTCAAGTGATATCTAAGAGCTCCAGAGAAATTGTAAAACATTCTCATGGATCTCCTTCCTTTCTATTTCTGGAAAATGATTTATGGCCCACTAAGCGAGCAGAATATGCAGTTTAGTTAGAACTAAAGCATCAGTGTATCAAAGTACGTAGAACAGCAATTATCACCTTGTATTTCTTAATTTACAGGGTTTCACTTAGAAAATAACCAAAACATAGAAGTGATGTTTACTAAACACTAACAAAAAAAAACAAAACCAAAAACAACCACATACAGATTTGGGAAGTTTCAAAGATCTTCTGTAGCTTTCATATAATCCATTTTCAATACTGATTATATGCTTGAGAAAATCTGACATTTCAACATGTTTTTAGTCAGTTCGTTTACTTCCAATCTCCTGCTGCTCTCTGATGTTAGAAAAGGTCAAACTTTAAAAAAAAAATTCCTTAAAATTTATTTAAATAATAAGAGTCAGTGAACTGGCCACAAACCACCACATAATTGCTCTGATTACAGCAGTTTAATCCAATTCAATGGGAAAAAGTTTTGCTTAGCTGTCTGCTATCAAACACATTCAGACAGTTTCAACTCTAATCTAATTGACAAAACATTAAGCTGTCTGGTTCCTGATAGAAAAGCTACCGTACTCAAAAACTTGCACCTGATTTTATTTGAATATTTTTGAACTGTCTACAGCGTTGTAAAACATCACCCAGCAGGTGAGAGTGCACGAGCATACTAATATTTTGACTCATTTACAAGCTGTCAGAAAAATCTGTGATTTCTAATATTAAACATTAAGTACCATCCAAAACTTAAGGTAGTGAAGAATTTTCTCAGAAGGCAAAGTAAACCCTGAAGCTGAAGTTCCTGCAATATGTTTCTCCTGTATATAGCTACCATTGGTATTATACATTTTGCAGATGCTCACATAACACATCAAACAGAATAATCTGATAATCATCGCAACCTGTCAAGTTGGAGGAAGTTTCTTCACCAGAGAATTTCCACAGAGCAAGAGCTTCATTAAAAACACTCCATTACTGATCCAGCTTTCCCCATACTGCAGAGAACAGACTATTCCAATCCTGTCCTATTATGACCTAAGTACACTGAGATTCCTTATTTCTTGTTTATGTACTTTGTGTGCCTACTCAGTGGCAACTAGATTGATGCATGTTTACCCCAAGAGCACACTCCTATATTAGATCTAGCTATAATAAACTATAAGCTCAAATCCACTGACCATAGTTAGTGTAATCCCTAGAGAATGGGCTTTAATTATTTTCTAAAATTTCCACAGCAGCAATATTTTCATGAATTCCAACCCAGAAATATACCCAGACTAAACTGTATGAACAAGCCCATATCTGTCTCTTGAAAAGCCCAAAGATACCTGCAGAAAGCACTCAAGTCTGTCTGTCTGATGGGTGCCCAATCTGTTTTGAAACACTGAGACAAAACGTAGGACATAGGAAATACAGGCAGCATCTTTCAAGTTCATACATCCTAATGTAACATGAAATGTTGAACTCTGCAAACATGAAAGGGTTTTGCTCAGAAAGTAGTAACAGGCTCAGGTGATTGCCTTGTTTACTTTTATTTTGGTCAGGTGATATTTCACATTCATAGGAAAAGATAAATAACTAACCCCATCACCGAAAGCAGCATAGTCACAGCCTTCTGCAGATACTACCACAGAAGGTAACAGGCACTGGAGATCACTCTAAGGCTGTTCAATACAAGCCAAAACATGAGGAGACAAATAGGAAACATGTTAAAAGTACAGTCCTGACCTTTAATTCAAATACTTCTGTACACACAAGTTTAGACTTCCTCTGCAGTCATGGCCAGGCTGCTTCGGATTCAGATCTTTAAGGGGCTGAATTGCTTTCTAGAACATCTCTTTGATCTTCAAGAAAAATTTTGAGAGGCTTGATGCTCCAGTTATGAGTCCCAGCTATGGTATGATGCATCCACACTTTCTATGGTGTAGCATCCCAACTAGCCCATCAAGTTTTCCTTTCTCAATTAACATCAAAGTAGTCTCTCGTAAAGAAGCTGCACACATGTGCAGTCAAAGCAGTTTCCAGATGTTACCAGATGTGGACATGAGCCTGAGAACACAAGCACTCAGTGATACAGTTAACTAAGTGCACAGCAATCAACAGAAATTGAGACAGTGAGAAAGAACTCCAAGCAATAGATGCATTCAAGAATTTCATCCATTCAACAGAAGTTTCACACCAGGAATAGCAGCAGGGGTGAAGGGGCTGTTTTGTGAGCCACTAACAGCTTGATAGCTGCCTTTTGAAATCCAATATACAACACAAATGAGCAGAGCTTCCACCACTCCATGATGATTATGCTTTTCTATTAACCACGAAGAATTTTAGACTAAGTTCTAAAGCATTTATACAAATATGTAAAAGAGGAATCGGTTCAAGAACATACCAGCTTAATTACTGTGCATACAATCTGGAGCCATAGTTACTCTTGCAATTTCAGGCGAAATGTGCCTCTATTTTGCAGTATTCTAAGACAGTAAACAAGCTTGTGGAACAACATCTGTAGTTCACTCCATGTTTCAATCAACTTCAGTACAGGCCTCAGAAAACATGAAAACATTTCCTAAACATTTTTATTTACTTAAAAAATCATGCACCCTGCCTTACTTTTAAGTATAACAATGCACTTTCTATGAGAGAAAACAACTGGACTTCTCTCTCATGAGTCAACTAAAGGAAAAACACTTCTAAACTCCCAGAGAAAAGGTCCTGGCACCACACAGGCAATTACAATGATGAAATGAAATGGTGGCACCAAGTGAATTTAAATAAGTTTTTAATTAGTTGCTATTAGAATTATTAATTTGGAACTAGCATTCTAAAAGGGAGCTTTCCATTCTCCATCTGAGTAAAAAGAAACCTCAGCCATTTATAAATAATGTTTACTACAGCCTTTGCAATACAATCCCTATAAATAGCACCTTCCTTGTCAAAAATCTATCAAAATACATTACCAAAACATTATTAATTGTTCCCAAGTCACCAAATTAAAATGCAGAAACACAGAAAGAAACTGGACCCCTGCTATAGATGGGCAAGGAATTTCAAACCTCTGACCTAGCAGACAAATGGCTAAACCACAAAAAAAAAAACACCCCTATAACCTGTAAAACAGAGTATCTGCTCCCTTCTGAATAAGGAAACTTGCATGCAGATGTAAAGGAAAATGAGCTACCAACGGCCATGCTGAACTGAGCATGCCTGTTCTGTAGCAAGAAAGGTTTTACTGCCCCAAAATGGAGCACTGCTAATAATGCTGGATTCAGAATCCATCATCACCATGAGCTGCTGTGGGGCATGACAGAAACTTCAGAACTGCTCTGGTACTACAGCCTTGCACCACATACACACGTACTGCTTTATGCTGGCACCCACAACCATCATGACTTCTGTATCCTACCACAGACACACGGATGCCTTAATACACACACAGGGCAAAAAAAGCACATGTTGAACAATTCACTTCAGTTCCTACATCCCTGTCCACAGGCCCTACGAACTATACGCAAGCCATATCATTGCTTTTTTCCTGTGCAGAAACATTTATGGGTTGCCATTACACCACACACCAGAGTTCCCAACTGGGAAAAAGAACAGTGTGGGAAAAGTTGGTATTTTTTCTAGAGCTAAGTGATACAACATGTATTTGGAGCATAAAACAGCAGTAAACAAAGCTTGCTCTATATATTCTCTGACTCACGGGCCAGTACCACACAATTAAATACTGCCAAATTCACTTGCGTAGCAACTGCTAATCATTTGTACGTATTTTGAAAGCAGAGCAATTGCTGTCTGTTACTAATTATTGGAGGCTGACTCATTTTCAGGGTTTCTAAGCACCTCAGGACTCCCCAGCCATTTTTTGTATCACTGTTTGGCTTTCACACAACAAACACCAAAGGAAGTTTAGGAGTAATGCTAGTAAACAAGCTTGATACGACTGACTTATGTTGCAAAACTTAGACAACAATACTGAGAAGTAACGGAGAACACTTGCGTAATAAAGAATTCCTTTTTATCCTCATGAAGCACAGTGTTCAACTCCACTAATTTATCCCATTCATACTTAAATTTGGGACTGAAGAACTGAAGAAATTTTGTGCAAATTTAAATACTCATCTTATGTTGATTCTCTACATTTCCAAGTTCCACAAAGTCACGCTACATTCAGACCCACAGCACAGGTGGGGATGACCCTGCCATGCCTTATTCTTCCCCTAGAAATTCAGTGTGGCATTTAATTCCCTCACACAAGTCTATGTGCAAAAGTTCTGTGTACCCTCTAAAGAGCAGGGAATTTAATACAACTGCTTGGTTTTTCTTGTTAATATACTATACGCAGCTACTATCAATGATGCATTCCCATCTACTCAGATAACATCGCTCTTCATATTGTCATTTCTGCACACCCATTCACTATTAGGGCAAATAGCAGACAAGTACCAACATACTGTGTTGAAAACAGCTCTGTAACAGGATACCAAGCAAGAAGTGTTTGTTTCAGAGTTCAGTCATTGCTAAAGGGATCCACCTGCTGCCCCCAACATCTACAGAAGTCCTTCTGTAGACTGACAACTTCTCAAGTAAAGTAGTAGATTATGTATCAATTTATCACAGTTCACTGCTAGCAGAAAAAGCTGCCATAACCCCAGTCGTGCAGATATAATTTTTAACATTTGTATCCATGAAGCATAACAAAATATGATCAAGTGATGTCATAAGATTTGCCAAGATATGACATTTATAAATGGACAACAATCCACATCCTTCACATCTTTGGAATAGATTTTGAACAAAGAAAGCCTTATTTGACCTTACATACTGATTTTAATACAAAATTAAGTACTATTTCCACTAAAGATCCACGGTTATAAAGATACACAAAGCTCTAAGCAAAAATCTTGCTACTTCAGGCCAATTTTGTTCAAACTTTAGTCTGAAGAATTAATAGTGGGGAAAAAAAAATTAAAAAAGGATTAAATGAAACAGAACTGCCCTGAAATCAGAAGTTTTTCCAACATTCAGTCCCATCACGTTCACGCTGCTTCAGTCTTATGAGTCTGCATGAACAGAACTTGCTGCATAACATGTAGCAGCCAGAGCTATAACTGGTAGTCTCATCGTAATTAAAAAAATAAAAACTATTTTATGGTCATGTGTTAAACCACAGACTGTAAATAGTACTGCTAGGAAAAGTCATTCTAGGACAGCTTAAAATATGGTAAGATTTGTGACCAGTATTTTTGGTTGCTAGTAGATCATGTAGGTGTTAACATCAGCAGGATCTCTGCTTCAGGGTTTTGTTTGCAGCTCTTCTAGATGTTATAACCAAAGACACAGTGAACCACTGTAGCTTCAACAATAATCTTTCAGCATTAACTCCTTACTGAAAACTGCATCATGTCTAAGAGATTACCATAAAAGGACATCTTTTTAGCCCCTATGCATTACTGACAAACCATGCTACTATTTGCAGGATCCTGCAGGAAGATAATAGCTCATTAAAAGCAAAACAACAAAGCTGGAGAGCAACCTTATCTACCAGTTCCAAAAGTCATCACAGAGACACACGAGGTCAGTTTATAGCCTTATGTCACAGCATTAATCTTTCCATGACACACACAGACTAAAGCAGCTGGGAAAACCTGCAGGCACCACAGCGTCTCCAGCAGTATTACAAGGCCACTGACACAGCTCAATTAATCAGTGTGTGCAAAAGTGTGTTCAATGTAAGAATTCTTCTCTATCTGCTACCTTATTTGTTCCTTTTTTAACTGTAGGACACTCATTTGAAGTGAAGAACTGCTGTGTTGGTTTCCAAACAGTTTGGAAAGGTGAAGGACAGTAGTACAAAGGGAGAAACAGCACAATGCAGATTCACAGCTACAGCTCTTCCCCTCTGACAGATGGGTCTGAATGCTCTCCTTCTCATGATGTTGCAGAGTGTCCATCACTAATGCACTAACCTCTCTTCAGTCTGAACAGATAGCAACCTATAAGGTGTTTGTTTGTTTTAATAGTCTTTTTTTCCCCTCCTTCAATAAACACAGACTAGCTGAGTATGTTAGAAAGACGAAGATACAACTTTCGTTTCAAAGTTCCTATTGCAAGTTATTTATATTTTCTACCAAAAATACAAGGACCATGACATGCTTCCAAATCAATGAGAATTTGTACCAATTTTTAAGAATATTTCTGATGCTAAGGCAAAGGCTATAGTGATTAACCACTGTATAATGGGAGGGAGAATGCAAATTCAGCTCCCCTTCTCTTGCATGGGAATTAGAGGACTGAGTAAAGATCTGCTTCTGATCCCTTCCACTGATTCCATACAGACAGATGCTCAGCTGCATGTCAGGGTGTACAGCCATCTTCTCTACTCACTGCAGATGTAAATCCCCCCAGCTGTCTTCTAAAGAACCCAGGATGCTAGTGTTGTTTCAACTCACACCTCATTTTTCTTATAGATCTTTTAATACAACTATCTGGTAGGACACATGACATGCTGGAGAGCATAAAGCACTATAAACCCTATAGCTCATTGGAGAGTTGTAGATAGCTCATATAAACCCTTTATTAAATAGTGGTCAGCTGAAATGGAAAAAATTCTCAGCTTTAGTTTCATGTGAGATTTCCTTCTAAAGACTGAAATGCTACAGGATCCAATATAAATCCATCAACTGAGTACTGTTAAAGAACTTCAGACTCATCCCAGCAGACATAGGTCACAAAGCATTTGTATAGTTAGTAGTAATAGCTTATGCTGTATTTTATGAAAGCCACTTACTACAATATGGTTCACTGGAACCCCTCGTCCTACAGACAAAGCTGCAACAAAGCACATTTCACACGCAATAGGTATACTTTGGCAAGCTACAGCTGCAGTGATCTTCAGCCAAAAGGCATTCACTAGAACTGTTTCAATTGTTCATATGGAACTGGGGATTTTGTTTCCTTTTGCTGGGCATATGATGCAGAGTAAATAAAAACTGATGGATCCTTACTCCAGACATTTTACTTTGGACTTAAATGGACACTCAGATGCCCATGAGACATAATACACTGCAGAAACTGCATTAGAAGCATAGAGAAGTCAAGTTTATACACAGGAAATAAGAATGGCACTAAATGAAATATTTGTTTCACTGTGCTGCTTTTTCCAGGACCTTCCTGGCAAGAGTCTGCTAAATGTCATTTACGGTCAACATTCAAATAATAGAAAAAAAACTTCCAATATAAGCCCTTCTTTAGTGGTCATAAAACACCAAATAAAGAGTATGTGTAAGCATAGATGTAATTCTCTACAGGGAAACCACAGGAATCATCCTCTAAAACAGTTTAAGAAATAGTCTCTCAAAGAAGGAAAGGCACAGAGGGACTGGATTTGCAAAAGCCACCTATCCATCCAAATCCAGGGAGGAACAAGGTCTCCCAAAGCCCAGCCTACTGCTTTTGGTCCTTAAAGAGATTTCCAGGAAATGAGTATTATACCTTACCTCGATTCCTTTTCCTGCCACAAGCAAATAGTGAACATCAACACTAGGAAATAAGTGCTTATTTTTATATGGCTGGCCCTATTTTGATGACTTCCACCATCAACATTATGGGTTCTGTTTCCCCGGTAGCAGTAGTCCCAGAAGAAGTTACTACCTTTCAAAGATGACCAGACTGCCAATTATTTGCTAAAAGAATTTAAGCATTTAGAACAAACAAAAGCTCCAACAGTTACTATTAAAATGTCAGAACTCTATGGTAAATGCTGAAACTATTGACATTTCAAATGTCAACTATTTTATACTTGCAACACTATAGAGAAGCCCTTTATCATTTAAATGGTACCGTTCATTTTTTTTAAGCTTCATATTTGTGGAATTTTATTTTAATTTTTGTCACTTCTAGCAAGGCAGCATTATGTCCAATTTAACTCAAGCATACATACCCAAACCTAGAGTATTTTATTTAACTTCCCCTTCCATGGCACCCAGACAGAATTAAGGCAAAACCCATCAGGTACCGCTTTCCTGTGTTCTCTCTTACCTTCCCTCTGTCTAGAGAACAACATTTCCACAGACCTCTGTTTCCTTCAGTTAATTTCAAAGGGACAAACAGTGCAATATTGATTTGGGAAATATTACATAAGTTAATACAGGCTCTGTGGCTGAGAACTGCTCTGCACAAGCTGCTTTCCTTGCATGTGTTACATGTAATGGATGTTCACAGTCCTCCAAGAAGACTGGTCAATCTACCCTTATATTTGCCAAAATTAAGGATATTTGCTTATCCAAAAAACAAAAACAAACAAAACCTACTTTCATACGCAAAGGAATTTAGCTAGAAAAAAAATAAACAAAAACATGTCTTCAACAAAGCATTCTCAGGAGAGTTCATCAGCCCATGAGTCTCAAAAGGCAGCTCAGTAACATGCACTGCATCAGTTCAAAAATGCCCTCATCACAGATGCGTGATCCCACAACCCCTTCAGTAACAGCTAACTGCATTAACCCTTCCCACGATCCCAAAATGGCTATAAAGGCAAGATTTCCAGAAGACTAGTGTCCATTTAGACACCATTATAAGAGGGTAAATTTTCAAGTTGTGTTAAACACAAATGGATGCCAAATCTTTGAATGTTGATATGCTTGCATAAAATCACTTATTTTCTCTCCCTGTCACATCTGGTCTGTTATAACACTTCATGCCGTAATGTTGAGAGGTTCTTGTTACATACTTTACACACTTAGTAGCTCTGCACCGCACAATGAAACCAAGATTTATTAGGCCTCTGGCCATAATACACAGAAAACTAAGAAATATTCTAAATAAATTCCCTTTTCCCCACTCAAGTGGCTGTTTTACTTCACTTACCAACAACTGAGCCCCAGGAGAGAGGTAACAGAGAAAGGAGAACACACAAAAATATTTGCCTTCCTCTTTCAAAGCAGTAACCAACATCCCACTGTTTTCATAATCTTTCCTATGTCAAAGGCCACTTATGTTTAACTAATTAAAAATAAAGCCAAGAAAGAACAAACCAGCAGGGTAAAAGAAAATGAGAAAAGTAGAACAGATTCAGGAAGTACGAACAAAATGGTGTAAATGTGAAAAAGAAAAGGGCTAACATGACTCAACCTCACAACTCCCAGATGATCTAGGGAGACATTTTTAGGTATAAATGTGTGAATGAAATCACATTTAACAAATACTACCCTTGACATTTTTCACTCAGCATTTTACAGTTTTTCCTGGAATTTTCCATAGCTGCTACACTCCAGTGTTCATCAACAACTTAAAATGAATATTTGCATCATTTTAGTAGTAAAATATATCCCTGCTGAAAGTAAATAATTGCCCAATTTATTGCTTTTCTAATGTCATTTCTCTAAGCTTGAAATAAATATTTGAAACCTTAAGAACAGATGAAGTTTGAGAGATGTTTAAAGAACTACCAACTCCTTAGTCAGATCCTGCTCAATATTAGATAATCTACTGCTGCCAGTTGAAATCATGGATACCACATATGAAGAGAGAGCAGAAGTGAGAGATGCATTCATTTCTGATTAAAGCCATTTAAACTGATTCAAGATACCTCAGCATTCTAATCAATGGCAACAACCACAAGAAACCTCTCAAACTGGCAGAGGATTTCTTTCTTCCTACTAATCTCTATAGCTGACTATTTCCTTTCTGCTGCAGGAAGATTTGTATCATGCATCCACCTAAAGCAGCATCCCTGAGCATACTGCAATTCAGAGGAACAGTTAACTCTAAACCAAACAAACTTCCCCGCCTCACTGCCCTAAGTTCCACGCAGAGATAAATAAGCCCTTTGCAGCTTGTAGCTGAACCTTCTCACTATCACTGCAGCCAAAATAAGGATAACCCTGCTTGGTACCTTACAACAAATGAAAAAACAACACTAAGTGCCTCCTTCAGTACACAGTGTGGAATCTAGACACCATTCCAGGGTTTGCTATTTCTCTAAAGCAGGCTTGCAGGTCATTGTCTCATTGTCTCATGCATCCTCCACATACTGCAACCCTCCAAACAATTTTGTTCAACTCTGGTCGCATTAGTAATATAGCTTGCAGGGTTTTCCCAGAAAACTATCCTCAATGGAAAATTAAGGCAGTGGTGAAATAAAAGAAAGGAAACATGCAGCTTGGTAGCATTTTGTAAGCTGGTTTACTAAACTATTCCAGTTGCAACATCAACAGGACAGGAATTTATGGTGAAAGATCAGTTCAAGCTGACAAAAGATACTCCTGGTCAATCTGGTCACTCTGCAAATAACTTTAAAGAAGCAATGAGAGCACAACATAACACAGCCCAGCTACTTAAACTTCTGTGCTAATATACCTCATTTTTGATACCATGTAACTGTGTTTGAAGTGAGCTCATCAGGAATTGATCCTTAAAATGAAGATTGATTCCGAGTTCAACTATTTAAAAAAAAGGGGGATTTGTATGCATTGTTTTTAAATTGATACCATGGAAAACATCAGTACTAAATATTAAAAGATTACTAAAATTAGCTAAGTAGAAGGTATGGTGATGGTTCAAGACCTACTAGCCTGTCCCATCAGAGTGCAGTGGGGGGACACCAAACGGAACTGAGTCCAATTTAAGACTTGAAGAAGATGCTTTCCTCAAAAGAGGTTCATTCAGGAACTTAATGGTTCTACAGCATGTTTACATCTCATTCTCTCTGGGGCTTTTTATTTCATTAAAATCAACTCACCACTGCCTTACTTGAGTGTGAAGTTTGGGAGAGAGTCTCAATTCCCCCCAAAAGGTGAGAATGAAGTAGAGAGGTGAGTTGTTTTGTGTCTATGTATATATTTATATATAGGTACCTATTAAAGCATTTTTTGAATCGAAATAATTGCATTTTTGGTATATCTATTTTTTTCCTCTGAGGCAAAAAAGGCATCAATCTAGAAAAGCTTGTAAATAGCATGTAATACTGCAGGGAAAATGATATGATGACCTCCAATATTCTCTAAAGACTGTTAAAATAGAAAGAAAATATAACTCCTATGGCAAGCCAGTTAAATTTCCAATTTGTGAAGGTGAGATTCAAAGATCTGAACCCATCTTCAGCTTGAACTTCTGGCTGCTTATCTGAACAATAAGAAATCTCAGGAGAGCAGGCATTTTCATGAACTAAAATCTCACAAGTTGGGGCAGGGGTGAGAGAGGAAATAGAAGAAGTAACTTATACAATGTCAGAGCTACAGATCTCCAAGCCTGGATTCAGCCTGTAAGAGAAGCTGAACACCAGAATGAAAAACAGTTGAAAAGGATAATGACAGAACATTTTGAAACATTTGAGATCTATTTAATGAGCCCTGGCCAGAAAACAAGAATCCTACAAACCAGTAAGTGTTTTGTTCTGCATCCAAACAAAAAGTTAGAGCTTTTAAAGTAAATTTTCTAAGACAGCAGAATTAAGGAAACCAAAACTAACTCAGCCACAGCCCAGCAGTAGGTCACTCATTGTACAGATTTTCTTTTCCATGTTCCAGATATAGAAAAGTAGAAATTTGGACTCATTATACACAGTAAAAAGTCCTAATACTGGGAATTTTGGAATCACGTATTGAAAACCTTTGTCTCCCTTTAATCTTTGAAAAAGTGTGCCCCAAACCATTTCTGTTTTATTTCTGCCTATCTATGTCACAAGCTCTAGTAGAGATTCAAAACACTCCCACCTACAAAAGGATAATAATTCTGGTCTACTTCTACTTGTTAATTTACTTACTTTGAAGGCCTGCATGTTTAAAGGATGACAAATAATTTTCTGATACAGATGGTAGAAAACTGCTTTGTCATTTAAGTTTCAGGCTATTTGGAGTAAAGTTCTTTCTTAAATATTAAAAATACATCAGAAGTGTTTGCTTTTTTTTTAAATTATTTTTAAATTAGTCAATCTACTCCTGCTGTTCTTCTGATTTAAGTTTGGTTGGAAATGCTACAGCTTGCCTTGCTAGAGGCTGTTCTCCTGGAGAAAGCCTCTCCAGACATATTATTTAGGGGAAGAATAGAAGCCTAAACATAGATCTTCAAGGTACACAGCACAACTATAGCAGAAAAGGGAAAGAGCCAGAAAACCCCAGCCTAGTATTTGTTATGGGCTTCCCTCCACTAGACTCATTAGCCCAACTACTCATTCACATGTGGATACCCTGTTCTGCAGTTAGTGAAATAGTACACACCTGCAACCAAAGTCTGTTTTATCTCCTAATCACTTTCATACATTTCTTTCACAATTCTTCTTTCCAAGTCCCTAGATGAATGGCCAAAAATACTTGGCCTTTAAGTTTCCTTGATAAATGAGCATGTACTTCGGTGAGGCATGTACATGAAAAGTCAGTGCTAAATATTCCAAATCTGAATTAAGCAGCAAAAAAAAAAAAACAACTTGGATTGTATAACAGGACAAAGGAGTAGCTACACACAAAGCTTGTAAGGTAATATTTTAGATAGGAGGGGATCAGGAGCCAAGGTTACGTACACACTGTTAGTGGGGGAAAAAAACAGTTTCTGGAGACATAAACTGAAGACTATATAACAAAGTGTCAAAGTTTTGAGGTTAAAATCCTAGTAATAGTCAATACTTCCTAATAAATTAATCCCTGTGTGAGGCAGGATGCAGCACTATGACACACTGTCACTTTTGAAAAGAAGATCAAGGACAGAATACCTCCTTTCCATTTATGTAAATGCAGCACATCTTCAAATCACACTACAAACACGGCAAAGATCTGCTGATGGCCTCTCAACAAAATGGGTGAGCATAGTTGTCCATTATCACAAACTTAGTACACTTACTACTCATATCAAAGGACAAACGCTTACACAGAAAACAATTATCTGTTGTGTTTGGCACAGTTCTGACACTCTCTTTTCCTAACGATAAACATTTAATCCATCTAAAAGCAAGAAAGGACATTATTTTGTAGCATCTTGTACTTTTGTCCACCATTATAAGGTCTTGCTTATAATAATACTCTTGCTAAGAGTAGTATTGGCAAAATGTCATACATACAAGTTTCTTTGATCAAGACTTTCAAAAAAAAAAAACCCAAAAAACACCACACTTAAACAGTCAAGAAAATAAGAGCTGAGACTATCAACAGCACAAATGCCCTACATAATTTTCTCAGAGTAATAAATTAAATGCTTCAAACCAAAGTCAGACAGACATTACCAGAAGACTCTACTGAGAGCCAACCACTGCAATACTGCAGAACATGCTAACATACCAGAAAAACACAGAGACAACAGTTTTAGAAAATCCACCTTTTTGTAATAAGAAACATAACCAACAATTTGGAGCTTTTATATTAGCAAAATAAAACACACTAATCCCAGCAGGGTTCATAAGCGCAAGCAGCAAACATTTCAACAAAGGAAACATTAAATGCATGCCATCATCAACATCTGCTTTTCTCAGTCTCAGTTGTAGATATTCTTTCACAAATAAATTTTTCACTTACCTTGATGACTTCATTTCAGGAAGTTCCAGTTCTGTCAGGTCATGGGCTTGAAGAGTCTGAAGTTTTATCTTGGAGTAATCGCACCACGGTCTCAGCAATAAAACTAAAAGAAACATTTTAAAAGCTGCTTAGAAATCTCATTTTTAGGACACAATACCTCATATAAAAAGACAATTTAATATACAGCACTTCCCAAGGTATCACAACTAAAGAAAAACATACAGAACTCTGCAATATATAATATGTATAATAACATTATATATAATGATGATCAAAAGTTAATTCATGATCTTCTTATATGAATTCAAGAGCACAAGGGGAAAGTGGTACCAGCCTGCTAGGGGTGCTATCTAGCCACAGTATCCCATCCTTCTGAGTCTTTTTGTTCCATCTTCAAACACTTTAGGAGGCAGTACACCAGCTATTCACATTATTTTGCCAAAGACCATTACATTTGCTACCAAGTAGAACTTGCGAAAAGTGAGTAAAAAGAAAACAAAAAAAATACACCTCCATACACCCATGATTGAGGCTGAATAGTTGACAGCAGGCTTATCACTGAATATTTGAGCAGGGAAGGACCTTTAAAGGTCATTAAATTCAACTCTTCTGCAATGAACAGGAACATCTGCAGCTCAGAGCCCAGTCCAGCCTGACATTGAATGTCTCCAAGGTAAAGATATCCACCAGACCTCTTGGCAGCCTGTTCCAGTGCCTCACCCCCCACTATTGCAAAAAAGTTCTTCCTTACATCCAGTGTAGATCTCCCTTCTCTAGTTTGAAACCATTTTTGTCCTATCCCAACAGATCCTACTAAATAGTTCATCCCCTTCTTTCTTATAACCCCCTTTTAGATATTGGAAGGACATTATCTCTCCAGAGCTTTCTCTTTTCCAGGCTGAACAGCTCCAGCTCTCAGCCTGCCCTTGTAGGGTTTTCTGAGTTGCAAGAACATATTGCTGGCTCACGTTCAACATACCATCCACCACTACCTCCAGGTATTGCTCTATCCTTGCATTGCCCAGCTTATACTAATAGCAGAGGTTGCCACAACCCAGGAGCAAGCCATTGCACTTGGATTTACTGAACCTCATAAGGTTCACCTGGGCCTACTGCTCCAGCCTGTCTGGGTGGCACCCTTTGGGTGCACTGACTACACCACACAGCTTGGTGTCATCTGCAAACTGCTGATGGTGCACTTGATCCCACTGTTGAAGACATTAAAGAGCACAGGTCCCAGTATTGACCCCTGAGGGATACTACTTATCACTGACCTCTATCCACATATTGAGCCACTGACCACTGCTCACTGGGTACAATCTTGCAACCAGTTCCTCATCCATCGAGTAGCCTACCATCAAATCCATATGATATTTGCAGAGAAGGGTATTTTCCCTTGCACCAATACCACCAGCAAAAAATGTAGCTAAGATTCCAACATATTGGCAATGAAGGCCAATATATTACATGCACATTAAATATTTTGGACAGTGCCTCAGTAAATATATGGCATTGCCAGAAGGTGCATTACGCATTGCACAAAACTACAAAGGCTACCGCTCTTATAAAGAAGTGCTGCGGATTATATAAATCCAAACAAGATAAAGATTCTACTTCCTTTTAATTCCAAACATGCAAGGAAAGAACAGCAGATTAGGTCATTTCTTAAGTACAGACATCTCCAAGCAAAGGGATTAATCAGCTGCAAAGGACTCCCATAGCTACACTTATGCAGTATTTTGATAAAAGATTACTAAAAAGGAATATAACATTACCATGACTCTTGTCAGGCAATATGCTGATTTGTGGAGTAGAACACTATCACAAAATCCAGATTATGTAACTTTTATAATCACTCTCAACCCCAGTGTCACGTGAGTTCACCAGAAAATATTTTCTATGAACTTTTATAAATATACATCTAGAACTAAGAAATATACTGTTGCTTTTTTGACACTTTGCATCCTCAGAGAGACTGGGCTGGGGACAAAACCATCAGGGAGGTTTGGTCCTGCATAAGGTTTACTTGGCCAAGGTAGCTGTTTTAGTAATCTTCACCCATTAACAAGATCAGACCAAAGCTCTTTTCCTCTTTCTCATTCTCCAAAAGCAACAAGAGGATAAATTCCTACTTCAGATTTCACAATCCAGAAAAGAAGCATCTTGGCTCCTGCCTTTTGGAGAGACTTCAAAGAGACGAGGACTGCACAAACAGCCCTGCAATATTGGGCCAGAGCCACTGGTAAACAACAGTAGTTGAAATCCAAGCATAACTGACCAGTTTGTTATCCCAGTTCCCAATCCCTCATCTCTTAAAGCTAACATAAACCATCTGTTATTTGATAATTAGAAAGAAACAAAGGGCTTTTTTACAGGTAGAAGTGGGATAAGAAAAAAAAAAAAAAAAACTGTTTGGTTTCTCTCAAAAATAAGTCTCTCGGCTCATTGCAGCAGGAAATTTGTGAAGTAGTCATATATAAGAATAAAAATATAAGGAAAGTTTAATACAGTCACATAATTCTCCAGTTAAATTTGATGAGTGACTGTGCCAGGGCTGGTTTATAACCAAATATATTAGAAGATCCTTGCCACAGTGTACATTTTGGAGTCTGGGTTTCAGCAACAAGTCAGCTCCACTTTTATGCATCCCCAAGTATCCAAGGCTCTACTTTGGATAAAATATCTGCACCTTACATTTTGCTATAGAGTTCAGCTGTCACCTCAGGCCCCTCCCATGGCCGTAGCCACCACACTAACAGGTGGTGCTTTTCCTCACTACTTACAGAAAGCACTCAGACACAGAAGCACTGTGTCAGCAGCCTCACCAGATGGCTACTGAGGTACAACTCAATGCTGCACCCAGAGCAGCTGAAGCTTTACCTACTAGAGCAAGAAAAAGGTGGGATGACCATGTGGTACTCCAGTCACATTGACTCACTTTCCTTCCTCCTTTGAGGAAGAAGGAAAAAACAAATTACAACCCATAGCTGAAATTTATATACCATATTTTAAGTCTCACAGAACACTTTTCTGTCTCTCCAGGGCAGACCTTTTGGGACAGCACTTTGAGACAGTGAGAATTAAGGAGATTGAGGGGCCATAATTAGACAGAAGTCCTTGTAAGTAGTAACCATGGTTAATTTTAAATTAAAACGGCCCTCTCCCCACTGCTCTAGCATAGCTGTACATCACAGGAAGAGATGGCCAGCATATGCCAGCCCATGAAGCCAGACTTAGATAAGAGGTGATGGGATGGAAAGTTAAACACTCACTGTAATCTCAGACTTGATAGACAAGTCACCATCCAGAAACACAGATCTGCCACAGCCTCTAAAACAAAACAGAGTGCTCGAGACTACATCATTGATTTAAATACACTTTTATCCAATTCAGGAACTGCTACCATTACTGGAATTTCAAATAACATGCTTTCCCTCATCCTCTGTAACTGAAGGTAACACAGGTGCTACAATTACAGTTCTTCAATTCTGAGTATTCCAATTCTATCTTTACACAGCCAACATACAGGCCTTCCCTCCCAGCAGCCACAAAGAGCAAGAAGACGGGATGGCAGAGGAGGATGTGGAATGCAAAACTCAGGTCCTAGTAGCCAGTACTTCTTAAGTAGTCCTACATAACCAGAGCACAAGTGACTAGAATCAATGACTGCCATCCATTCAGATGTCTAGAATTCAAGTGCCTGAAAGCAAACCTGTACCAGATGCCACTAGTAAGCCCACAGTAATCACCTCTCCATTCTCTTCTATGCCTTACAGGCCTGCCTTCGGTTTCAGCTCTAACCAATAACCATTCAGTAACAGTTAGGGTTGAGGGTAAGGTGATGAAATACCACTTCGTAGTGCAAGTTACAAGGAACAGCAATCCAACTGCCTCATTTGATAAGCTTCTTCACCAGTTTCAGCAAATGCAGATACTATTTTCCCCTACTAATCAGAATTCTGAAATGGTTTTGTGCTAGAAAACACTTTTAATATCATTATTCAAAAAAATATTTACTAGTTGGGAGTCATAAGCAAGCCAGTAAAACACCAATATGCAGAAAATTGGGAAGTTACCTATCATGTCTTTGCAAGCAAACATTTGGAATTGTGGCCTTTATACTTGCTGCTTGTTTTGCATCTAGCATCAAAGTGTGCTTCATGCTATAATATCATAAGTCTTGGCCACAAAGAACAAGAACCATGCAAGAGAAATGAAGGTGATATTCATTCTCACACAAGTGCCTCTTAGTACAGTTGCTCTGTAGGCAAATCTGTTAGGAAAGCCTGCAGCAACCAGAGCTGTTCCTACATACAAGCTATAAGAACAGAACACAGTACAGGGCTCAGAGACCCCTGCTTAACATCTGCTCCTGGATTATCCTTTTAACAGTGTTGCAACAAAGTACCACTTGCTTAAGCAAGCTGTACTCAAACTCAGTTAAACAAAACAAAGCTTGGCTTACTGAGCTCACAGAGGGAGGCTTCTACTCTGAAAACCTGATCTGTCTTCTAACTGTGAAAGAGTCTTGCTTATGCCTGTGTTAACATGAAACAGCAAGGCTAAGGAGTAAGGACCAGAAATGCCCATCTTGGTCTGTTGTAGTCATACAACCCCACTCAAGAGGATGTGGCCCTACCATTTTTATCTATCTTCATATTTTGAAGCTTTCCATTTGCTGGAAGGTTTTGTACACTAAGTGTAATTAAGCTGTTCTTGAGTCCCTCAGAATTTACATTCTTCTTACTTGTGACTACTGTGTATCAGTAATAGAAGAAATAAATCCCCATAGCTTCTGAAGCACAATAGAATAAGAGAATGTGTTATGGCAGATACATGCCATAGTTCCTCCTTTCCTTATAGGCTATGCAGCATATTAAAAGCTTGAACATTCCCCTGAAGTAGATGCCTCCCACTTTTTATCTAGACTTCCAGCTGAATAGTTTGCTACAGCAGTTACCCTTCTTGTAATCACACCCACAAAGCACAGAAAACCGAGACCATGCAGTTTGCTCACCACTGGAAGAGCAATTGAGGCATGTTTGATGTTGTAACATTGTTACCAAAAACACATGGACCCTGCACTTCCAAAACAACGTATGCTTAGAGAGGAAACCTGGTTTATTTTCAGGGCAGGGAGCCAGGTAGAATATTTCCACAAATCAAGCACAACCTCCTGCTTATTCAGTTTGCTTTGTGTTGTTTTGTTTTTCTATACCTACTTTGTTAATAAGGAAGAAACATCTACTACCTGTATATTTGTTAGGTTAGGCAAGCATCGCACTCTGTCTCCTGCTGGTTACTTTCCCTGGCCATCTGCACTTGAACAAGGTTGTATGAGGGTCTTACATAACCCTCACTGGTTGCTTGGGAGTTCCCCCCTTACTCATTTGTATAGTCCCCCCTGCTTTTCCAGCTGATGTGTTAGGTCAGACAGCACTGCCAAAAGCCATCTCTTAAATTGATGCTAGGATCTCCGTCAAGTCAGTATTACCACTTTTATTGTTCATTTTCCTCTTCTTAATCTGATACAGACCATAAACTCTCCTCTACAGACCCAGTCTTTGCCAGCCTAGCAAAAAAACAGTTGCTTCAAAACTAAACAATGGAACTCTTGTCATCTATAAATGTTAACCAGAACAGAAACACTAGTGAGGGTGAAGAGTTACTTAAGATAAAGGGCAATTTTGTTATGAGGTCAAGCAGCAATAAACTAAGAACAAATCTAGCCTTGAAATCAGAAGGCTTCACAAGAGTTCTTGAACTAGACTTTAAATCTCAATAGGTTAAAAGAAAACCCAAACCTAAGCATTTGCAAGGTAGAACTGCAGAAGTCAAGTTTGAAGGAAACAGATCCTCTTGTTCCTCATTAACAAAAGAGATTACATCAGTTCAGTCCTGTTACAGGTTGTAGTTTACTCACTCTTGACCAGGCTGTATATCGTTGTAATTATACAAATGTATAGTTGTAATTACAAAGTGAACGGATAGTCAGAGGGTATCTAAGAAAATGCTCACTGTCAAGATGGATGCTCGCCAACGTCGAGGCTTGCCACAAAAACTCCACACAGAAGCAATCTCCAGAAAGAGATGCTGCCTTAGTGATGGTCAGCCCTTAAATGGGATCTAGGAGAGGTGAAATCAAGCTCTACTCCTTCTGGTAGCACAGCTGAATAACCTTCACCTGTGCTCCCACAGCTGACCTATCACTTGTCTCACGTGGTTAATCAGAGGTTCAGTCTGTGATTAATAGTTTCCCTTACACAGGTCAATATGATGCCCTAGTTTAAATGTATAAATCACTTAATTTAAATCTCTACTGTTTTACGAACTGGGACTACTCCCTTGCTAAATAGCAGTCACTCATTGCAAATCTAAAGTTTCAGAGATTGCACTTCTGGCCATTCCAGTGGCTGAGCTCAGAGGCCTTCCAGGTAAAGCATAAAGAGTTCTGTGAGGACAGGAAACAAGGTATTTTGCTAATAACAACACAGAAAAGCTCAGATTATTGATGAAAATATACACATGCACTGGATGTGATGCCTCATTTCATGAGGTTCCTCAGACTTCAGTGACTGCTCTGGATTTTGACCTGCCTGTATTGGCAGCCTGAACAAAAGTCACTGTTGGACTCTGGAAAATGTTTTGATATTTCAGGAAGAGAATGAAGCAAGTAAACTCTGAGAATAGGTTCTTTTCTGCATGACAGACTTCACCCTTTTGTTGTGTATCATAACACATTCCTCTTTTCTCCCCTCACGCTTGCTTCTTCTCTTTGCCACAGAGCACTATTAGCCTTATAAAAGTTACTCATACTTTTCACAACTCATCCATACATTCTTCCCTCCCAAAGCTGAAAAAAGCTTATGATATCACAAGAAAACTGCCAAATGAGCTGCAACTCTTTATCACTTACAGCTTGGGACAAACTTTGCTACACATAAAATGATGGGTTATGAAACAGCAGAGGCAGGAATCCTCTGTGACAGCAGAACTGAATCTAATTGATCTCCCTGTGGACATCATTAAAGGTGCTTCATCACCTTCAGCGCTACATCTCCAGAATGACATCTGTGGTGCCTAACAACTCACGGGTGTGTTAGGTTCTGTTTTGTTTAGGTAGCCCCATTACTTTGTGGTCTACCTTGGCTCTATTGCAGGCAGGAGCCTCAAGATCCGACCCTCCAACATCACTGAAGGCCCCGAATTTCACCCAAAGAACTCCTCCCTCCCCACCCTGCACAACCACCCTTCAGTTCTAATCAGTGTGAGCACACAGTATAACAGACTTTTCCTCCCTGCCTGCCATGCTGTGACTGCAGCTCACTGCACGGCCTCCATACCTCAGCAGCTGGGCTAAAAGATGGAACCTTCTGGAAGAGCAGAGTTTGCCTCCTCCCTTTTTTCTTGCGTGCTCTGATCGAATCCCTTTATCTCCCTCACACCAGCAGCTTTATCCTCACCTAGCTTTGTTAACCATTCATGCTGTCAGCAGCACAGTCTTCCTCGATCAGAGCTATCTCCAGCTCACAGTACGGGACGGGTTTTCTCTCCTCAGCGCCGCCACGTGGCGAGAAGCGGGAACTGCAGCGCCGGGCCGCGAGAGCAGCCGTTGAGTTGCAGCACTGCGGGTGCAAACAAGGCGCTGCGTTCATTCGCGAGGCTCCCGAGAGCTCCGGCATCTCGCGTGCATTTGCAGACGTCACAAGACAGGTACCACAGTGCAGCACGTCTGGAGTCTCTGTATGAGTGTTTGCTGCAAACTTTTCCCCATGACAGCAGTATACAGAACAGCCGAGGTCAGAGCTTTAGTTGCAATGGTGAGACCCATTTCACGGACAACTTTGGTATCTGTGAGGTACAACTTAAAGTAAAAGAAGGGTCAAAATCCAGAGAAGAGCAGCTTTCCTAAATTAAGTGGACTTTTTCCTCTCAGTTTGATCCATGGGGATATTCACTTCTTGCTCCAAATTGCCCTCACTGCTTCTTAGAAAATCCACCATTCTCTGCTCTGCTTAAAGACATTCTTGAGTTTCCCTACAGGCTCATTGTAGTACCCAGGATCTGACTGTGGAAGTATGGTTAGTAATGAGATCCTAATGAGATCCTGATAGTTAAGTCCGGTATGAGAAAGGTGGGTCTCCTAATCAAATTAGACACTGAAGAGATTACAGGAGAGACTTTTTCCTCACAGCCTCTACAGTGAGCCACCTCTCTTAAGGCAGAACATGTTGAAATACAAATACATGGCCTGGAAGGCACATTCACCAAGAGTTATCACTTGATGTTCTCCTTTCACACACTTCTCCTTCTTCCACCACCTTCCCAACCAGCACAGACCTTACTTAAGATGCTTTTTAAGTAACTAGATCTGCCTTCCACAGTTTTCAGCAGCACCAGCATTTTATTTTTCAATCTGAATTCAGAATTGGTGTTTTGGAGCAGGGGTTGGATCCAGGAGCCTTCAAAAGGAAAGAAAAGCTCTGTTACAGCAAGAATAACCTACCTTCTCCAAAGACATCATTCCGTGCTGCTGCTGTTCCCATGTACAGCATATCCAGGCAGACAGGAACAATATTATTTATAAGACAGCAGAAGAGGCTGTTGCGCTTTAACAGCAGAACCAGTTTGCCATGCTAGGATGTAGCCATATTGACCGTCAAGACAATGTTTTCCACTCTTAGTATGTATTCTTAAGACGCATGGCCTGATTCTACAGAGACCGTTTCCCTCAGTTCTGTGCATTCTATGCCAGTTTTCATTCAGTACTGACATACCAGCTGGCAGACAGAAAGATAGAGTAGATTAGCATTCAGTCCCAAAACAAGTTGCAAAAGATGCCTGTTTAAAAGGAGCTATTTTAAAATCTAATAAATAAAGCACTGTATAAACCACACTGTATAAAACCATTGCATAAACTACGACTCTGGGAGCAGTATTACTGCTAAGCTTTGTTCATTGCAGGATCCTTGTCAATTTTAGTTTAAGTGTGTGAAAAATGGTATGAGAGTTGGACTCATTCTATCTTCTTGTTTTCAGTGCATTCATTTTAGCTGACTGGCCTGGCTGAGCACTTCAATAAGCTGTTCTGAGGTGAGAAATACCTCCGCAGATGCAAAGAAGTTGTTGAAAATGAAATGAACGGAATCCAGACAAGCACACTTTATGAAAAATAGCGCTGAAGCCCATCTGACAAGGATCGAGTTATGCTGGCTAAAGCCCATAAACAAACAGGGCCATGCTTCACCCTCGCACAGCTGGCCTCTGAGGAAGCTAATTGTACTTGCTCTTGAAAGAGAAAAGAGCAGATAAGCCACAAAGAGCTCCATTGTGGGAACAGCTTGTATCAACTCTGGAGAAGGACATGAAAGGAGCCAACTAAGAATGCATTCAATCGTCATTGTGGCCAGCTTATTTTGATGGGAACTATTTACATATTTCATTCAGATCTCTGATGTTTCTGTGGTGAATGATGTCTTTCTTTTTTGAAAAGCCTCGGCCATTGATTCCTTATTAACTTCCTTCTAATCTAATGGAAAGCAAATCAAGATATTTAGTCAAAGATGGAAATTTTACAGCAGAATGAAACTTGTTATTCTTGGGAAATTAGTCTAGACATATAACAAGAAAATCCAAAAAGGTGTCAGATAGAAATTCTTTACTATGGGGGTAGTGAGACACTGGAACAGGTTGCCCATTGAGGCTGAGGATGCTCTGGCCTGGAAGCATTTAAGGCCAGGCTGGATGGGGCTGTGAGCAGCCTTGTCTAGAAGGAGGTGGACCTAGAAGGAAAGAACCTAGAAGGAGGTGAACCTAGAAGGAAAGAACCTAGAAGGAGGTTCTTTACTAGTGGATCCCACAAGATCCATGCAGCACAGTCCCATGCTCTCCTTATTACTTTCTTTTTATTTAACATCATGGACTCATTGTCCGACTTGCATGGCACAGACACCTTAAAGGTCAGAATCTCTGCCTGGCTTTGCAATGAACCTGTTAGCAATGTCATTCCTGTGGGCAGCAGAAATGTCCTGCCACACTTCTATTTCAGCAACACCATCGATATTATTTATATAGCCAGAGAATTACAGAAATCATTAAAAGCTGTGGCGCTTCAGTCTCACACACACTATGCAGAGATAAGTTAGGCACATTTATTGCCACTCAGCTTTAGCCAGTACCTTTTTACTTCTGGAATTATCCTATCTCACCTTCCAACTCATCACACACAGTACATGCACTGTCTCTTTAACACCTCTTAAAGCATGAGCTTGCTGCAGCAGCTCACAGAAAAATAAGCATCAGGACTGCCAGGGACAAGCAACATCTGCCTGGGTGGCAGGTTCTCCTCTGGCTGGATGAAGAGGCACATCATGACAACATTTTTCCTACCAGTGACAGGTCTGCCTTCATAATATTCAGGGCAGTGAGTGAATTTTGGTCAAAACTTGAAAACTCTCCTCAGTTTCCCATTGGCAGGGGCAGTCTATTCAGAGCTGCCAGAGCTTGGGGTGTAGTGTGTGACTATTAAGGAGAAATCTCTTCAGAAAACCATCGTCTACTAGACTGTGCTGCAGTTCTGACTGATGCTGTCTGATGTGGCAAATGCAGAATGATGTGGTACCTCTCCCTGGGGGAAAACAGCACTTGTTATTGGCAGGATCTGCCTACAAACCTGGGCCAGCGGCTATGGAGGGGGTAATTACTCCCAAACGGGATGAGAACTTTTGACCTCTAGAGCACAGCATGAGGCAGTTTCTTCCTTCCCAAGGGAACTACTGAAGAAGCAAACACGATTATGGATGACGCAGATGAGAAAATGAGGAATGGGGACAGGGAGGAGAATGAATCGTTTCAATGGAAAATTTTAAATGTATCGTGTTTCATTCCCTATCAGGGTATGGAGGATTCAGAGAAGTACAGTTTGGATTAACAAGATGAAAAAAATCACCACTCAACAGGAATTCAGAAATGATTTGGGTAACTGTGGTGGTATTTCTGCAAGCCCAGAGAATCGCCAAACGAGGCAGCCCAGTGCCCTCTTGTGGATTTTACTGTATAAAACATCATTGTAATTTCCTGAAAACAATTTCAGTGCTTGGAAGGCTGAGCTGCATCAGGAAAGCAACATACAGATCCTCACAGAAAGTAAAGCAGTTTTGTGATAGCCTGGTTTTCCTGAGTTCTAGCTTTGTGAAGGTGAAGGCTAAAGCAGGCAGCAAACAAAAAGCAACTACTTTTTAACATTTCTAATTATTAAAAAGCTTGCCATAGAGGATTTAGTCGTAGTCAACTATATACAGCTCTGTATAGATAGTACCAATTAAATCTGTTGCATTTTAATTGTAACGTTCTCACCCCCTTAACAGAAAAGAGCTCTAGTGCAGGGCCAGGAGTGGAAGGTGATCATTCTGTTACCCTCAGATAGCTAACTCATTGCTGGTCTGCTTCCCTGACCTTTTCCATGCTGCTTTCAGGTTGTATCAACACACCCCTTCCAAAGGAACTTACCTTGAATCCTCTACATAGAAAGATATCTTACTTAATTAGAACCTACTGGTTTGTTAGCGTTCATAAAGTACTGAATTAGTTTTTATCCACGTGGCATAGAATAACCTTAGAGAACCCCATCTACTGTATCATCCTTCTCCCATCTGGTATGTCTTATTTCCCTGTGAGAACTTAAACTATAAAACTCCTACACAAAAAAAACTGTATTATATTGTTCTTATTCAAGACAAAAGTCTGTCTGGGTCTAGATTTCTGCCTTAGAAATGCTGTTACAAAGTGAAAGAACCAGGAACGCTATCACAACAGAGATGACAGAACTAAGCATACCAACCAGCTGGATCACACGGATCAGAGAGATGTGCCATCCCTGACCTTTCTCCCCACACTACTAATCCATCCCACAGAGATCAGCTCACAATCATCCACTGTAAGGGATCACTGCTTTCCCACGCAGCTAGAAATCCTGAGGGCATACTAACCCATTTGTGTTTCATGGTCTATAGGCATAGGGTAGATCATAGCTATTTAATAAGGCAGTAGCTCCAGACCCATGAGCTCTTACTCACTTCAGCACAACACCAGGCTTTCAAGACTAAGTCAGCACCTCCCCAGAGCAGTACTTGTGCCATCTGGGCAAACACAACACCTCTGCACCATCCGGATCTGTCTCAACTGATGCACTGAAATCAGACCACAGAAATTCTGCAAGGTGAAGACAGATAGAGTATTCCCAAGTAATTCATTATAGCACACAGAACAGAGAATAGGTTCAAAGTATATGCAACATTTTATTGAAAAAATACGAATGTTCTGTACATAAAGTACAACTCAATGGGCTTGACAAAATCTCCAGAGACTTATTGGTTAATAAAGGTCATCTTTTCCTCCTTTTCCTCTACTAACACAAAGCATACAATGAAGCAGCAGGTCCCTTGTACTTGTGCAAGTGCAATCCCATCACTGTGCGTGTAGCACAGCACTTGGCTCTACACATGGGACTCCAACATGCTCAATGTACTTTGATGGATGGTCTGCAAGAAATTTAAAGCATGGAGGAACTGCACAGGGACTGGTCCTTCAATCGATGGATGATTCAAAGTTTATGATGAGATCTCTGTATTCCTAAGCAGCCTTGTGTACCCATTATTTCTGACAAATAAATACAAAAATAAATAGGAATCTGGCCTCACAGAACCTCAAGTCTCAGAAGCAACACAATTTGTAGCAAGCTACATACATAATTCCAACTATATCAACATAATTTATTTAAATCTCTATCAATAAATGTATTAAAGGTATAAATTCTTATCCAATACTGAGAGTTTAGTTCTGTAAATAAACCCAGGAAAAAAAAAACAAAAAAACAACAAACAAAACCCAAACTTCTTCAGTTCTCTTACAATTTAGTGTGCTCTTAGAAAATGCTTTGTAGCTGAACTTCAGCAGAAACTAGCTGTTATATAATGTTATTCTATTCCCCAAACCTAATATAAAAAGCTTTTAAAATCTTTTTACAGTAACTGGCTTTCATGTCCTAACTTTACATACAGTTACTAAAAATACTGCACGTGGCAGTGTTGTCCAAAAATAGGTTTAATGGTAAAACTACATGCACAACTGCTGGAGTATCAAAGCGGAAACTGAATAACGTGGCAGCTTCACAATTAAATTATGTTGCTAATCGGATGGTGTAACAATACTGCAACCCCAAAAGATATGTATGTTGCAAACGGAAAGACAGTGAACAGGAACTGGATGAGGAGAAAGGCAGAAAAACCTTTTTTTCTTCTCCAATTAAAACTGGAATGTCCATTATCACCAATAAGGTAAATGTAGGCCAGCATTAGAAATTTGTACTAAATCAGGAGTAAATTGTGATGACTTCTCGTCCACCTCCTCTGACAAGTAATACTCTCTCCAGACCCTCAGTCAAGACTTCGAGAAACTCCATGTCTGTTTCAGTAAAGTCAAGGACAAAGAGATGTTAAAACCAGAATGCACAATGATTAACCTCCCTGCTTCCAGAACTGTAGTAAAACATTGGATTTGGAATGTTATAGGCAGTGAAAAACAAGAACTCTGAGGTAAGTATAAACTTAAAAGGTCTGTTCAACCCAGGGCAGGAGAAATTTTCCTACAGGCAGATTTAGGGAGATGGGATTTTTTCCAACAGTTAAGAAATGTTACTTGTGGCTGAACACATTTCTATATGCTCATATTGTTAAATATCTCGCTGCAAGATGCTGCATGAGAGCCAAGTTTAAATTGTACTATACTCAATTTGACACACCTGCATTCATCCTTCTGAATAGATATAGATATGGTAGCAACTGGACAGAGTTAAGGAAGGAATACAGTGGGTTAACATAAGCTTTAGGAGTTCTTTTAAGAGCAAGACTCTCTCACTTCCCCAGCAAAATGATCTGAGCACCAGGAAACACAGACATTCCCTCTCAGCTGCTCTTTGAGAATAATGCATGCTGTTTGGTCACAAGGTTTCAGCCTCTCTAGGGATGCTGGAGGAGTAAGCAGCATCACCCAAAGTTACCCACAGACTCAAGTTCAAAATCTCTCCTGCAGCTGTAGCTGTGGTTGAAACACCCTTATGCTGAGGAGGAGTGTTTTAATCTCTTCTTCAGCCAGCAAGCTGTTGTGTAACAACTCTTACCACGGTTTCCCTCCAGAGTTAGGAGAAAACTGCAATCATTTGGTTTGTGATTTGCAACTCACGATACACACATTTTTGGCACAGTTCAAAGAAAGGCTTACTAATGTGACAGTACAAAACAAGGCTGAAGAAAAGCTATGGGCAGAAAACTGGAACACCAGGATGCTCTGCAGACTGCAACCCCCAGCTCTGGCCTCGCTTCGAGGCACAGTGCAAGTACCCTTCTAGGTATCTAAATACTGTAGGTCTGAATTTTAATTGTACCAGAGCATTGCATTAGCAGCTAAACTTCCAAATTACATTGTGAGACAATATGCTCGTGATACACCCTCTCTATCAGCACTTCCTGCTTACTCATCAAGTTCAGACACTGTCCTGAACTCAGAGCACTGGCTACTGTGAATGCCTCCTTGAACATCTGCTACATCCACTATTGAGAATTAACCTCCAAAGTCAGTGCTGTAGACTTCATTATTGGATGCAGGCCCCAACATTTAAATGACACTACATATCATATAGCAGGCCATATGCCTTTCAGAATTAGCCTTTGCTCCTGCCCACAACATATTAAGTGCTGTCAAACTGTTTACTCTTTTCTTGTATGGCAAAATAATCACAAAAGAATTGTGTGTTGTTGCACTGCACAAGCATGATTTACAAGGACTTGGTAAATTATGTTAAATAAGAATTGAGACAACATTCATTTCAAACCTACAAGGCTTTCAGTGCAACCAATGGCAAATTTTACTTCAAGCAACTACTATCGGCACCAAGCAAGTACTCTCCACTCAGTGGGAATGGTCATTCATTACAGTCTGACATTTGTGTCAAAACAACCTCAAGAAAGTGCACTAAAGAAAACGATTGTAAGTGGACCAGGCCTTGACTGAAAGGATACAGTTCTCATCACCATCAGTGTTCTTTGGAGGACCAGGCATATTAAGGAGAACAAGTCTGGCATCATGGGATCTATTAACAATAACTTCATTCAGCTTCACTGCTGTGTGCATCCTTCGGACATTAGACTGGTTCCTGCAGAAAAAGCACATTTAGACCTCCTGTTAGAAACATGCCTCTGAAAAACAGAATGCTCAAGAAGCCCTTAAAAGCATACCTTAAATCACCTAAACACTCTTTTCAGTGTCAACTCAACAAACAGCGCATTTCTTCAAACAATGATATAAATACTAAAAAGATTTCACAGAGTCCTTCAGATACTGACAGTTCATCCATCTTAAGATCCCTGGAGTTTGGTCTCTGAGGGTTGAAGTTACGCTGCTTTTAGGAAGCGTGTTTTATAAAGAGGATTTACAGCCTTTCACAAGAAGCTGAAAACGTGTTTGCCCAATGGGACATGCTCTTTGACCATGGGTGTTTGTGACTGCAAAGTCTTCACTTTCGGCAGCCTCCTCCCTCTAGATCCCCTCCTGCAGCAGCACAGACCTCCCATGGCTCAGTACCAGAATATCATTTTACTCAGATTCATCATGACGAAGGCACAGGAGGGCAGCATTGTGTTCCATCCATGCTCTCTGTGAGTGGACTTGTCTTATTGTGTGCAACAGCATTTGATATCTCCAGAAAAAGCCTGGTTTGTTACAGCTTCCTACACTACAAATGGCTGGATGCATGCCTGCTTGAGCGACTTTACCAGTGTTTAATAAAGATTTTAACCTTTTCTTCAGTTTGACACCAATCGACCTCTCTGCCTGGATATATGCAAACAAACAAACAAACAAAGAAACTCCCTATGATCTGATCAAAATTGAAATCTCAATTGTGCTTTTAAATCTGATCAGCCACTTGATTCAGAAGTTGTGGGAGAGAAGGGAATAGATGCAGAATGATCTTACAAGCCTCCTCTTTCAGAATCCAGGTACACAGTTAATTTTGTACACAGGCACATTACCAATTATCAGTAATATATCACCACAAAATAATGTCAGTTCACACAAGAATAGAACTGGAAAGTTAGGAATTCTGACTCAGGAGATGTTTCCTTCCTACAGGAAATCAATCATTATTTTGGTACTGCAAAAGGAAAAGCATAACAGAAATAGACTGATAAAATGGTGAATAGATTTCCAGTTGTGAGGATTCCATCATTTCCCACTTGTTTTCTTTCTTCATTTTAATGTATTAAAACAAGGTATTAGTAGACAGACTGAACATGAATACGCAGTTTTCCTGATTCAGTTTTATATGTTATGAGTTAAGAAGTCTTTAGTAACCCTGCTGCTCTTCCAAATACTTAGTATTGCCAGAAGTATTTTATATATACAGAAAATAGAAGTTCTAATAGTATGGTTAATATTTGTTATACTAACAGCAGTCTAACCACTTCGAATTACCTCTGTTATTTCAAGTTCTTATTTAACATAGAGCAAGGACACCCTCTGTCTTCACCACGTCAGCTTCAGGAAGCCACAGACAACACAGAGAGGCACCAGATTATGTTTACAGGAAGTGTGGAAGAAACCAGCACCAGAAACAACGCGCTGTTATTAACTACGTATAGTTTTAGAAAAGTAATGGACAATTAAAGGCTTGGTACTCTATGAAGTGGCATCTAAAACCTGCATCTCTCAAGTGACGTGAAGGTGCAGACTGTGAGAAAGGGTTTTTTGTTGTTGGGTTTGTTTGTTTTTTAAAGAATCCAGAGACTGCCAGAAATAACATCATAGCAGCGTTGAGGAAGGATCCCACATTTTGTGAGACACTTTCCTTAAGAAAAAAGGTTCAGACCTGTAATTGTTTTTTTTTCCATGACTTGCCAGGATAACTTGCAATTTGTTACACACTACGTATAATGATACTTTGCTTATGTGAGCTAATCCTGCTCCCTTTAAAACCATTGCTAAGACTGCTTAACTCTAACTCATTTTCTGTTCTTTCCTTCCTCTTAGTTGAGATAACAGTGTTCCCTCAACCACCTTAAGGCACTTCTACGTTAAATAACAAACTTACAAGTTTTCCCACTCTCTGAAAGCATGGAAGAGGAAAAAGTACAGGTAGTTAACACCAAATTCAGAATTTCTACAGTATATGAACTATTTATTTCACCCTAGAGCAGATTTGATTTCTCACTGCTTTATTGTCAAGTATGCAAAGCCAGCGGGATGAACTCTTCACGAAAGATGCAACACATCAGGAGATCACAGGATATTCACATGTTTTTATACTAAGCCACAACAAGCTTTACTTCTGGCTATTCAGGTGGTGCACATGCAATAACTAAAATGGTTGCTGTATGTCCATGCTCTTTCAACAATAAATCCATCTTATAAGGGTTTTGATCACAAACATATTCTACTCAGTCACTCATCATCATCCCCACAGTCTCTTGCTCATTGTATTAAACATCTATACTCAACATTAGATCAGTGAAGTTATCGGTCTTTTATTAATTGTCATTAGAGCTGTGAAATGATCAGTCTGTTTTTTAATACTGCTTTTTGTTAATGTATTTGGGAGGCAGGAGGAAAGTTACAATAGGCTTTAACATTAAAGCCCATTCAGAATTTGACAAAATACTGAGGCATGTGTGCCACATTTACTAAGTTAGATATTTCTCGGGAGGCTAACTGCTGTCTTTTCAGTAGTCAGGTCTCAATGTTTCCTGTGCAAGTCTAAACCAAGGATTAGAAGGGAAAAGACAATAAACGCACAGACATTCAGGAGGCACAAACCATTGACTCTGACAAGACTCACGGTTTAATGCTGATGAGATCTCTAAAGCTTCCCACAGCACTGCCCCGGTTCCGCTTCTCAGCATCGCATTTCTCTTTTGTCCAGGTCATCTGAATGTTCTCAGGCACAGTGTCCCCCTCATCTTCTTCATCTGAGTACAGGCTTTCCAGACGTGCTATTGAATGTCTGTCCTTTACTAGCTGAGCCTAGAGGGCATGTGAACAACAAGGTGAACTGAGAGTTTGTTTTACCATTTATGGTTCTTTCCAAGCAATGAAAGACTTTTTGTTCTATTGTATCTTATATTGCGTGTGGTTGATTTAGTGCCTGGTACAGCTCAGATACTAAATGCTCGCCCTAGCTAAAAATCCTACATAACCAAACTAGCTTTAAACTATTTAGATGATTGTGAGCCATGCAGAATTCAGGCTAATGGATGCCTGTATCTATGCAATAGAAAAGAAGACGCTCCATCTCACATCGTGACATGATCTGAAAAAATCAACGTTTGACACAAAACTAATGACAAAAAGTTGGACAAGCGCATGCACAGAAATAAGACTGGACACTTAGAAGGCTAACAGTCCAACCTACAATGAAGCTTTCAGAAGGAAAACAGGTTATTCTATAAAGCCTCAGACATCCCCACATAAAGCAAAATCAAGATCCAAACTGTTCTAGGTTCAGACTTGCATCGTCATGTCACCGAGCATCATCTACACTGCAAAGGGGAACACACAAATTGTTTCTGCAGCTTATATGCTGCCACTGTTTTTTCCTAAACCAAATTATTTCTAACATAGGTTTGCATGTGCAGCAAGGCTATCCAGTGACAACAAGCAATTCTGGGAAACAAAAAGCTACACTAAATTGATTTCCTTTTAGCTTTAAGAACACAGGAGTTTAATTTAGAAGCTGCTATTATAAAACACTACCAGGAAGACACTGCGTCATCCACCTCAGCAGCCCATGGTAATCAGCCACAAATGACATACCTCCCTTTCCCGCTCTGTTTTTGTCAGCCTCATTTGCCTCAACATCTGAGATCTCTGCTCCATCATAAGAGTTCTCTCATAAGTATATGCTGAAATATCACTATTATGCTGCAGAAATAAGAAAAAAATATTGCTGTCAATTCTTAATCAAACACCATTTCCATCACAAAGTGAAAAACAGGCTCAAATCCCTTACCATTTCTACCACTTCTACTTCTGCCTCTATTCGGAGCTGATAGAGGAAAGTAGCCAAGTCCTTCTTCATCTGGATGCTGTTGTCATCCATCTGAGCCACAGTAAAAATTCTCATCTTGCATTTTCTCCAAACCTGGTGAGGGAACATAAATTCTCAGTATATTTGATTTAATAGCACTCTACTTTATGAAATGAGCTTACCAATATAACTACTGTTGTTTATCACTGCAAGCAATACTACTGAGCCTTTTTTTCTTTACAATAATGCATACCAAAGTAATTGGTAACATTCTTTTTCTAAGCTCCTTACTTTGTGCTGTTTGAGTAGAAAAGGAAGCAGCATCAACATGCCTCCATCGTGCACAATCCACCACACATCAATGTTGCCTTCATTGTAACGCTCATGGTTGCTGGGATAGAAAGACACATTTTTGGGAACCAGCAGAGCCAGATGGGCTGCAGTTGTGCAACGAACAGTACCTGCCAAGAGGGGCAAGAAAAAACAGTTACCTTCAATTCTGCAAGAGTCATCTATAGTAAAAAATAATAATAATAGTAATAAATAAAATAAAAACACTCACTAAGCAAATGTCAGCAAACCATAGAAGTTATCACTAACATGAAGAAAAATACATACTGGAAGGCTTGCACAGACAGATCGGACAAATGATGCACCTGGGATAAAACAGACTTACAGGAACACAAGCCCTATTTCATGTCTGAAATAAAGGCTGTGATCTTCAAAGCTAAACACAAGGAAGAAGCAGATGTTCTAATTTGTCTGTTAAGTAGTTGGGCTACCAGAAACAACACGGGAATGACAGTGATAGAGCAAGGGCAGTGCTAGCTCCCATAGTAAAGATGGCTAGATTAATACCCATGGAAAGCGATTATCTAGGAACAAAAAAAATAGTTTGCCACAAAAACAGTATCTCTCTAGGTCACCATTTTGAAGCATTCATTAGAAAGATTAATTTTAATTGCTAAATTAATCTCCGAAGAACTTTCGTAGGCCTCTTGGCTACAACAAATGATACTTCAAATATAAATCAGTTTTGTAAGAAATCATCTACAGACAATTTGCTTATTGCTTTGCCTGAAAGCACAGACATACTTTCCCCTCTCCCCTCAATCACATCATCTGGTCTCACATGAAAGATTTTGCTTCCCTTGTGAACTTAACCTCACTTGCTGCATTTACACCCTTTGTAACATACATCCAAAAGCTTTAGATTACCACATTTATTTAAGCAAAAAACAAAACTACAACCCAGCAATACCACGTAAGTATATGAGACCACTTTCTTTTCTTTTTAAGACTTAAGCTTTAACTTAACATGGCAATCATGACCAACAGAAGAAACAAATCTGTAAGATATATACATATACCTCAAATTTCACAAGGATTCCATTGAAATCCCCAATGTGTAATGTATGTGTAATAAATAATGTAATGTATGTGTAATAAACATCTTGGTGCACAGTCTTTGGTCCCACCAAACCTTCAAAACTCACCTATAAATGTCTTCCATGACCTTGGATCTTCACTTTGCCTCCATCCATATGGCCATCCCAAAACCACGGTGTTATGTTTCATGCCACCAAGCCCACAGGACTGGATCAAGTGGGCAATTCCTTCCCGAACTTTATTGGCTACAACTACTTGGCAGAATCCTTTCACCTTCTCAATGTCCATCATATTTTTAATAGTCTGGAAGACAGTCAAGGAAAAACCTCATATGCAAGAAGAATTCCATGTCTTTGCCTATCATTTGATTAGAGTACATTATTGATTCATATGACCACAGGTAAAACACGTTTTAAGGCAAAATTCAGCTCAATCACTTTCCTTAATAAACCAGAAGAAAAAATGCCCACTCGATGCACATAATACCTGATACTAAAGCACACAAAGTTCCCTTCCAAACATAATTATTTCCAAGATACATGGCAAACTTTTCTTTCTGGTTTGTGCTATAATCTCTTACTCATAAAAATTGCAGTAGCTGGTGATACCTGTTACTACCCCACTTCCCATTTTCTAATCTTAAAACATCCATCTTTTTAAACACACAGTTGATTATCTTCACTTGGATTTCCAATTTTGATATCTATATGTAGTTTGGTCTGTTATTACATTCATTTAGCACGTACAAGCACTAAATCCCCACTTGTATCCCATGAACACCCCATACAAGAAAACCATATCCTCTGTTCAGAAATTAAACTTGCTCAACCTGTGAGCCTATGAATTCATTTTTCCTTTTTTAACAGTGCTCCTGTACAGAAGACCTTTGTGGAAAACAACGATATTCAGATAAGACGCAGATGAAAGCAGGCCTGTGATGTCAAGTTTAATGCTGCTTGAGACCATGCAGAAAGAAACACAGTACATTTGCTAATTTATAATAATTGAAAGTCACTGAAACGTTTCTTGTTATGTCCAGAAACTAAATAGTCATCTTTCCCTCATTAATCAGCATACAAAAACTTCCAGAGTAATTATTTTCTATAAATTAAGTCAGTTTTACGCAGTCAGGCTTCTTATACAGGTCGAAAGCATTCATCTTATTATATCCTCAAAGAAAACTGATGGCTGAAATGTTTGCAAGCTCTTTAACAAACAGCTGTAGCACTATTCAGCTCATACTGTATTTAATGGAAGTCTTACTGATATGCTTTTTGACATGAAAGATTATGAAATTCCTTTAGGGACTGATTCAACACACTGACCTGTTCAGCAGCCTGGGCTTCTCCATAAGTTTCCAAGAAGTTCCCTTGGATGACTGATCCTATGATAGTCAAACCTTTGCCAGCTTTCAGCTGGGATGCAAATGTTAACAATCTTGGGTATTTTACATGCAAGTCTTCATCAAGTTTCAAAAGCACCAGCAACTGAGGCCTGGAGAAAATTAATAGAGAATTAATTTTTTTTGTTAATAAATTACAAAGGCACTTGTGAAAAACTGCCTCATTCATTACTTTAATTGTGCCTGAATATTAACTCTGGGAACAATGCTCTATCTCCTCCTTTATGAAGGCTTTAATTAATAATTTATTTCTCTTGATTCAAAGCAGATTTGAGGCACTGAGGGAATTGTATTGTTTTGACAGTCATAAAACCCATTCACATACTAAGCTTAAGAGATTTTCATTAGCGCTTTATTACATGGTTGATTTTTCAAGGCTCTGCTAAGCACAATTATGGCACACGCTTTGTGAGAAAGGCTGTCCCTCCAGATCTATCTTGTGCCAAAAGTTTGGCAAACATGAATGTTTTTCTCATTCTGCTTTTTGTTCCTTAAGATATTTTTACATATCGCATTATTCTCTCTCTTAAGTTAAGATTAAGCAAGTTCAAAAAGACTTACAGACACTTTTTTTTCCTCTTTCTTTTTTTTCAAGGGAGATTCCTACTCCTCCTGTTCAGAGCCTGACAAGAGTTGTGCAATACATAACCCAGAGGAGAGTTCTGTAATCTGCTTAACATACAAACCCAGAGGGAGAAACGTTGGCCTCTCTTCCAGTTTTTAAGCTTCAAGTGGTAGCAGTGACTTCTTCATGCCCTCAGCAAATTATAGTGGGCCTCTGGACTTCTGCATTTGGCAATCTTAAGAGGCTCCACTTCTGAATATAAACTCCAGGCATTTAAATTCAACCACACAGATCCCCAACATCTTGCTTGGAATCCAATGTAATGCCTTATGTGTACATAGACAATCAAGTTGGTGCATTCTACTAGTCTAAAGTGAGTACCTCCAGTTCTTTGTGTGCGGAGGACCCTCCTCCAGTCTGAGCAAGGCGTATCTCGCAGCACTCAGTGAAAGACCCCGGATACCATCACCCCATTCCTTCTCTGCACTGTGAAGAACACACATTCACAATCACAATACAGAGACATCATTACCTTATAAGTTCAATACTGTGGTGCACAGCGTGCATCACATGCACATATATACATATATGTGTGATGCATATTGCATAAGCAAAATGCTAATATTTCAGTCAAATATGAGTGACACCACCTTCCTGCATTTAGTGCCTAATCAGCACTCCACTCCAGAGGTTTCCCAAGCATAAACAGCAGGCATTTCAATATTTGCTAAAATGAGGCTATACAACAACACTACAGCCAGACCCAATCAGACATTAACAGTCTGCCTTCAGCTGTTTTGGGCTTGAAGCAGTTGTATGTGGTAAATGAGAGGAAAAGTACCCAGCCAGGGTTTCTGCTTCCTGTGACCCACATAAGTAATCAAACATCTTCAGAGGCTTAACAAAACACATCCCTAAGATTTCAGTGGCTTTCAATTAGTACTGACACAATAAAATAATGATATATATATATATATATTGCTAAGAAAAACCCTCTATTTCATTCTGGACTGTGCCATTCCTTCACTAACTGTGGTACAGGCAGGAGATAGTTAATAAATAACACAGCCAGTCTTTTTCCTACCATCTCCTATTCAGTTAATACTTACCCTTGATATTCAATGTACTTGTAAATCATTCCTGCAATTAGCATAGCTACCAAAGCATAATACCAAGATGAAATGAACATCAGTGCCAGGCAAATACTCATGCCTAAAAATGAGAGAGCCCTAAAACAAAAAGCAAAGATACTGGTGAGTAGTGGGATAGAGAAGCAAATGAATGAAGAAATACTAACTTCAATTATTATCTCGCTCCTTTGTCTCTAAATATTCCATCTGAACTGCCAATAAATAAGGCTTCCAGGGGATTTCCTGTCTCCCACAGTTTTATTCCCTGCTGTAGGAACAAAACTCATTCCATTAATTATCTGGGTGTGATCCACTATGAATATTACATTGATGTCCCCTTGTCTAAAACCAATATTCAGAGAAAGAGAACATGCCCACCACTCCCACAGAGAGGATTCTCCCCCAAAGCCATGCTGTAGATCTCAGACCAGGTGCTGAGCACACCAGACATTTGCTTACCAGTGATAGTATTTAAACCGGGGCCGCCAGTTGGGAGTTCTAAGAAGTGTTTGTACTGCACATGCCAGATTAACAAAGAGGTAACACATCAAGAAAAACCTGCAGGAACAAACAAATAACATCAACAACACTTTTTAGCATACACACTGACAGACTGTAATTACGTGGATTATTTACTATCAAAGTATGACTACCATTGAGTTTTTATTAGCCTGAATGATCAGTATACAGCTCTTAGAACTTCTAATTGGACAAATCTAAACATATCTGCAACACTGGCCCTGTCTATTAAAAACATCCTATGTTGGAAATAATATTTTCCCAAAGAAAATATGCCTATACCAAAACCATGTTTATTTACAGACCGTTCCAGAACTGAAACAAATACATTTAAATTAAGAGCCACAGGTTAGAGAAATAATAAAAAAGGTAATTTGTTTTACCAGTTTAAGATGTGGTTATGACATACAATCAAATTAATAAAACCCAAACGCATGTTTTCTGCGTTCTGTTTCAGTCCACAAATGTTTGTTTCTTTCTACAGTAACCGCCCTGCTTCTTACATTGAGAGAATGGGAGCCACCATGTCCAGGGAAGCAATAAGGATTCCCAGCTCAGCAATTAACGCTGTCAACAGAAGAGCCCATGTTGGTTCACCATTTGCTTTGCCGTGACCAAAAACCTGAAGAAACAGAAACATTTGCAGCTGTCACCACTAGATATCAAGCGTGTTCTCCACATATCTCCGAAGTATTAAATGAAAAAATGGCAATCTATTCAGAGAAACTGTAATAACTTTCTTAATGCTTTTTTCTCTACCTAAAGCATGGAGTTAGTTATAGCGGCTTTCTCTGCTTCATCAAATTAGATGTGGGTGCTCATAAAACTACCATAAATGAAAACTCAAAGTCCTTTAAAAAATATTCCAGTTTTCAACAAAGGAAAACTTCAGTGCTGGGAAAACAAACCTAACTTCCAGAAGCATAAAGTCAAATCTCTGGCTAGTTACTAAGTACAGAGTGTCATTTTTTTTATACATGTACCCAGAGGAAAGGAATAATGTTGTCCTTTGCTATCGCCTGCAGCAACCGGGGGGCTCCGGTAAGGCTCTGTAGACCCGCTCCGCAGGTAGAAAAGAAGGACCCAATCACAATGACCCACGGAGAGGGCCATGAAAGGGTGCCCACCACCAAGTTCTTGTTCACTGCATCGCCGTACCTGCAGAGAGGAACAGCAACACACTGATATTTAAAGGAGTATTTTGATACTCACGTTCAGTTTTCCTGGTCAGTTTTAAAATGTCATTTTAATATTAACTACCAGATATTCTCTGCCATGGGGAATACAGAAAGTAGCAAACAATCTTAGTTACTTCTAACACACTCCTAATTTCAGCAATTGGAGCTTATTGGTTTTTTTTTACTACTTATTATAAAACTCTTATTTCATTGACAGAATGCGATTTCATACTTTCCTTGGGAAAGATCTGCATTTCTTAACAACAAACAGAAACGATTTTGAAAACACCCAGCACAACCCAGCATCAGCCAACCCTACAGGCAGATTTAGAGTTTTTATTTGGTAGTTTGGTTTGTTTGCTTTTCCCCTCAGACTTAATTATATTCACCCACACTTCCTTGTTTGTCCACAGGCATGAGACAATCAGAGTGAGAGAAGTTTTAACAAAATAAGTACTTGTAGACTCCAGTACTGCAAACATCATTGAGTTAACAGAGAAAAAATGTTAAATAAATAATCTAGGGGCAGAGTTAACCAAATATTAACCTTTATCCAGTTATGGATGTCTGGTTGGGTTTCTTAGTTTGGTTTCTGTGTGAGAAACACACAAATTTGGTTTAGAAGTCACCAAGAGGTAAAGGCACAAATACAGAAAATAATAGTGGGTGGGGGAAAACCAACACTCCTTGCTAAAAGAAAGTACAGTATTAAAGCAGTAAAGCTTAATGGTTACTTACTTATCTCTTAGGACTACACCTTCTATGCAGGCTCCAAATAACAATACACAACTGAAGTCTTGAGTACAGAGCGTGCTAAGGAAGCAGGATTTATTTAGACATGGCAGATGAAAACTAGAAAGCACTGGGAAAAGTTCACTATCTGCCTCTGTCCTACAGCATTTGTACTGCAGTATTTCCACTGTTGAGTAAATTAACATCTCATTGCTCATATATACTTTCTAATATAAGTGACAAACAGTTACTGTTCTAAGTTTTGATTTTTAGAATAGTACAGCTTGAAAGGCAAAGGTGATAACCTTTAGGAAGCAACTTGCATGTAAACATCACTTTCATCTACAACTATAAAACAGAAAATAATATTAAAATACTTTTTCCTGCTTCTTCTCTTGTGTCTGAAGATATTTTGAACAGATGGCAAATAATGACCTGGCACCTTCTTATGTTGTGATCTCTGAAGGTATTCATAACACCACCAATAAGTCCTTGAATATTTGTTATTAAACTCTACTATTCCTGCCCTGTGAAGTATAACATAATTCAATTTTCTTGGCTCTAGCACACCAGGAAAAGGCTTTGATTTGGTGACTGAAGTTTAGATGAAACATAATTTAAAAATACAAGGTATGATAAGGGAGGAAACACTGTTTTCTTCTAGAAATTATGTGCAAGCTTTCCACTGGGAGGCGTCATAACATTTACATGTGAGAACTAGAGCTGGGGGGGAGGGGGTCACATCTGTGACCTGGCTTAATAGGTATTACATCCAGAGGAAGCATTTTTGTTGTTGTTGGCTTTTTGGGTTTTCTGCTTGTTTTTTGTTTAAGTGCAAGGTCAGTTCCAGAAATAACATCTGGAAAAGTCAGTGCTCCTAACAAGCTGGGGTAAGGGAGCTGGGATCCTGACTGACAGCCTCGCAAGGCATGGCAGAAAACACAGGTTCAAAACAACAGAAGCTTCAGGAGAAGCATCTCCACAGCCAAGTGCACCTTGGGGGGATTTACTCAGAAAGCTCTTACAGTTTTATTTTGAAGGTCTTACTCGTTAGTTTTTTTTTGTTGGTGGTGGTTCATCATTTTGGGGTTTTGTTTGTTTGCTTGGGGTGGGAGGTTAGAGGGTTGGGTTGTTTGTTTCTTCAGAGTGTCTCCTATCTTTGTAGTTTAGGAAACCAATGGCTAGCTGAAGCTGAAAGACATCTAGAAGGAAAAGAGATTCAAAAGTGACAGCTTTTCCTAAGCAAAGCTCCCGTGTCTCCACATACGGAACCTGAGATCTTCAACTGGAACAAAGGCTGTTCCTGTGAACACACACTCAGCACCCAGAAATCTGGTGTGAGGGACATCCTCATCATTTGCAAACAAAGTTCTCACTGGAAATGACAAGTCATTCACAGCTACACAGAGCTTACTACCGAGTACAGTCATTGTAAAAATTCCACGCCTGCCAGCAGGAAATGTACTAAACAACCAGACTCTCTCTAGTTTGTCATAAGGTGTTCAAAAATGCATATACTACTTTAAGTCACTCAAAGACATTAAAGGACCTGGCATTTATCATTTCTGTGGTTAAAGCCTTCCCTCACCTTATCAGTCCCCCGCATGCTAAGAAAAATATGTATCTGTATTTAACCACTCTGAAAAGCTACAATTACGCAGTAAAGAAAAGCAACTGAAAGAATAAAACAAAACACACACACAAAAAAGGGGTTGGAAAACAATAGGGTAGCAATTTAGATGCTTCCAGCCTAAGGACTATTTTTCTTGTTGGAGACCAATCATACCCACAATAATGTAGTCACCTGAAAGCAGTTCCACAAATCACATACACAAGCATTCATCTGAGCCACTTGCAATGCACTAGGACTGTGCTGCTTTTAAAAGGATACAGACTAACGATGTGGTGACGATAGCAAGAATCGTTCCAACAGGAATGGATTTTTGTGCATCTTTGAGGTCCCCTGATCTGTTTGAACCAGCCATGATGCCTGAAAATATATTATGGATGTAAGATCCAGGTGAGAGACCCACAGTGCCCCCTTTCCTAACATTCTCACCTGTCACTGATGGGAAGAAGATGCCAACCAGCACCATGAATGAAGTAGATATATCCGAAAGCACATACAGATGAAGGTTGCTCTTCTGGCCTGCTACATCAACAGAGGGGTGATGTGCTTTCTCCAGTATCTCTCCTTTCTCCAAATAGTTGCTCCATAAGTTGTCTTCAAGGTCATCACCAAACCACAGAAAAGAAAAGCATATTTCAGATCAGACTTGTTCTCATTGCAATGATACTGCTGAAGATTACAAATGTAATTCATTAACTGAACAGTACAAATTAAGACATGCAAGTTACAGGAAAGAACATCTCTATTTCATGCTTTCAAAAACAAAACAAAATTAATAAATACATATGAATGGTCAACAGAAATCTAAGCACATTTTAACCTCTAAAATTACTACATATAACTTTCTTTTAACTTCAAACCCATCTTAACCCCCAGAAATACACTGAGTCTTTTTAATGGGCCGCTATATCCACACTCATAACCGCAGCAATATTTACCAGAGATCTGGATATATACTGGTTTGCTCTTCAGGGGAAAACATATGAAATTACGTTGTTGGCATTTCGAGTTTCACTAATAAATGTGGAATCCATTTGAGAAATCAGACTGCTGGTTCCTTCCTAACTGGAGCTTTAAGTGCTCAGCACCAGCACACAGCATCTGTTCTCTGGCACTCGTTTCAATACTGAAAGCTTTTCAACAATATTACACTCAGGACTGGGCAAAGAAGGAGCAATATTTTATACAAGTTATGTATTTTTATGCCACACCTTTTAAAATGCCACTAGCAGCTCCTGGAATGCCTGCTATCTCCGTAACATTGTTCAGTAGGAAATATTCATCACAGTTCTCAGTGGTTAAGTTTGTATTGTGGCAGAAGTTCTCCCAAAGCTTAGAGGCCACGGTGATATTATCCTTAACTATGGTTTTGGCACAAACATCAAACTGATCTCTTATCAAAGTCCTGTTGCCCAACATGCAAATTCTGGAAGGAAAATGTAAAGAACAACATTATTACGCAGCACCTGCAATATGAAATATGCCTTTCCCCATCATCCCCCTTTCACATCATGGAAGCTTCAAGAGGATCTATTTTTCTATGTTATTCCTCAGCTTCAAAAAGGTGGCAGCAGCAGGAAGAAGAGGATCCATCTGTTTTGCTTGAAGGTTGGATGTTCCCACCAATTTTGGGAGATGCATCGTATTTTGATTTAATGAATTTGGTAACAAGGATAAATTTCCGTTAAATGATAAAAGGGAAACATTAAGCAACATTTTTATTTTCATTTTTGTAGAACTGCAGGAATGGAAGATACTAAGAATATCTGAAAATACTTGGAAAGGCATTATACCAGTTTCTGAGCAGCAGCACTTAAGTGATCTCTGACATTTTAGCTTCAGAATTAGAAGTATACAAGTCAGTCACAACAAGCAAAACTTCTTGTCAGAATGTTTATCACTGCTAAAATCATCCAATGCCTGTTGTGATTCACCTAAGTTCATTCCAGCATTCAAGATTTTTAACACACATCTCCAAAGATGATTCCAAAGACAGTGTGATGTAACATAAATAACAGCTTGCTGCCACTGCAGTTTATTCAGCCTCTCTTCCCATTGCCATAAAATGCTCCCTGAAAGCAGGGCTGGGGTGAAAATTTACTTCTGTCCTCTATTTTAATAAGTTGTATTAGTTCACAGATCTCAAGCACTTCAGCCAGGAAAATGAAGGACACAAGGCCATTTCTTTAGGGCTTAGAGCCTTGGCCTCCTGTATATAAGATAAGCACAATCTCTAGTTATTGCAGTAAAAGGAGTACAGCCCAATGAAGAGTGATAGGGAGAACATTCAAGAACAACAGAAGAGGTAATGAGGGAAAGACATTATTTTTCACAGCTGTGAACCTGCCATTGTTGTAAATAACTATAACCATTGGGTCCTGAATATCTGAAGGGAGCACTTGAGGATTGAGACTCCTCAGTTGCAACACTCTGAAATGTAAATAATTATGCAGTCTCAACTCCTCTATTTCCATATTCCATCTCCTGCCAGCACTATCAGGAAACACTGTTTGCATTTCTGGTAAAGCACATGCATCCACATTATTGCTGCTTCAGCTTTGAGTTTAAGAAATCTCATTGCATGTTCAACAAGCCAAGGGACATACTTCCAGAGCAGAGCTTCTCATGCAGTAAACTCATCTGCCTTCAAATTAAGGCGAAGCTCCACTGGAGCTTTAGCATGAACTCATCATACCTCCTATGCCTCCCACTCTACTCCTGAGGGAGCATCTGCAGCACACTACCACAGCTTCCAACCACAAAGGCAGTGCATCATTTCTTACTGGCCAGGGAAAATGGAGCTGCCACACTCTTGTTGAGGAGGACTGCATAAATTCTTGCTTGAAAGTAACTGAATAGCCATAGGCTAAGATACTGGATTGTGGGAAGCGGAGAAATGTCAACCTCCATCAATCTAGCACACTCATGAGACTTAGTTCTACTGAAACAGTTAAGGAATGTGACAATTTATTTATTTTAGCCCAAGGAATTTCTATTCCATGAGCTTTGCGTGCTGTTACTACACACAGATAAAAAATAATCTGAAATAATTCACACAAAAAAAGAAACTTTGACAATGTATTAGGATAATCTTTTAAGCAACTTCCATTGAATCCCATCTTCCAAACCTGTAGCCAAAGCTGTATCCCACTGAGGAAGAAATATTACTCACGGAAATTCGGGTGGATCAAAGATGGACTTGATAGCTCCAGCATAAATGGATAATATGGATATCACTACGCAGGCCAAGAAGAGGGAAGCAAATTTGTTAACATATTTCACTCCTACAAAGACCACCACTGCCATTAAGATGAGGAATACAGTTCCATACACCCTCATGTTGTTTAGCATAGCACTGGATGCGTCATGGGCACCGGATGGATAAAAAATTGCTGCTTGTGGCACAATATATGTCTGAAATAAGAAGAAAGCAAGCTGAAGGAGCACAGAAACAGAACTCTGTCTATACTACTGTAGTGATCTTGTTCCCATAACAAAAATGTTTATCACTGCAGCATGCTCTTCACCAGGAACCGTCCTTGAGTTTACAGGAAAAAAAATCGAGGGCTAATAACCCTTAATTCAGTAGGGCAACTGAGCCAACTTTATCAATGATGATCACGTGTTTTTAATTTAGCCGTACTTTCATCCACATTTTCAATAGGCTTTGCATTCTAGATATCCACAGTGTATGTAATTTCAAAAAGTCAACACTGACCAAACTGAGTTGGAGACCTTCCGGTCTGATTTGTGAGTATGTGCGTGAATATGGGACAAGAATACTGCAGTATTTTCTGTCAGCCAGCTGTCTTAAGACCATGACTATTGTAGTATTACTCACCAATAAAATCTCAATGGCACCAAGAATGTACATCGCTCCTGCAAATGTTGTTCCCAAATAAAAGCACAGCCCTACAGCTCCACCAAACTCTGGGCCTAATGACCTGGATATCATGAAATAGGAGCCACCAGCTATGAAACAAGAGATGTGAGAGTAAAGTTGTCATTTCTTGATTACTACAACAATAAAAACGTAACAACTATAGTACATATCTACTTTTCTAAGGCTTCAATTAAATCAATTATTTATTAGTACAGTGGTAAATAAACCAAAATATTTTACCTGATACTGAAGAGAAATACTAGTTATTAATTAAAGCTCTCTATGCTGACTCAACCAAATGTATCTGGAATAAACCATGTTAATAGCTCACAGCAACATTTTTTTTCCACTAATGAGAAGTATCAGACTACACTTACCAGGAACAACACCATTTGTAGCAATAGCACTCATTGATATGGTTGTCAGCATAGTCTGCAAAAACAAGAAAATGGAATTAATCAAGTCAACAACATTATTCAAATTTTAACTTATTCCTTGTTAGAGTAAACCTGCCGCAATATTTCTATTTATTCTGCCTTGACAGGTCATTATCAGAAAGAAAAGACTTAGCAGGAATTTAATCATCATGCTGTTAAGACTTTTCCCTGAGAAATGTCTGTTTTCTCAGGTCAAACAATGGCTGCCTGCAGACAAAGCACGGTACCAGAACAGGCATCACTCCCTCTGCAGAGCTGAAACTCTTGGCAAATCACACGCCTATCAAACAAAGCAGGAGAATCTAGCATAAATCTGGCTTTTCACTACATGCACATCTACAAAGAAGCCTCTCCAAGTTTCTTGGTACTTTCACAGGGGTTACATAACAGGCATTGTTTTAGCCATATACTTACACAGCAGCAGCACAGTAATACAATCAGGAAGGACTGAAGAACACCAGCCATTCCTACCATCCAAGTCAGCCGAAGGAAGAGAATAACCCCAAAGATGTTCTGCATACAAGGTAAATACACTCCCATCAGGGTGCCCATGCTGGGTGACTGGAAAGAAAAAAAAAAGAAGTACATAGCATTCATTACAAGGAATTATTCAAAGCATAAGTAACCAAGAGCATACAACTTCAGTTTTTCAAATGACACAACTCTGAGAAATGTAAGGGAGATGCACACCAATCACTACTGTCCTCCAATTCTACAAACCATAAAGCAAACTACTAATACTGAAACCATCAATTTATAAACAAATCCACATCCATCCTATGAGGACAGACTGAGAGAGCTGCGCTCTTCAACCTGACCTAATAGCTGCCTGCCAGTACCTGATGGGTGCCTACGGGAAAGCTGGGGAGGGACTTTTTATAAGGGCATGTAGTAACAGGGTGAGAGGAAATGGTTTTAGACTAGAAGAGGGTAGATTTGGACAAGATAGTAGGAAGAAATTTTACTGTGAGGGTGGTGAGACACTGGAGTGGGTTGCCCAGAAGGGTTGTGAATGCCCCTTCCCTGGAAACATTCAAGGCCAGGCTGAATGGGGCTGTGATCAACCTGGTCTAGAGGGAGGTGTCCCTGCCCATAGCAGGGGATTGGAACCAGATGATCTTAAACGTCTCTTCCAACTCAAACCATCCTACGATTCTAAGATCTTCACATTTACAATTATATTCAGCATTTAACATAAATCATTAACAACTAAAAAGACATTTGTTTTATTGTTTAACCATGGAGTTTTTATGATGAACCAGGTGAGGGCTGCAGACTCATAGTGGGATAGACCCCATCTTACTCCTAGAATTCAAAATACACTTTTGTGATAAGTACAAAAGATTTTGAAGCAATGTAGAGAAATGCATAATGTATTTTTGTTTTCATTCTCTATATCTCACATAAAACCAATGATTCTGCTTTTCTTCTGCTTAAATCACTTTAGCATCAGACCCTGAATTACTTTGGACAGTGACTGAGAAAATGTAAATTATTCATGTAACTTCACAGGAACTTCACATTGCTGGTATCTGGCACAGCATCCTACAGAATTCTCCTTTGCCTGAATAGTTATTTTCAAAGGACAGCCAGATCCCAAACACTGATATCAAAGCATTGCTGGTAAGGATTTTCCTCCATTGGCACATCTGACACTCACAGAAATTCAGACCCAAATCTCTGTGGTTTTCTACCAAGGTTTTTCAGGTTTCCCATTTTCTAAGGCTTTCTCTTACATCTAAAATTACAAAGAATACTGAAGCATGGGGGGGAATAGAAAGTAGCTTCCTAAAGACCTCTCCATTTCCATGCTTTCTCCTATAAATAAACCTGAATTCTTAAACATATCGCAGATGAGTAGCATATAAGGAAACCCATGAACAGTCATGTGAACTGCAAGGATATCAAAAGGAACTACTGACTGAATTTTTCAAAGTAAGCTTTGAATTCTTTCAGTGACTAAAGTTAACCAGATCAATCCGTTTCCCTATACATGCTGCAACTTGTGTGAACCTCCTGACCGTATGCTGATGGTTTGCAATGGACATACCAATGAGACCTACCAGAATAGGGCCAGAGACCTCTTACTTAGCAGCTCCAGTGCCACACTACAAAGAAGTCCCCAAAACTTTGACTGCTGTATGTATAAAATTTACTGTCCTGCAGAGCTAAAAACTTTGCCAGGATTATGTGTGAGAATGAAAGGAAATGACACCTTCTGAGGCTAACATTAATGATATTGAAACAAGTTGTTCCAATGTAGAGGATCTTCTCAGGCTGTTCTGCATAGTATACCTGTTTCCTCTGAAGCTCAATCTATTCCTCCTACACAGCAAGGGCAGGTGGAACACAGTTGATGTATATTCCGTATGCAGATTTCCAAGCATTAGCAAAGCAGGTGAGTTTTTAGCCTGCTCTTTACACATCTCTCAGCACCTGCTTCCTTTGCATAAGAATTTGCCTTACCTCCAGCTCATTCCTATTTGATCCATTTGGCAGCTTTGCTCTACTGTTCATCTTCCCCTCCCTATTCGTTTGAAATGGCTTCTTTTAATGTGCATCAAGTTACAACTTAACTTTAGCCACAGAGGAAGAGGAACTGTGCATTAATTGCACAGTTATGAGACTACTGCTGAGTAGAGCAGCTTAGGAGATGCCTAAGTGCCTGCCAGAAGACAAAACCAAAACCACACAGAATTACTAAGTGTGCACTTAGTACACTCAGGACAAGTTTAATATGGAGTTTGTATTTTCTTGCCCTGTGGAATACAAAATACCACCAAGAAATGATGCACAAACACTGCTTGCACCAGCCTGCTCACAGAAATATTTAACATGAGTTAAACTGCAGCAACTTAACCCTACTTATACATTTTAATAATCAGCAGCCTCCATTGGAATGAGTGAAACTAAACCTGTAATGAAGCCTCAGCAGAATACAGTCTGAAACAAAAAGGTTACTTAATTCAGCCTCTCCAGCCGTCAAATAAACAAGTTAGATGCCTCATGCTGCATAAAGGTAGTAAAGCACAGACATTTGGAAGAATGCTTTAGTTCAACTGAGAAGGGAAAGAATAATCTCAGAAAATCTGTTTCAATGCAGATCATGTTTCTGCTTGCATAGCACTTGCTCTTATCAGCTGTAGACATAATTGATATCAATATCGATCCGAGTCTGAAGGACACTGTTTCCATTGTACCAGTATGACAGGTTATCAAAGCACTTGGCTGCAGGGCTCAGGGACATAGATCAGTAATGACAGCTTTTGCGGTTGCTCTATAGCATGAGGACAGTCAGCAGCACAGAAATGCACTGCCTTATTAAAGAGACATGAACTGAAATGCTTCATGTAATTTCTACCATGAGAAGGGGATATTTTAACAGGGCTGTGACCAAGTCTTTTAATATAAGGCTGTACTTACAAAACACAAAAAGCAATCAAAATCTCTACCCTATTACAATCTTTTTTCTGATGTATGCCTAAAACAGAATGATACTATTAAAAAATACTTGATGAGAACGCTGAAATGGGGTAGCATGTTTATATTGAGCTGTTTTCATAGAGTCACAGGGGTTTTGCACTGCAATTCTTCTCATCTGCACATGCACCTTCTACAAGCTGTGTAAATCATTCCAAAAGATGAGAAGGGAGGACGGTCACGTAATGTATTTTCCAGAGCTCATGGATGTGGTGAGTCTCTTTTGGTCATGTCACCTGAGAAAGCAGGCGTCAAGAACAGTGACCTTCACGAGGCAAAGCACTTCATTCTCTACTCATTTAAGCTTAACATTTGGGAGAAAGACCTTTATTTTTTTAAATACCTGCCACTCAGATTTCTGCACTGTATGGGAAACTGTTGATCACAGCCTGAACCTCTGATTAACCATCTGAGGAAAGCAATGAGTCAGCTGTGGGAGCACAGGTGAAGGTAATTCAGCTGTGCTACCGGAAGAGGTGGCTCCACCTCTTCCAGATCTCATTTTAGGGCTCACTACCACTAAGGCAGGGTCTCTTTCTCTGGAGATTGCTCCTGTGTGGAGTTTACGGTGAGTGTTTCCCATTTATCATTGATTATCGTTCTATCTTTCGTACAAAACATCTGCATAACCTCTGTTTACCTATTGACTGTATAACTATGCAATTGTATAACTGTACATGCAATACATGTGCACACAGTTGTGCTCTCCTCTCTAATTTAAAAGGGTACAATTTAGGGGACGGTGTTGTGCTAAGTCACAAAAGGGTTTTCACTGATGGGGCCATCCTACCTGCTCAGATGTACTTACTTACAGAAAGGACTGCTCTCTTCCTTCAGTTTTTGAATACCAGATCTAGAATTTGCTAAGCCTCCTCACTCCACTTCTCATCTACAAGATGCCAGTTCCAGTAAATGACACAACAAAGTGACACAACAGGCCAGGCAGCTCACATTTGGTCACACCAGCTGGACATGTATTGATTGAGCACACCTGACAGATCACTCAGCAATGAATCAGTTATCAAAGCTGGTATCCAAAACCAGAATGTGCCACCTGCTTCTCATCTGTACAGTTTCATAATAATTACAGTTCACAGCACTGTGTAGTTACTAGCTTGGAATTTTCAATTTTTAATCATATTATCATTGATGGTCAAGTACTCAATTATATTCTACAAGATGTTTAAACTCTCATATTGCTTAAGGCAAGATGGGGAAAAGAAATTCAAACTACTGCTATAGTATTGCAATTGATGTAATTTACATCCGAGACAGACAGGTTAGGCAAATATTCATTAAGGAAAATGCAGAGTTTACATTGAAAATACTGAGATACTAACATAGGATGATACTGTCACTTTTGGAATGGTTACTCAGCTCACTGTGCAGCAATCATTTGAGAAGTCTGTAAGCACACATTTTAGTAGGGCATAATTTTGGACAACCAGAAGCCCAAAGTGCACATTACCACAGAGGTGGAGCTTTCACGAGGACCGTATTGCCTTTAAGTTAAAAACAACTTCCCACTTGCCTGTTATTTGCGGCATTTCTTTTGTACAAAGCTCTAACTGTAACTTCTTTAACCAACATTACATCACCAAATTCTAACTCTTTCTCAACAGAAAAATAAGCAATGAGCTTTCAGATTAGATTGCGTCTTACTTTGGTATCCTGGATGGGCAATTAATGAGGAAATCAATGGGAAAAATACACAGAACTGCCTGTAGATGGTAAGGACTGAGCCAATTTGAATCTCCCTTCATTTTACCTTTGTTAAGATAATAATCAATCTGCAAGAAGTAGATAATTCTTATTTATTTATTTATTTATTTTGTCTTAGGCAACATCACCACATTAAGAGCTGATCTGTGGCATTATTTCCCTCAAAAGCATGCTAAAACATAGATGCAGGTGAAATTTCATATTGGTTATACGAAGGTAAAAAACTTTGAACAGACTCGACAGTTAACATAATGCCAAGTACCATACAAAAGCAACAGTTAATATGTTTAAGTTACTGTTTAGAAGTAAGGCTGAAGTATGAAAACGCAGTTACAACGCCTAGATAACCTTCACTCAGCCTTGTAATGATGGCATACTAACCACAATATCACAATGCTTCAGCATTCGTGGTCTTGGATGAAATTCAGCTTCAAGCATCATGTTGACTAACTATTAACATGAGTGTAAAAACAAGCAGAGTAAGGAAACAAAAAGTGCATAAGGAAGCTGGAATCCAGCAGTCAGCAGGGATTTACATGCTTTCCCTTGAAGAACAACATGCTGTTTTTCAGCATTATCACTTCTTTCTCTGTTTGAAACACCTTGAGGCTTTCTGACAGTACTGTAGGATTACATTTGTAAAATTCAAATGCTATCTTAGTTTTTTATAGAATATTTTCCTTTGGGAATAAATAAATAAATAAATAAAAATGCAAGCAAACAGATAGGCCTGCAAGTGCAGTAAAATGCAACCATACCACTAAAGGTTTTAGCACTATCTGAAGTGCCTGCCTGGCTGCCGGACATCTAAGAAGAGTAGTTAGAACACATTGCTTGCGATAGAAATCAACCAACCAACAATCAAACCCCACCTTCAGTTTAGGTACTATAGCCAGTCCTAACAGGCTGCAGATCTCAATGTAGATCCTTTGGGGTGGAATTCAGCTGATTAAATGCCTAGCAACCACAATGATACTTGAGCTGCCCCAGGGTGCCTAATCTGACCTCCACCCACCACTCTAGAGGGGTGTTGTCTTCTGCAAGTCCTGCGTCATACTCAGGCTCACAGATCTCTGATGCTTCCAGGAACCTAAACCAGCACTATGAAAAAGTTGTGGAGTTTTTCTGTCATTATTGATTTGATTCACCGCTAAAAGCATATCCTATCTATCTAAATCCATACTGGGTATATGCAACAGTGCTGTAGTGCATTATCCTCAACCTCTGTTTCAGAACCAGTTTTTTATATCACCTTATTACCTACCAATGAGCTCTATGGCATTTCTTTGCAAAGCCATCATGACACCTTGGAACTACAGAAGTTAAGATAAAGCAGAAAGGACTCCAAATCTCCAAAACCAGACGTGGAATCACTGAGTTGATTAGCTGGCCATAGAAAGAATCTTTACTTACTTTTGATACTTTCTTCTTGGAACCATCAGTGCTTTCTGCTTCTTCATGTTCCTTAACACCTTGGGTAAGATTAGTGTAGTTGACCAGCTTGCCAAGCAGAGATGACACTTTTGGTCGTATATCGAGTTCTTCCTGTGGAAGACAACTAGTCAGTTTCTGTGAGTCACAACATTGAGGGAGATCTGCTGGGATCAGGCCTTCCATGAGTAAAATCAAGGGAATCAGAGAGTATTTACTTGCACTGATGAGAGGATTTATTTTCTGAAACAAGGGCAACTCTGCAAAGAAAAAGATGTGGCAATAGCAGTGCACTATATGCACCCTTCTCCTCAGGTACTGAAAAGCAGATTTTATCACTAACGAAGAACTCTGAGCTTTGTGACTGTAACAAAAATGAATACGTGCCTTGTATGCATCTCAAATGACAACTGACAAAAAGAGATACACTTTTAGAAGTTTACAAATAAGGCAGCAGTTTCATTCTAGACTTGGGTCTCATTGTTTTCTTATATTTTTCAAACTATGTAATCTTATGCATGTGGATCTAGATACATATATATCTACATATATTTAATCCCAGAAGCCACATCTGCAGAGCCTCACAGTTTTAACTTTCTTCTCATCCAACATCTGTTTCTCAAAGCATTTTCAAGGCCAAATCTGTGGCTTCCCCACGCAAACAAATACTTTCCTCAGACAAAGAAGAAAAAGAAACAACAACAAAAAGCAGCCCAGTGAAACAGCTAGCCTGCAAAGAAACAAAATCAGGACGAAGTCACTCCCTTCCTCTGTCTCTCTCTGAAATGCTTTACATGTCACATTGCACAATATATAATGCACGGCAAAGAGAAATGACTCTACACAGAAAATAAAAAGCTGGTTAAGACAGATTTCCTTGTCTGGAGTTTTATCTTCATGTATTGTCATGAACAGTTTCTGGGAGGATCAGTGCTTTGTATCTGATGCATAAACCAACTCCAAGCAGCTGAAAGGATGCCATGAGCAAATATCCCTTTTCTTACTCTTTCCTCAGATCTCATCTATGATACCTCCAGTTTTCACCTTTAAAAACCTGCTTATGATTACTCCCAGAAAGAGGTTGAGTTAACATGCTTCCCATTCCATTGGGCAGCATAGCCCTTGAGATGTTCTGTTCCTCCTCTTTAGTACTACAGAAGCAGCCTGCAGTCCTGGTGTGCTACTGCAATATTGCTTATGAGAAAAGCAAGCATGTAAGTAACAGCAAATCAAATTCCACAACTGGCCAGACCTCCACAACCTGCAAGAGAGTTTATCCTGTTCACAGGTTTATTGTACTTTGGAGGGAGGAGACAGCAGAGCTGAGGGAAAGCTTCAAAGTCTATAGCTCAATCATAGTGCCACGAAAACAAAGTTATAGCATTTCCAGGGCAGCAGGTTAGTTATGTGTTAGGCTCAGTTGCCACACAGCTGAACACTGCTTATAGTCTTATAAACTATATAGTTCCCCATCAGCCAGTTAGGTACCAAAGCACCTGAACCTTTGCAATGCTCCACATTCCACTGAATAATAAATAACATGCATTCAGTCCCTCCCAGTGTGGAAGATCACAAATCAAATCAAAACTGTGAAAAACAGTCAGAAATTACCTCAAACAAGGCCAGATTTTTGTCATAGTAATCACCTCCTTTGCTGGCTTCTGAGTTGTTGAGAAAAGGGCTGTTTTCTTTATGGTTGCCATGACCTGCAAAGAAAAAAAGAAATAAGATTTAGAAAGAGCAAATAAGATTTAGAAAGAATTCCCAAGGAAACTTTTTAACCTTGACATCAGAAACCATTCAACTTAATCTGTTTCTTTTTAGTATCTAACGTTATGCAACAGAACATATATCAGAGCTGTTACTCTGACAGAGGAGTTTTTGCTGTTTCTGTTCCTCTATTTTCAGTAAAGCAGATGAACAAGTCACCACAAAGCAAAGCACACAAGTAGGGGCACAGCTACACTGCTGTCTGCACCTTTGTTCTCAAACGTCTCCTTTGATAACTATTTCTTACACAGAGCTGTGACAGGTCAAAAGACACTTTCGCACCCGGAAATCACTGCTAAGAGAACCATTTAAGCCCCATGTGCAAACACACTGGGTAGATCTAATAAAACTGAACAATGCCAAAACTAAACTCTGTTGTAACAATACTTGTAAATATTAACCAGAAACCTCTTTTCTTTTTCCTATTCTTTTCTATTTTATTCCACACACACACACACCCTTCCCCCCCGGGTCCATTCCAGTTTCTAGATCTCAAAACATGCTTACTTCATGAAGTGTTATGAAGCCCTATCCTTATTGTGTTTTGAACACAGGCTGTGCATTTTTCACTGCTCTAATGCTTTTAGATTAAGGCCTAACATCAGGTATAGCAAAAGTAAAGCATAAGGCAACCCGAGAGATCAGTAGATCTTTTTGAAATAGGTAGAAATTAAATGAATAAACAAAGAAAGGTACAAATACGGTACAAAATTATCTCTGCTAAAAGAAAAATGAAGTTGATTCCAGCACTCAGTTCTCTGACCTGTGGCTCCCCTTACAAAAATTCCTTTCTTTTTGCCTATAACTCTTCACTCCCTGCTCTTTCAGCCAATACAAACTAAGGAGACGCAGTTGAAAATCTAAGAGAGAAATCAATCAATCGAAGGAGTAATCTTTGTCTTTACAAAACCAGTAACCACTACAGAAATTGAAAACGAAAGGAAAAATGGATTATCTCAAATGGAAAGACTGCAAGCTAAAGTGCTACGCACTGAATATATGAAAAGCACAAGATGAAAGATCTGGATTTTTGGTGCATATTTTCAACAACTAAGGTAATCAACTGAAGGCAGCTATATTAAAATAATTTAGCATAACGAAAGCAAAAGCATTTCTGCATTTCAAAGTCTGAATCAACTTACGGAATTAACCTAGAAGACAAATAGACAACTCCTCCCCTACTCACGTGGATCAGCATATACCACCACACTGTTACAATTGCTATAGGCAAAATAATAGGAGAAATGTCAGTGCTGTTCTTACTGAGGGCAAGCAATGCATGGGAAGAAGCTGGAAGCTGCTCACAGGTGCTCTGAGCAAAGCTGTTAGGGGAAAACAAAAAACCACAAACAACAGATGTCTTAGCAAGTGTTTGCAAATAATTGTCAAGCTGACCACAAGCACTTGTAGATAGCAGTGCACTGTGATTATCTGCCTATTGCTTTTCTCACAGCTCTCACAACACCAAAATGTGACTTAGCAACTGCCTTGTGCAAGTAGGTTCAAATGATCTTAATATAGTGCAAGAGATGTTGGTCTTGCTGTATACTGTAAAACTTCTTCATGACTTGGAAAAAAAACTGTAAGCTCAGCAACACAGTATGAAAATAACATGTTTTTCATTTTCAGTGGGACAAATATTTACTAGACAAACCATAATAATTGCCTGCTTGCTGTATATGTTAGGTCTCTGATTGGCAGAGAGAGCACTAGACCAATTTTATTGCAGTACATATTGCATGCTGTGCTGAAGTCCATTCTATTCTATTCTGATCAAAGCACATTTGCTATTCTTGCTGAGGAAATTGAGTCACGAGTTTTACTTATGAAATTGAAAATGGGTGGTCTGTTTGACTAACAAAATTGGGAAGTTTAGTCTGTGCCGTACCTTCTCGTTACACTTTGTTTTCTCACCTCCCATATACTTTGATTTCTTTGTTCTTTCATCTTATAGATGCTGCTCATCACTGTCCCAAAAGTAGAGTGGGTATTCCCTTAACTGATAATGCTTACAGAGCGTCTTTGGGTTGTTGTTTTTTTAAGTATATAAAGTATATGAATCACATTGTTGTGAAGGTAACCCATACCTTCAATCCCTGATTTTCAGATAAGATGACAATTGTTTTGTTCATTCAAAATGCCAGGCCATGCATCTTCATTTTACTCCATTTCATAATTTTCCACAATTGGACTCTTAAAAGCTCAACATCTCTCTCAAAAAGAGTGTCTGACTCCTCTCTGTACAACATTTGTGTTTCCTTTTGCCTTTCCTTTTGAATGTGATTCCCTGGTGGGCTGGCTCTAGATACCTTTCCGCACAATGGGAGCCCAAACAAAGCTAACCACAACTGAAAAATCGGTAAAACAAGTGACTGGATTAAAGTATTGGTTCTTTGCAATTGCTAGGGCATATTTTTCTCTACGAACATTAACACCCCTCTCAAACACTGTGCTCCATATACTCCATTTCCAGGTATTGTAAGTTAACAGTCCAGTTCTGTGGAAGGATGTAATCTTTTAATTTCACCAATATGCAGATCTGGCTGCAGCACAGTTATGTCCCACATCAAAAAGAGCATTACATTGAAAAGTTAAGAAAAGCTAATTAAATGTTAGCCAAAAGCACCTTCATTAACAGTTGTACGTTCAGTGTAATCTCTGCTTTTCATACATGTTCTAAAACACATCACCAAAGCATTAATCTGATCTCCTCTAGAGATTTCTATATTCTGTTTTCAATTTCACAAGCAAAACCTATGATTTCCTCAAAAAGAATCACAAGTGTACTTTGACCAAAATAAAATCAAACGGAACGTAGCAAAACATGTGATATAAACTACAATAAAATATTTGTCCAGTATATTTTGTGTGCCAATGAGCAATACCAGCACTTTGAAACAGACTTACTTGCACAGGAAGAATTTGTTATCTCCGTTAGTTTTGGAAGAGAGTGGAGGTGACCTCGGAAAGACACTCCAGGGAATTCTTGCCCCAGCTTCATATGAGGATAGCTTACACTCTGAAGCCTGAAGTCTCCTGGACAAGCACCATCTCGTGACACGGGGACTGTTTTCCACATTCTTAGTTACTGAGCCTTTGGTGTTGGACGGTAGCTATGCAGTGTTAGATTCCATGATGGAAGATTTTTTTTGCAAGGAATATTTCATAAAGAGAAAGCTACATACTCTACAACAGAGAATAATTTATTTGCCTTAATCTCTAACTGATTTATTATTATTATTTTTAGGTATGTAAACTGCATTCCAATTAGGCTGATGTTTTCACCTGTTTCATTACTCCTCGGTCTTAATTATTGAAAGATAATGAAGGCTTCTTAAATATTAATAACTTCTAAATCCTGCCAACTCTCTTCCAAACCAAATCATTCTATTTACAGCCACCACTACAATTATACAGCTTATCATCAGTTCTCCATCACAATTTCCTGCTTTCTGTAGCTCACCTTCCCAGGTGTGGACACTGGTCTATAGAACAGTATTCATTGTGTGAATTGCCTGAACTCCATAAAACATCAAAGATCCCCAATGAAAAATAAACTAAAAATCCTAAGTGTGCACACTCCTATACATGCAAACACGTACGTCCAGGAGACAAAACCAAAATATTTAAAGGATGCCCAAATCTTTGCCCAACATTTACCTCGTTGCCATGGTGGCACAGCTGTACCAAGCAGTCAGGACATGTTTTATTTTGTTATTCTCTTAGACAACCTAAGCTTTTTTGGAGAAGGCTGAGAGGACAGTGTCCACGTTATTGCTTTGTTTCTGGAAGGAAATGAGGATAGAGAAACAGTTTTCCCACTAGAGTGCTGTATGCACAAGACTTCACTGTAGACCATTGCATTTTCTTTAGTGAAGGATAAAAAAAGAGTTCAAGGAAAACTACAGACAAAACACGGGCTAAAATAACGATAAGAATGACAGATCAGCAAGTATAAAAGAAAGCCAAACAATTAGGCACAGTGCAACTATCCTAAAGAAAGACCAGGAAGCTTCATGGTAATGAATTGTACTCAGCCAGACTAGTCCAAGAATAATCATCCCTTTGAGAAGTTGGCAGGAGCAACTGCACGACCTGACCTGTTAAGGTTTTGTTCTCTTCTATTGTCAGTTTCCAAACTCCCTCAAAGAAAACTACCACTCCCCTAATTCTTCATCATGCTCAGTTAAATAAGTGGAAATTAGTATATCCATTTGGACATGACTAATCCAGAAGCGCTCAGCTAGTTCTTACAGAGGCTTTATCTACATGACGAGTTAAGGCGTGCTGTATGCACAGATGGACACTGTATGACTAGCTTTTGTCTAAGAAACGCAGATAACAGGGAAAAATACAGTAATGCAAATTAATCTTAAAACATTTTAAGAAGGATTCCCAAATCCATGTTACTTTGCTTTTACAGGCATATATCTGAGTTGATTGAATGAACATCAGTAGAGGCACATACACCGTCCTCCCATCACACCTCCACTCACAGCATCTCAAGAGGAAACCAGACTCTTCAATGTGCTTTGCAGGGCAGGCAAGCTGGACAAAGCCCTCAGTTACAGCTACAAGCTGTGATGGCAATGTGCTGAGTTCCTATCAATCTCCCTGCCTAAAATATAAATTCTCATCCTTAACTTATGGGTTATATCCTTTCAAATCAGAGCTAGATTCACTAAAGATTCACTAAAAAAACCAGAAGCTCAAAGTAAAGCCTTTTCCCCACAACACAGTTTTATTTCCAGAGCAGTATAAGAGCTGATGTCTTATTTGTAATTGTACTATGCACATACAGGTTCCTTCATGCACACCACAGCAGAAGTATTTTTGCAATGAGACAGGCTGCACAGCAGCTAGCAACACTGTTTACAAACACCACTGCTCACAAAGCCTGTGACAGCTAGAGACAAATGGAGAGGTTTTCATGCACAGAGAACATTACTGCATCTTACACGTTTAAGTCATCACTCATGCTTTCAGTATTCCACCTACAAATAACACTGGAATTAACAATTAGAAACTAGAATAGATATGTAAGCAGCTGGTATGTGATTCTATCAGCCTAATTTCAGCTATCTAAATACTAGGCAGTTATATTCAACTAATCATGTAGGTTCACACTTTAGTCAGGACAGAACAGCTGAATTAGTTGATCCCTAGAGTGTATCTCCTGTACATGTATCACAGCATGCTGAAAACTACCTCTGCAGAGAATCTAACTTGCATCAAACCAAGTTTATAGATGACTTAAAGTATGCAAAATGGATCCCTTGTGTAAAGCATGTCAGTTGTGTTTAGATAACTCATTTTGGCTTCTGCAGACTTTTGTGTGTCAAGACCTTGCACAAATTCTTATACTGCTGGTCACACCAAGCCAGAATTGAGCTGAAAATTTAGCCCACAAAACAAGAAAAGTTTGCTAGATTAATTGTTCTCCCAAGAGCTGGATGCAAATGGATACACTCATGATGGATATTCTAGAGCAGGAAAAGTTACAGAAACAATGGGATTGCTGCAAACAAATTACATTCAGGTAGAATATTCTACTGCACAACCAAATAGTTCTACCAGTCAATGCAATTTTGTGAAGACATTTGTTCACAGCTCTGAGGATTAAGCTTTCATTAGAAAAAAACAAGCTGCCCAAACCCATTTCCATTACACTCCAGGGTTTATTGCTGTTTTGTTTTGTGGGTTTGTTGTTTCTTTCAATTTGTTTGTTGTTATCCAAAGGAACTGTTGTGACCGTTTTTGACAAAGCAAATTCCAGGTGTTAATAGTGATAATACTTCCCCAAACAACTGCACCACAAGATAAAACTTGGTTCCCTTAAAAAGGCTGTGCAATGCTCAGATAGCCTTCCTCATACCTTCCAATGACAGTAAAGTTCTGCAGAACTGAGTGCTGCTGAAGAACAGAAAAGCCAGAATAATTTTCTTGTCTTTTCCGAGCAGTTCAAGAACCCTGATACCTCTACCTTCAGCAGCAAAGTACTGAAATTACTGTTAAAGAGCATGAAGAGACCGCCGCGTTAAGATAAGCTAACAAAAACGCAGATAACAGCATTTCATTTATAAACAAAAACCAGAAGTTCTACTAGGTAACAACCCGTGCAACAATAAGGCTGCGTGGGGGGAGAGAACAGCAAAATGAAAGGGCAGGTCGGTGATCTCTACCCAGACAGCTTTTAGGCAGCAAAAAGATCCTCTGTACTTTAAGCAGGCTCAATCTATTACTTACACTGACAATACTGAACTCTCATATACCAAAGTTGGACGTCTGGCAGAATCTGCAGTTGAAGGCCAAACCATTGATATTTGTGGGTAATTTGCTCATTCACTGTTTTAAGACTAGTATATAACATTATTTACTTCACTATGGATTAGCACTCTCATTAAAATCTTGTGTTTTCTGGGTTCTACCCCAACAACTGAAGGTGTGCTTCTTAAACTATACTGCAGACATCATCTACATATTTACATTCATCAACCTTGACACCTGCAAAAGCTACACAAACAAAGCACAGTTTTACCAAAGATAAGTTAAAAGCTGTTTTGCTGATAATATATTAGTTCTTCTGAAACAGTTCAGAGTTCCAAAGACTGCGTTTGTGGTCTGTCTGCATGAAGGAAAGAGCCAAAGCTTTCCCATACAACCTACACAACAGTTAGGCTGCAGCAGAGTAAATAACTAAATAAAAAGTTAAGCAGAGATCTCTGATTTCTCCCTAAACAAAAAGGCATGAAATTACTACTGGTCTTTTATTGTACTTTGCAAATCTAGGCTAGGGAAGAGTTCTACCAAAGAAGTTGGCTAATACTACACAACTCAAAGGATTTAGCAATGTAATAACCCTCTGTTTCAGAAAGTGCAACGATTTCACTCTTCAGTTAAGATACTCTGATAGCTTCAGAACAACATAATCCTTTGTGGATATTAATATCAACATGAAGTACTTACCCTTTAGCAGTAACTCTTTGCCATTAGCAGTAATTTGGTTTACCATTATTCTTCTTTCTGCTTTTACTGCATGCTTTAGAAAATGCCTTCTCTGTCAAGTCCTGAGGATCAGACAGGTTTAATACTGTATTCCCAAAAGATGTTTTTCTACCTCCTCTGACAAAGTGACTGCTGCCTGCAAAGCTGAACGGGATTGATCTCTTTCAGGAAGGGTTCCTTAGAGAAAGCTAAGCCAATGCTGATATAATCCTGGCATTATAATCCTTTAAATGCTGAGAATATCAGCAAATATCAAGACCTTACTGAAAATGCTACTTGTGAAATCAAACTCGGCCGTGTCTGAGAGGCACATTGCACACTGCTTGCACACTTACTCAAAAAAAGCATGTGCCACAAATCTACTGCTTGCTCAGTCTGGAATCAGAGAGCATTTTAAACCCGCTAATGCCATGAAAATTACAGCTCTGTGACGTTTGCCCTCCAGGCATTTCAGCTTTCAAGTGAAAACAGTGATGTATTTCTTTCCATCTTCAATAACTTTCACTATGATTATTGATTAGGGGATACATCATATGAAAGATCACAGCAAAATAAATAAATCTCTATGATGAAATGGAGGCTTATGTAAGAGACATGTAGATACTAACAATGATTCTAAGTAGTTCATAATTACTATAGCCCCATGCATTCTGTTCACAAGGTAGCCTTCCAAGCACCACACACACCACACTATCTCCTTTATCCAGTAGCTGCAAAAATGCCACGTCACTTTAGAGAAAACGAATTTAGGAACTCACACTGCTTCAGAGCTTTCATAATCTAACTCCTCATTGCCAGCTGAAAAGCACTACAGTGAAATACAAAGGTTGTTTTTATAATACACTTCAGTGGTTCTTTCATGTGGAAAAACTCCGAATCATTTCTCACGACTATCATCCCTGAAACTCGGTCCCCTCACACGCATGAAGGCATCTCAGATAGAACACACCCCGTGTCAAAATACAACAAGAAATATGTAATTGCTATCCCATGTAGCTTCTTTCCCTGCAGAAAAACATTCTCAGTTTCTCTGAGACACGGACATGGATCTGTGAGACTGGCATACAGGCTCCATGCAAAACTTGCTTCGCTTCTCTCTTCGGTATCAAATAAGAGAAACCGTTTTAAGCCCCGTAACCCATTCAGCTGGCCACAGTTCTGCAGGAAGGATGAACATACATAAGAAATAAAAAAACATGCCAAAACAAACAGCAATAACTAGAAGCCACGGAGCGAGAACAAGCAGCTGGGAACAGCTCAGAGAACTTCCTACAGAGAACACATAGAACTAATGGAGATACAGGCAAGAGTGCTTTGTATCTCCAGACGTACATAAAATGACTGAAAAAGGTTTAAATTACTTTGAGAATTTCTATACATTTTATGCATTGCACACTATACAATGCACTCACATTTACTGTCCATTCCTGGAAGACAGTGAGGACACATCTGTAATCAGTTAAAGCATTTGGAACTTAATTATTAACTATATTAGTTTTCAGCTAATTCATATAGAAAAGTGTTACTAACATTTTTCTTGAACTGAAAACGGACTGTGTGAGAGATTTTTCTTTATTTACCAGTTTTTACCTAAAGGGAGCTGCTGGTGGTAAGCAGAAAGATGAAACAAAAAAGGAGCTAAGCTTCTGTATGCACCAAAGATGAAGAGCTGATTTTTCCATGTGGTGCTAAAAAAACCATAAAACAAAGCTCACTGCTCCATTGGTCACAATACTTACAGAATGCTGAAGAATTCAAATGCAGCAATGTCAAACTGGGACAACTCCAAGCAAAGAAATCACTCCACCCCTAACAAAAATTTTAGAGGGTGGAGAGCTCTCTGACACTGCATATATGATCAACAGCAAACCACATTATATATACATATATATATTCCAGCACATAATTATCAAGAGCTTGTAGCTCTTCCAAAATAGCACTAAATATTACACAGTGTAGCACAGCACTAAACAAGACACAGCTAAGGTGTCTGGAAAAGACAGTGGCTTCTACAATTGTTTTACAGAAAGTTTGTCAGTTTGTGAGAGCATCGGAGCAAAATGAGAGCAGCAGGTAACACATGGAGACTCTTCATGGGGCAACAGGTAATACTGGTTCGCTTCTCTTCTGCTGCAGCAGTCAGGAGTTAAATCAAGTACGAGCAGGAGAAGGCAGGTCAGAAGAAACTCAAGGGTACACGGTGGAGCTTAGCCCTGCTAAACATACACTTCTACCAAAAAAAATCCAGAACATGACATCTTCAAAAGGGGACAAAGGCAAAGCACCACAATTAAAATTATTCCCTGTGTGTTGCCTAAAGTTACGGCTCTAAAGCCCCCTGCATGTACACCGAAGGATATCTAACAAAAAGGCGGATAAATATCCTACTGTACAGTTAGTCTGTATTGGGTTTTTCCTGTCCTATTTGGCTGCCACATCCCTGATATTTCTCCATAACATCCCTGCTGTGTTCTCTGGAAAAATACAGACACATCAAAAATGAATGGTTTGTCTCTGTTTGAGCAATGGCAATTCCCTCTATGTTACATCCATACTAAAACTGAATTTGGATAAGCTTAGCAGAGTTTGCTTAAGATACTCCAGAAACAGCTGTGCCCTGGAAATCATGCCCCAGTACAGGGTGCCAAACACAAGTTATGAATGCAGGGAAAGGAAGAAATACTGGGGAGAGGTGACAAAATACCTTAAACTAGTATTCCTGCTGAATATTTCATACTGTAAAAATGACAGACTGGAATGTAATGACCTTAGCAGAGGAAAAACAGAAAATGTTTGGGAGTGGTCAGTTCTGAAATTAGACATGCAAAACCATCCGGGAACACCTACTGGAGTATTATGTATCAGCTTTGAATACAAACTTACACAAAGTGGATCAGGAAGACAAAGCTTCCAAACACAACTGTAGGAAACAGAGGAGAAGCAGTTATGTCTCCTTGAACTGCTCAGAGCCTGACTCAGGTCTGACCTCCTGCACAGAAATACACACACGGACTTTGCACAGTGACTGCACTTGGGGCTGCTCAGTTCACAAGCACGGTCATAACACAAGGTTTCATTACTATCAATAATTTCATGAAAAATAATTTTCCCTGGGGCATTTTATTTCTTTCACTGCAGCAATCAGCAATGTAAAGTATGTAAGAGCAAGACTCAACAAGTGGCTCCTCCTTACAAGTTAACCTAAATCAGCAAATAAGTGTTTTCCAATGGCACACTATTAAGAACCCCGATTCCTCTTTGACGTGGAACTAAAAGGCAAAGGTTTAGCCTAAATGGCTTTAAGGAAATATCTGTGATGATTGAATGGTGTTCTAAATCCTACTAACACAAACAAATGCTGGCTACAGGTGGAGGAAAATGAAAAGTGGCAATTAGGCTAGAGAAAAAACAACAACAACAACACTGTTTCATTCAAGCTTAATTAGCTTGAACCTATACATAGTACAGCATGCCTCTACCCTAAACAGAGCCTGCGTCATCTCTCCTCTCCCAGAGTCTTGTTATACAATCCCTACTGCAGTTCCCTGTGAGCCAGCTTCCAGCATAAGCTCACAGCTTTGATCCTAATTGTCAAAGTGATCAATGGACTGGATCCTAGTTATATTACAGACCACATGTCAGTCAATGAAAGAGCTGGGCCTCTAGGAGAACGCAGGTCATTCTGAGCAAATTAATTGTTCTGGATATGAGAGATGGACCGTTGGGACAAATTTCCAGGGGATTAGGCAAACCCAGAAACTGAGTAGCAGCAGAAATGCTGCTAAGCCATGTCCTACACAAACCAGCTTCCTGGTTTCTTGTCATTGCACAGTGACCACCCCCACAAAGACGGTATGATGGCTGTCCCCTTCACTAGTACCAGCAGTCTCCTCTCTCACCTCATGCTGCTGCTGCCCAGCACAGCCTGGCACCTGCTTCCCATCTTCCACTTAGCAAAATGCCATTTCACTTACATCTCCAACAAGTCTCAGGCTGCCTCTAGCAAGCAAAGACAGCTAACTTGGCACTTTTGCCAAGTGATCAACCTTTCCCCCTCATCCATACAGTAATGGAATCAAAGCTCTTTTTGGTCAATTAGTGCTTTATTCTGCGCATTAAATCCCACCTCTCTGTTCTACAGAACAGAATGAAGATCAAAAGATGATTCAAAAAAAATTTCCACCAAGTACCTTTAATAGCAGCAAATAACTGAGGGGAAAATGTATTCCCAGCACTGTCCTAACATATACCTCTGTTGCTCAGACATGTGTTAAGGCTGCTGGAAAAAAACAGCCATCTTTTTCCAGACCAAATATTATATCTACCACAAAGAAAAAACCAAACCCCAAATCTCTATTACATGACCTGTTTGAAAAAATGCTACTCCTTTAACTCCAGGAACTTCACAAGTGATCATCTGAGACTCTGGAAGGAATCCTTAACAAATAAGAGCAACTCAGGACAAGCAGGCAGTACCCACCCTACAAAATAACCTCCAGATAGGTGTGTACTCGATGACATAAGAAAGGGACCTGCTCCATATGCTACCTCTCATATTCTGAAGAGAAGGAAGCTGTATGACATAGCAGCTCACAAAATGCTCTCCTATCCTGAAAAGAAGCTTGCCATACACGGATTATAAGACCTATATTTTCCCATTCATGTAGGCATTACTAGGGTTCTGGGAATTATGAACTACTCAGAATCATTAAATTAGTATCTACATGACTCTTACATGACTCATACGGATTTATCTTTCACATGATTAACCCAATAACGGGTAATCACTTTATATTTAAATACAGAACATAATAAATACCTGCCAAGTATTTGATTTTGCCACTATTTTTGGTGTATGATATTTCTGTATTTTACTTGCATAAAAATAGAGTAGTGTTAGCTTAGCACTCACTAAGGCAGCCAGAGTGAAAGATTCAGTTCTCTACACGTGACAAAAATCCAACTATAATGAAGAAATCACCTCAAACAGCACAACAAGAGAAGAAAAAACAGCAACACCTACTTGGCATCACTTAAACAGATGTCTACTGAAAATCAACAATTAATAAAGAGGCTTTACAAAATCAAGCAGCAGAAAGTATTGAAACTTAGTCATCAAGGCTGCAGAATATCTTAGCCACTATTCCACGCAGAACTTCAGAGCAGAAGTCAAATTTAAACCTCAGTTTTAGGAGCATGCAGAAATGTAATCCTTCATTTTGCTGCAGCTGGGTGAGAGGGGAAAGCAAATGTCAGTATTTTCTTTAAGGAAGTGAAATCCTGCAATTTGCAAGAGCAAGCTGAATGAAACAAACACAGATCAGTTTTATATATAAAAGAGATAAGTGCCACAAATACAATAGAAGAAATCCAAAAACTGATTTTAATTCCTTTAGGGAAATACGGAGATTGAGCAAAAGACACCAATTCAGCATGCAGAAAAAAAAATAAGAAGCCATAGTTGAAAAACAGCTTGGGATGGGTACTCAGCAAGTCAAAAGGAGCGTGCATTTACAGAGGGATTTAGACAGAAAATCCAGGTACTTTCACATGCAATTCCTTGATCTTCTAATCGAGGCACTCTCCTAAGCAAAAATAAATCCAGTAGTAAATCAACAGCTACAAAAGACTGGCAGCGGCTTTTCTTTTTTAATCATCATTTTTATAACTTATTTTTTTGCGACACGTAGACCCATCCACCCACAGCTACAGGAGCTGCCTTCAGCTCACTTAGACGTATCACAAAGATCCACTAGTGAGCTTTTCCAAATAACTCAAATACCAGAGAACCCACAGAAAGGACCATGCTTTGCTATATTTAGTGAAGTCTCCTGCAGCCAGCAGCTGGCACCACGAACCCCTTGATGCCGGACAGCTGCAGCCTCACCAGCTCTGCCTTAACCGCTGCACAACTTAGAGGTATGAGAAAGGCTTTTACCAAAAGCAATAGTTGATGCAGTAATATGAACTCTTTTCTCCTCTCATACAATCTTTTGTTTAAATTGAACTGAACTCAGTAAAACTGCACGGTACGAAGAAGATCAAGAGATTTGAGTATCCGCCATGGACTCCGTGAAAATCAGTCACAAAGGTTACAATCTCTTTCACCTATCCAAGCCTTATACACAGCTAATGGTGTCACAAAGCACTTCTCCACTTTCATTTTTCACATACCATGTGCTTATCTTTCCTTATCACCAGCAAGGGCCCACTTATCTCTGCACCTGTTTTGTTGAGAAAAGTATTCTGGAGTTCGTTGCTGCAATCAGTGTTGTGCTAACTGCCAGCTGCACACGGAGCAAAAAAAGCACTGGGCTTCACAAGGATGACCATGCTGCTAAGACTCCTTTCAGGATCTGCATTTCCAACATCTCAAACTCTTGACACAACAGGAGCAAATATTGGCATATTCAGTACTCAAAAGGACAACTTTAAAACTCCACTTTAAGCTTTACAGAGACAGAAAATTGTGATGTAGACCTTGGCAGAATATGGTTTCTCCTGTTTGCTGTTGTTTTCTTTTCAACAAAACCAACAAAAAAAACCTTCCTCATTAAAATTAGATTTAAAGGGATGTTTTTCTCCCTAACAGTTCAGAGCTCCTGCCTCAAATTCCCAAGCCCTCTCTTGCATGACTTCTTCCTGCAGTTTTGAGGCAACAGGAATACTGCTGAAGGTGCACATGCAACGGAGCTTATGCAAAAGACTGCTGCTATGACAACTCTAACAGCACCACTTACTCACATTGCTGCTAGCAGAAAATTTAGCTTGAATTTAAGATAACCTAAAATATTTTTAGCCACTTAGTTCTGTTGTCCCTATTTAGCTGTAGTACCTAATTTGTTACATGATTAATTTTATCTTGTCTCTGGTCTTTGCCAAAACATTCATATATAAGAATTAAGGTGCTTTGCAAAGGGATTTGCTTAACTCCATTAGAAGTATCTTCAGATGTATTTTATGCCAGCTTTATCTCAAGTCTTGAAAGCAACTTAAAACCTTTATTAGTAAGTTATCACACCTTAAAAAGCAGTGAACTGGGAAAAAGCTTGAAATAAAAACTAACTGCTATCACAAGAGAACTTTCTTGATCCATCTACTCAAGTTCAATAATAATTTATTAAAACCGACCGGCATAATCCGCTGCTGCACAGGGACAGTGTACGTACTGATGCAGACTGTAAGCATGAGGAAAAGGTCTCGAGTCTAGTTAGAAAAGTGTGGGCTAAAAGAAAGGCATGTGATAAGCAGAACATAAGTAGAGCTATTCACTGGCAAAAACTAAGAGCGGCAGCTGACCAAAGTTAGTTAGTGACACCAAGCTGATTAGCATCTCATTTCCACAAACAAAAGTCACAGGAGGATAAATAAGTTCCCTCAGGAAACACGATGTTGTCTCACTTCAGTTGACAGGGTGTATAACAGCTTTAAAGCTGAGATTCTTATTACAGCAAAGCTTATTTGCTGCAGTTTTTTTGCTTTTTATTTAATACTATTTAGACTCCGCTTTCCCACTTCTTACCCTGTGTACCCAACCTGACACGCTGGCGTTGTTTCAAAGACTGAAGAGATGCCAAATTCACATTTCTCATCCCTGCCGGTCCATGAAGCAAGGCTCACATGTTTGTCATAGGATCACAACATTAGTCTTTGTGCTTCTTTCTCTAAATGGAAGATGTCAAAATCTATTATGAGCAGCAGGAAGGATCAGCTTATTCACAACCAAACAATGAAGCTGTCTGGGAAGGCTAAATTATTACGCACCGACCAATGTCTTCTTATGCAAATGGTTGATGAGAAATTCTGGTGCAGAATGGCTTCACTTCTGTGTTGCTCAGATAACATCACATCACTTGACTTCCCAAGTAAAGTTGAATAAAAAAAAAAAAAGAAAAAAACCAAGGCTATGACAAATAAGGGTTTGAGTAAGAAGGTTAGAGGGAAATGACCTCAGAATCATAAGCTTCAGAGATGGTGCAAGGAGTACCTGACCAACAAATCTGCTACTTTGCATGCAGTCAGAGACCAGCCACAAGCAGAACTGAATAACCATGCTCAATCATAGGCTCGAAGGGCCATACCATCACTCAGCCGCTTTAACCCATCTCCAATCAAAGTGAGTAACCCAAAGAGGTCTTTTAACAAGTCTTTGAATAAGGTTTCTGACTAGCAAGCTGCTTTAACACTTCCCTGGAGAATATTCAGTAATTCTCTTATTCTGACTTTGTTGGCAGTACTTGACTGCACAGAAATACTGGACAAATGGCACTGTTTGGGCAGCTATGTGTGTATTCACAGTGCCAATACAAACCCTATGCACTTGGATAGGGCCACAACTAAAAACTATGAGTTCGTGCATTTAAGTTAAAGTTTACCCTATCTGGAACCACAGGAGGCACCAACATCAATCAGTCAGTTCCTCCAGAACCCCATAATCAGCTGCCATGGAAAGCTCTGGAAGGGTGCTCTCCTCGATGCTGCAGGCTCTGGGCAGCATTAAGCAGCTGTGAGGTATTCTGGCTTCAACAGGAGCATCCCAGCTCTACCATGTCATTTTTTCAACTCTTGCCCAGGTAGCAGAGGCTTCTGTGCTCTGCACAATGTACAAAAGGAAGCACCAAGGGCCAGAGGAGTAATTTGAGTGAGATTTTAAATTCCCCCCTGTTGAACCATAACCCAAGAAACCTCAGGGAAGACAGAAGAGGCCAATGGGGAAGAACACACTTGTCACTACAGGTAGGGAAGAGAATGCATCTGTATTCACATACCCTGAGGATATGAAACAACGCTTAATTACTGTGAAAGTAAATTAAAAAAAAATAGAAGACAGTTACAGTTCAAACAGAAACAGAACTTAACTACCGTATGTTAATGGAGATTTTCCAGATGTTTAGCTTAGTCTTTATTTTACTGACTTCCAGCAGCATGGGTCTGTGTGCTGCAGAGACCACAACTTGCCAGCTACTGACAGACTTAGAGCGTGTTGCTTGCACACATCCTACAGGCACTGCCACCCAAATGACAGACAACTTGAACTGACTGACCTTCCCTTTTACACCACGGCAGTAGCTTCCACAAGTCCCAGCCAACCCATGGGGGCAGCTTACAAAGGAAATATCCCACAAAAAACATCAATTACTGCCTTACGTGTCAATGGTCTGTTAAGTAACCTAAGCTTAAAACAGGTTTGTTAATAAAATGAAGTCAAGTCCATATACAGCCTTCAGGGCCAGCACCTCAACTTGTCTGTAATAGCATACAAATTGGGAAGAACATTTATCTTTCATTGCTCCTAAGTGCCCAGGAAGAACCAACGCAATAGGCACGAGGCCTACATGAAATCTAAAATTCCTTTGAAAACTGTGCAAAGGAAAAGAAATTGTACGTTAGAGACTGAAACACTGAGGTACAAATTCAAAGAGAATCAGACAGGGTGCTAATATAAGAATTCATCTCATGACAGCTTAATATCATTCAGCAAAATAAACCTTTCCTGTTCTGTGAGCACAATTCTGAGCAGCCCAGACTCCCTTCAGTCACTCTAATGTGCACCCCATAACACCTGCATTCCAAAAACTCTGACAGCACAGACAAAGGAGAACAGGTCAGGTGTTCACTGATTTTCTTTGGTTGCCTAAAATCACAAGTGATTCACAGATTGCAAGTCAGATTCACATGCTGAGCACAAGCAGACCTTTTCCCAAAGGTTACAAGGCTAGACATAACCAATGCACAAATACAAGAGATACCGCAAAGAACTGAAACAGCTTTCTGCCAGAACTATTCTGCTCTGTGAATCTGAGCGTTCTTCCTTTTCTCACAGGAAACAACCATCGTATTTACGCTGACTTACTGAGAGTCACAGAAAAAACACCAAGACAGGCTGAGCGCTGACACTGCTTCCTTAAAGAAGCCGTACAGACTCCTCACTGCCCCAAATCCCGTCCCGTTTACGAGAACCTCTTCTGCAATCGGAATACATTAACGGCTAACAACAAAAAGCGGAGCAGCCCAAGAGGCGCGGCTGGTAAAGCCTCCCCCGCACACAATGCACTTGCTGTGGCATCCAGGGCCCGGCTAAGATCTCGCCGGGTAGAGGCGTTTTGTAACAACAGCAGCAGGGACAGCGAGCAGCCACCCGAGATCCGACCGAACAGAGTTCTCTACCGTCCGTTTCTCCGCGGCAGAGAACCACGATACCCGTGCGTACCTCCGCGCACTCCGACGGGCTCCGAAGCCGTGGCTTGCGGGAGGCCCGATAACGGCAGCGTGCGGCGCGCCGGGCGACAAGCCAGCAGGGGAGGCCCCGGGGCGGCTCCTCCGCGCGGCGGGGCACACCCCGACCCCGCGACCCCAGGGCACCCTCCCGGCCCGGAGCAGCGACCGGCTGACAGCGCTCCGGGCGAAGCCCCGGCGGTGCCAACTGCGGAGCCGCCGCCCCGAGAGCCGCCTTTGTCTGAGAGAGGATCGGACCGCTCTCGCTCCGGGAGCGGCAGCGGCGCCCCCCGCCCGGCCGTGCCCGCTCACCGTCGGAGCTGACGGTGTCGTAGGAGTCGCCGGCGGCGGGCGCGGCGGCCGGTTCCCGGTAGTCCACCCAGCTCAGCCCTTCCACGCTGTCGTACTCGGCGCGGTGCTTGTCCTCCACCGGCACCACCGTGAAGTGCGGCATGGCTGGCGGGGCGGAGAGGGCTCCCCGCGGCACCGCGGCGAGGCAGGCGGGATGCGGCGCAGAGCCGGCGGCGCATTCCTGCCCTGTGCGGTCACTTCCTCTCAGGAAACCGCGCTCCTCAACTCCACCCATTCCCCTCCGAGCGCCGGGGCGGTGAGGCGGAGCGGCGGCGGCCGCCCCCGGAGCCGCAGGCGGGAGACGGGGCGCACGGAGGGGGTCGCGCCGCCGGGCGTGGGCGCGGAGGAGGGGCCGGAGGCGGCGCGGACCACGGGCGCCTTCCTCCTCCCGCAGCCACCGCGGCAGCGGCCGGGCCCGGGGGCGGTGGGAGCCGGGGCGGGGCGGGCCTCCCTCCGCTCCGCGCCCCGGGGGGGACGCTTCCCTCCCCCGCCGCCATTTGCTGGGCCGCAACCGCCGGCCCCGGGGGGTCCCGAACCTCGGGAGAGGATGCCGCGATGGAAAATAGAACGGGACGCCGGGGTAGCAGAGCACGCCAATTAGAAACGCCCCTGAACTTTACGCCCCGGGCCTCGTTTGATGGGCAACGGTTTAATTAAAGACACGCCGTCACCCCGAGAGTCGGTTTGTTTTTACCAGAGCTATCGTTAGCTCCAGATGCGGCAGCTGCCCCCGTTTCCTGTGTTTGTGGAGGCGGGGGGGGGGGTGGCTGCTCTGCTCTGCGCGTAAAGCCTCAGCACGGCAAACAGGCAGCCCGAGGGAGGCAGGGAGGAAAACGCGACTGCACAAAGAGACTGCGGAGTAAAATCATCCACCTGGGAAATGTGAACGCTAACTGGAGCCCTAGCCCTATGCAAAGCAGACAGTTGCTAAGGCAGCAGCCTAACAGGGCAGATGAACCCGGCCCCTCCGCTCAGGAGGGGCTGGGAGTCGTGTCGTGCCGTTGTTAGTGCCGGCACTGCGGGTCCGTATGGCCCGGGCACGGCTGTGTCTCAGCCTCTTATCACAGAGACAGCAGAGCTCAATTCTGCCTGCACGTTAGGAAAAAATACTGCCGGGAGGGTGCCTCGGCCTGTTTCATATACTGTATCCCTCACATGGGGTTTAAAGATCAATTAATAGTTGCTAATGCTATTTATTGTCTGCTTTTGAAAGCTACTTTAGAAAGTAAAAGGATCCCTATTTAATATATTATGCAGTCATCAGAGGAGAAAGCTTTGCAGAACCATTTGTGCATTTTGCTACATGTATTTTACTACAGAGCATCATCTCAAACTAACTGCGGATTTTTGATTAAAAATACATCTTAATAAATCAGCAACAAGTCAATCCAGCACTATTGTAAATTAGTTCAATGTAGGAGTCTACCTATGGAAGGATAGAAGCCCTAGAGTAGAGACAGAGGGAAGACACTGTCAACATTGCTTGTAGCGAGAAGATCTTATCTCTAGCTTTGTGAATTTGTCCTGCCTTTTTGACTAAGCAGCCAAAGCCACTTGTGCCATATTTTGCTTAGTTAAGAAAGACAACTGTGTATCTTCACGTGACCGGGTGTATTTCAGTAACAGCCTCAGAAGATCCGGGAGAGAAACAAAACCAGCTTCCATTTAAAACTCACCATACATCAATGCACCAGAGCGAGATCACTTTTCTTTCCCAGTAGCCTTAACATTAGCTCACTTTTGTATATGATCACACTGAAGTCTGTGAAATTTACTGACAGACTCCTTGGATGGCTAATTTAGAAAGCATTTCTTTTGCTTTTAGAAGTATTAGTACTGACAGGATGGAAGCATTCTAGTGTGCTACTCCACCCCCTGAGTTATCTCCAGCAATGTATTTTCCCCCAAGGAAATACAGAAAAAATGACCAACAGGTAGCATTTTCTGTTTAACCTCTTAAGGTTGAATTGCATTTCATTACAGCTCACAAGTGTAAGAGTCTAGAGTCCACCAAGAAAACAGGAAAATTAATGATTAATTGACAGGAGACAATTTTATGTAGAAGGGCAAGATGGGAACTTACCATTAAGTAACTTAGTTTATGCTTAGTCTTCTGTCCCTTCGTTCCTGTTTTTGGCTTTATAAAACTCTTAAGCATCTGGTCTAAGTAAGCAGTCCTAAGGGGGGAAAAAAAGAAAAGATGGAGGTTATAAGAATTTTAAAGAGTAAAGATTTTTGCAGTCATTCTTATTTGGGAAGAAGAATGGTCTGGCAAGGAGCTGTCTTGGTTTAGGTACCAAAAATGCATCAAGGCCACTACAGAATGGGTAAGCATCGTTAACAGGAGGCACTTAAATTGCATGCCATTAGGGAAAAGAAAAGAAGACTGTCTATCTGGATAAGCTGGACAACTCCCCTCTCTGGAATGGAAACTGTATCCAAATGTTTTAGGAGAGAATTTGGCCTGAGGAAACTACTCAAGTGTATTGAAACAAAAAATATTTCTTTTGCCTGAAGAAGATGACTTTTTACTGATTTATAGACCACCAGTACTTACAGATAGAGAGCTGTCTGCCCTTATCAACTCCTTAGCATACGGGTTGTAACAGAAGTGAAATTTCAAGCTAAGTGACTGGTTTTTTAATATGAATACTGACCTCGACTTCCAGAAAGCCACCACAAGCTTCCAAGTTGTCTAATATCAGTACAAAACTGAAAAGAAACAAGCTGATCTAGAATAGTGTAGCACTTATGAGATAAATTTACCTCTAATTAAATAAGTCAACTCAAAGAAAAAGGCTGTATGAGAAACTGAGTCTTTTGGAAGGATGGTTCACTAAACTGCTAAAGATCCTGATACAAGTCATCCAGGCAAGCAAGCAAGGTCAAGTTTGCCTTGAACACTTCATATCACAGGTAACACCACTCAAGTATTAAAAACCAAAACAACAAACAGCTTGGCTTTTACTGCACAGTATGAGACAGCAGCTGCACACCACACTAACTGCTGACTTACAAGTGCAAGGTATTCTTTCCCATCCCCAACAGATGACAATACATGGCTTCTGGCAGGTTTGCCTGTGGTCATCCTAGGAAAAAGTGAACACAGTTACTATTAGTAAAGTTACCTCATCCTAACTCAACCTTCACCAGGTGATGTAGTACATCGAATGCCTCTTTATACGAGCCCCAAAGTATTGTTAGCTTGCAGACTTGGAGTGTGCAATGTTAACAAGAAACAAACAACAAAACGTAACACCATTTCAACTCCTTCACAATGAAAGTGGTTTGCTATTTAAAGATAAGAACACCCAGCATCAGAAACTGTGTTTGGAGGTGGCTTTTATCTCCACTACTTCCTGGAAGGAATAAATACTTGAAAGTTTTACACCCAATGCACAAATACGGATATTTAAATACAACTTCAGCTGTATTACAAGCTGGAAGTATTCTACTTGGGCTATGATGGTGTTTGCTCTGAGGAATTTGAAGGGTTACTGCAGGGGATCCAGATGCAATGTGGGTGACAAGTAGTACAGTGCTGGCCATCAGAAAAACTATCATTGACAAAACATGCCACAGCCAAGGTGCAGCTTCACTGAACACAAGGCTTGGCAGAAATCCTGCAAATTCATAGCTAGGATTTGATCACAGTCAGTTTCCATTTTCAGCACATTCCTGCTTCTCCACATCCGAGGATCAAACCAGCTTTACGAACAAAGCAGGACGGAAACGGGTAACCTGGTTGCAAAGGTTTCTCACTGACAAAAGTTGGCTTCTATTTAATGATAAGCAGTCAGCAAAAAAGGTCTATTGGTGAGGATGACATGTGCATCTATGCATTAAGAACTGGGGAGAGAGTAATAACAATTTATGGGAGATGCAAAGTACGGTTCTCCATAAGACATTACAGGGGAAAAGTAAGGCACAGAAAGGTCAAGTTATACTTGTTCAAGGGCTGGTACATTACCTGCAATGGAACATCTTTGCTGTTTCTCTCCTAGAAAATGTCATGGCTTACACATTAAAAGACCACAAGAGGACACTATGGTGCCACTTATCATCAGAATTTGTTTACTTCAGAGAACTTCCTCCTTCCCCACTTTCAAAGTTACTCATAACTGTATTTGGTGCATGAAACAGACATTTTCTATAAGCACATATTAAACTCCTCTTTAGGCAGTGGAAAAAAAACCAAATCACTAAGCCTACATATTTTTCTTTTTCCCTTCAAACTCAGTTTTGGTGCCTTAAAATAAGACAAACTCCACCAAACTTCTCTCCACTCAAACTGTTAAATATTGCAGTAATTTCCAGGAGAGAATTAAGATACTAAAAAAAATATTCCATTGTTTGTTGCACTTCCTTTTATTCTTTCATTTTTCTCTCTTTTAAGATAACAATTTTTAGTTCAGTTGCATTTTCAGCACTAAGGTTTGCCACGATCTATTTATTTATTTTTAATGTCTGACTCAGAGAAGAAACTTTTGTTCCATTTGTCCGACAGAATTCTTATTAGCTTCTGTTTTAATATTAGCTGTTTTAAAATCTATTTTGTTTCTCAGTAAAACTCAGAGAAACCTGAATTCCTGCTTGCCAGGTGTCATGCCTTTCTTCTATTGTAAAACTGCCGACTTCACAAGTGAAAGAAATGGCCTATGAAAATACTGAGGTGAGATACAGAGAAAGGCCTTCAGAGAAAAACACCCACCCATAAGGGAATGAATCATCACAGCAGAGTTTAAAAACCAACAAAGCAAAACGAGGCGATCTCTCACTTGAGATTAGAAGCAGCAATGTTTCTGGTAGGTTAAATGCTGAACTCCCATTACATAGTGTTTTTTACAGTTTGTTGGCTCTGCCCATGACAGGAACAGTTGATCCATGTCTAATATCTCCTCTAAGGTCACAGGAATATGGTGCACAGCAAAGAAGTTGTGTGCCGATTTTGCTCTGAATGAAAAAAGAAATCATAAATTGCAGCTATTTCTCAAACAACACACATGGGGAATGAGTTGTCACCTTTGCAATTTGAGGAACTCAAACACTGCGTGAACAGCTCATCTGGTAATACTAGAGATCAGGTAACTAAGGTTTTATCTTAGTCACTCTAGATCTTGAATCTTAAGAAAATACTTTTTCTATGGACATTTGTTTTTCTCTGATAGCAATTACATAATCATAAATAAATATGAAGGCTAGTAAGATAATTTAGGTTCTTCCACACACACACACACACCCAACAACCATCACAATGTGTTTGTTGTAAGCAAGCTGTCAAGATAATTACCTGAAAGAAGGTTGTACCAAGGTGGAGGTCAGTCTCTTTTTCCAGGTAACAGCAATAGGATGACAAGTAATGGCCTTTGAATGATGCACCAGAGGAGTGCCAGGTTAGATATTAGGAAAAAATTATTCTCTGAAAGAGTGATGAGTTATTGGAACAGGGTGCCCAGGGAGGCAGTGGAGTCACTGTACCTGGAGGTGCTCACAAAAATAGCAGATGTTGCACTGAAGAACTTGGTTTAGTGAGCATGGTGAGCTTGGATTGATAACTGGATTAGACGATCTTAGTGATTCTTCACCAACTCTAATGATTCTATGATAAATATCAATATCAGATGAAAAATATGTTCCTAGAACACTGACTCAAAAGCTCCAAAGTGGCCCAAGAGGGATAATCCAACATCAGTCCATACTGAACATGGTTCAGCTAATCTACAGTCTGCTCTGGGTCTGTGAATTAAATCTAACAAATCTTAAGCACAAATGCAAATGTCTTTTTGTTTTTCTTTTTTAAGAGGATGAAGAAGGGCAGGAGCAGCAGACTAACCACACTGCATTTTCAGAATGCAAAGCAAGTTGATCATTTCCACATGCATTAATTCAGGGAAGGATGAACAAATGAGCAACTTATCAATAGCGTAACACTATGGAAAGTACAATGACAGCAAAGCAGCAAGATCCCAGGCTACAGCAAGTGAGAATTTGCTGAAACACAACAGCCACAGAAATAATGGAAAGAAGCTGTTTACCTTCAGATAGCCTCAGATACACAGGAATCTCCAACAAAATACATTTACCTCCACTGACAACCCTTAAATGAGGTCTGAGAAGGGGTGGATCCTGGCTTAACATCTTCTCATCACTCAGGTGCATTGTGTGCACCTGAGCTTCTCTGGGCTGGCCCTCCCTACCCACAGGGGCTTAATCACTACTTCAGGCCATGATTTAGCATTTCTGCTACAAATAGCAAACAGAATTAATCCAAGCTTCAGTTGCTGAAGTCTCACTCTGCTTTTCTGCTTCTCCTCTAATTGCGAATGCTGCTAACTTTGTCAGAGATGATCAGTAAAAAAACCCATCACTGGAGAGAGAAAAAGAGTAATTCCACCTAGATCAGCCTCCTAAACTTGCTTACCATCTATTTACACAATCAGTAATGCTGTCACAAGGGAAGCAACACGCAGCAAAGATTCAGGGTAGCACTGAAACAGTCAAAGTCGACAGCGGTACTTCAGAAGATGACAGAGATGCAATGATATTTGTCCTTTCAAAGTTGATTCTGTGGTGCAGATGCATACTGAACTTTGTGTTTAAGTACTCCACATCCAAAGCAAAACATGTAAAAATCCTTTCATGGCATAAACAAGTCACTCACTCAGTAAGAATCAAATAAATGAACTGAACTACTCAGACTTTACCTAACAGATTGGCTCTGTATAAGAACAGAATTTTTGGGCCTGGTTTCTGCCATCACTGCTTACCTAGATAAGACAAACGAGAATTGCAGTCATCTATTCCTATGTATGCACCAGACCATTTGTCTAAAAGGGTATAAATATACATAAATTGGCATTAATATTTTGTCTGTAGCTTTTGGCTGTGCGTATCATATTTTTGGCTGTGCATATCACACATGAAAGGACAAACCTTACATTTTTAAAAGATGTCTTGAAGTTCAGCTCCTGTTTACAATATCAACCTAAAGTACATAGTTACATAAGTACATACAACCCACAGTACATAAATTATGGTACTTACAGAAATAGTAAAAACTGTTTTCAAAACTCACACTTCCACAATCCATTATTTAGAAGGGGTAAATCACGACTTGAGTCCTTCCATCTGTCTACCATAAAACCTTTTACAAAGTTGATAGCTTAATTTTATCTGATATTTTCACTTCTACCTCCAGCTGTAATAGAATCTCAGTTTAGCTATTATCCATTTCAAATTACCAGTGCAAATTGTTCTTACTAATTGATTCAGGGCAAAGGCTTTCAATTTCTGGATTAATCATCCTAACTATTGGGAGACAAAAGTCAGATTGCAATCATTTTATGTTTGAGCTGTTGATAATGTGTAGTTGTGATGCTGCTTTTACAGCCTGATGACAGTGGGCTGGGGACACCAGCACCCAGACTGAAGGGTCACTGTAACTTTTATGACAGCAGTCACAGCTGTACCTTGACATTATTTCACTTCTTAAATGTAATTCTAACTAGATGCCTTTCTAACATATTTCAGTCCATGATTGTGTGATTTTGATTGTTTAAGAACAAGAAAGTAAGTGTATCTACTAGATATGCTAGGTACCATGTGCGTAATCATTACAAGATGCATAAGATTTCACTTCCTGCTCACTGAATTTTCACTTTGATGTTGGTCTCAACCAAGCAATTTATCTAAAGTTTTCTCAGATAAATTTGTAAGGAGCAATGGAAAGGGGAACTTCTATATATGTATGTTGTAAAGTAGAGGTTATCCTACCTTGATGCAGTCTGGCTAGATCCAATAGCTTGACCAAGTGATCTGCTGCTGGAAACACTGTCATCAAGGACTTGCTACAACGATGTTGTGTCACCCTCATTTCCTTTTCATAAGTATCTGTTCAAACTTCTCTCCATGTTCGGCTGCATTTGAACAAAGATAAGGCTAACTGCCTACCTCCAGGAGCCTGCAGGCTTAAATCTACCTGACTTTCTTCTGTCTACCATGGGGGAGCTAGCTTCTAACACAGAATAGAGCCTCACAATACCGCAGCCTTCCTTCTGCAGCAAAGTTGCACAGTTATTTCAGGGCTTCATATGGTTTTGAACTTCACACTGTTTTGTGAGATTACAACAGCATCTAATTTTTTTTTTTTTTTAATATTTTATTTAATTTCATATTTTTTCCACAAGGTTACAAATTAAACTTCACTCCAAAGTCAGAAAATAAGTGCAATACACTACAGATAAAGCAAGGAAATAAACCACAATTATCTATTGCATGGTGAAATCAGAGTGATACAAAAGTATTATCCACACCTTCAGGAAGAGAAACGCATTTTGAATCCATGCTAAAGTACTGGGAAAAATAAGTACAGCTTAGGCAGGCAAGTGACAACACAGAAATAAAAAGGCATCTTACATTTCAAATATGCAATGAACTTACTATCACAGTACTATTCTTGTGAAAAGAGACCATGGATGGCAGTTTTCCAGCAGCTTCCAAAGCTATTAGCAAAAGTAAGGATGAGAAGTAAACATCTGCATTATTGCGTTCATCATTTGACTAGTATCACATGCTTTAAAAACAGTTTGTGATACCAGTTAAGTTGTATTGAGAAGACAAAACTTGTGCTGAAATTCTCCACCGGGTATTCATAAATAGACTCAGTATTTGTTGAGAAACTGCTCTTAAAAACTTGGCTTGTATGTACTAAAATATTCAACATGACTTGCAAAGAATCTTTAAGTGTCTCTAATATATTCAGAATATACTTATCAATGAGACCACCCTATCAGAAGAGTTAATTAAGCTACATTTTTAAGCAACAGCAGGAACTGTCTTCCTCCAGAAATAGTACCGGTACATGTATGCAGAAATGGATGGCAGGAACAGTCTCAGGTTATTCTAGAGAAAAACTGACTTGCTGTTTCACAGCAAGAGATACGAGAGTATCTACAACACAACCTGAACATCTATTCCTTTATTTTGCTAACATATGAATATGAGATACCTACCTTACCCCTTCAGTAACTCTCCAGCTGCCCATTATCCTGGTCAGGATTCAAAAATGAGTTTAGTACTGCAAAATGGTTCCCTAAAGCTAGTTGTAGGTATGAAAACTGAAGTCAAGTATCCACATCATCCAGTTTGTTGTCTTAAACAAAAACAAAACCCAAAAAACACACACAACCACTCTTCTACACCTGCTGGGGTGGGGGTGTCTTCTCTGAGCAATGATGACAACTGTGCCATATAAAAAGAAGTAAATGACAAAATCCTGATGTCTCAATGTCTTAATCCCATCCACTAAAGCCTGTGTGGTAAGGCTGAGTCTAGTCCTTGGTATTACATCAAATGCCACAACATGTGTACCAAAATCACATGCCATGTATTAGAGGATTTATTCATTAAGCATGACTACTTTTTATTTACAAAGTTGGTCCTGGTTTTATCTGGGTGGTAGAATTTCTCACTTCTAATTCTAAATGGTTCTGCCACAACATTTAAAATCTACACTAACTTTCAAGTGCGCAGGTGAAAGTATGGAAACCATATTAAATATTCCAGCCTAGCTCTATATTAACAGCTCACCCCTCAAAAGGTAACTAGCGGCATTACAGTTTTCTCCATTCTCCCTGGAATCCACAGATGTTACAATTAATAATGCAGGATTAAGTATGGTACAAATACAAGTGTTAGGCTAAGTGACTGTGCCATAGAAGGAAATCCGGAAGACCTGTCAGGTTGAATCCGAATATTACGTAGGTCTAGGCGACAGGAATTTTGTACTTCTTCATGGGGGATTTCACTCTCACCTACATCCATTGCTCTACTAATCTTCCGCACCTAGAAAAATTCAAAAGATTGCCCTTGAAAGCCAGACTGACACAACAGCAAAAATCTTAACATAGCCAGCAAATTCAGTGCTATTTCAAGTGAAATAACTCAAAATGTATTGCAAAAAACACATCTGAAATCAAGTAAAGCAACATCATTATCCTCGTATGTGCATTCCAATGAAATATTTCCCACTAATAGTTACAAATGCATTGTAGAAATAGTCACAGTTCTGTCTGTTCTTTGCCTTGGCTTCCACAACTCAGTAACAGACAGATATTCTAGCAGATTAGTTGAAACAGCACAAAATTCCCTGATTTCTTCACACCTAACGTACCTCAAAAAGGTAAATGGGAAAAAAATACATTGTCTATAAGGTTTTGTGTGTAATATCTACTTCTTAATTCTGTAAAGAAAAACAAGAATAGGTAGGCAGCTTGCAATTTGCAACCTAGGCCTTTTCAAAAGTTATCACTTAGGGGATTCTTACTGTTTTCATACTGTCTCTTTTCTTGCCACTTCTCCCTCATCCTTCTTAGCTGCTTTCTGGCATTTATACTTCAAATTTGCTGTGATCTAGTTGCTATGTTTACTGTCTGTTAGTGACCTCATCATGACAAGAGCCATTTAGATAGGAGCCTGATCCTAGGATGAGAACTTAACTGATTTTCAGGAGTCAGCGTTCCTTCCTGCATCAACAAACACAGGTAAGAACAAGGTCTATGTGGCAGGAAAATCATCAGCTTCTCCAAAATGTGTTTAGAAGTCAGTAATGTTTACTTGTCCAGACCACTCTGGAGAGAAAAACCCCCACAGAGTTCCATCCAGTCTCTCTCACTTTCCTCTATTCTGCTAATGCTCTCATGACATCTTGGTTTCTTTCCTGGCATTTGGAATTATTGCATTAAGTGCTAATGCTCCATCATGACTCTCTCATCAAACATGGAAAAAAAAAAAGCAATCCATCAGCAGTGTCTCTCTTCCCTTTAGTAAGAATCAGTATTCAGTTTATTTTTTAATCTTACATTTTCCACTTCCCTGAAGACACGGAGGAAGTTCTCCTTTAAGACCCCTTTTAGTTCAGTTTCATTCCACCCTCTTCTAAGAAGTTCCTCAATCAAAGAAGGGTATTTCGAAACATCTTCCAGTCCCTCAGGGAAACTGTTGGCAAGAGCCACACAAGAACATTCAACACAGATCACTTAAAAATGTACCAAAATATTTATTTTTTTAAGTAGTCTTTTGCACATATTCACTTTCAGAGTGAGCTTTTTTATACCCACTTCTTCCTCTGAGATGCCAGAAAAACGAAGAATCCAACTGACATAACCCAAAGCAGGACTGAGACACCATGCAAGATTCTTTTCTGCAGAGAGGATCTCATTAGAACTAAACTACATATTCTGGAATGAAAATGCACTTACGTATAAAGATGTTAAAGAAAAAAATCATGTAGATATTGACCCTCCTATATCTGGCCTTGAGAGTAAGAAGAAACATCTGTATCACCAGTGGAGTTTGTATAATCCACTTAAGTAACTGAGGAAAAAAAAGAGTACTCACAAACATATGATGTGCTAAGGAGTTGCAGGCAGTTTTGTGTACTCTGTTATTGACATAGCCATTTTTCCAAACAAAATACAGTCAGAATAATATTGCTTTGAACTCAGCAGTTTGGGCAGTGAAAAGAAAGCTATTCAGAACACTCCACTGAAGAAATTACAACAAGCAAAATTGACATATGTCTTGTGCTAATTCTTATAGGAACAAAAAGGAATAAGGAGCTGCAAAAACTGCGTTGAACAGCTAACTTGTATTTCCATGAGTCTTGGACTTTGTTTTGAGATAACTACTATTTCCTGTAACCTCTCTTTCCTGTGGAGAAGTGATGGTAACCATCAATTAAACTGATAGTCTTTGTGAAAATGTATGCAATAAAATGTGCCCTTTTTTTTTGTTAGCTGCATTTTCATTATGGAGGTTATACTTTCAGTCCTATGTTTGGCTGACTCTCATGTTAGCTGACACACTGCTTTTACATCCATCCTGCTTTACAGACTTGAGTCTCAGCACAATTTTCACATTCAAGTGTGTCTGACCCCACTAAGAAAAAAAAAATAAGGTTATACGAGCAAATGCCACCCAGTCTGCTCTTAATTTCTGCACCATAATGTAACACTTGCCCATGAGTGAACAGAGAAGGTTATTTTTTAGGCTGTTCACCATGTTCTGCTTTCCTTAAGCATATGCCAAGGATAGCTGATCAAGCCAAGAAATAGGTTACACAGCCCTGAGGCACTTTAGGCTTTTCCCCCCAGTAAGTAGAGAAGAGTTTTGCAGCAGTCCTGGGGTAACTTGTTTACTCATTTGAAGCATATGTTCTGTAATTCATCACTGGTCTAGAGAAGGTCACCCTCCATCATTTCTGTATGCACAAACTGCTGCCTACAGCACACATTTGCATAGCTCACAGTACATTAGGGCTACTTTCCACATTTAGGGAACTCCATGCATGTAATATTTGTGCCCCTTCTTTATAAAACTTCTTTTAGCACTCATCACAAGACTAGATTCTAAAACTCTTTTAGTCTACCTTCTTTTTCCCCAAAAGGGATCAAAATTGTTGCAATTTAATGAGCAAATATCAATGTATTTATGATTTTACCAACCGTTCCACTCCATCATAGTCGCCACCAATTCCTATCGACTCCGAACCTGCAATTCTCTTTATGTGGTCAAAATGATCTGAAAGAAAATAACAAAGAAAACAACTTCTAAGCATATCCCAGGAAGAAATAATTCACTTCAGACATACTGGCACCAGGCTACTGTCCTTCAACATGTATTCATAGTAAAATTATTTTTTAAAATATCTCAGAAATCCTGATAATACAGGTTAAATTTTAATAACACTGTCGATGTACTCAGAATAAGTTCTGGTGCTCATCTGGGTATTATATGTTACAAAGTGCATCAGATAGCAGTCTTCAAAATAGCATCTAAACCAGTGAGGTGTAAACAAGGAAAAAGACACTGTCATCTCAGCACATTAATTCCAAACAGAAAGCTCAAACATGCCAACAGATTTTTCATTACCCATTACATACCAATGTTTTGCACTCTTAAGCAGAAAGGTTTAAGGTATTTTTCAGCAAGTAACAATTACTTTTGGATTAATGTAGGAGTAAACTCATATCTTTTGGCTTTATGTAGGAATATCAGTTCCTCTTGCTACTGTTTAAATGAATATTAGCTCCAGAAAGACTTGGAGCTGGGATAGTGTGGGGAAGGAAATAAACAAACAGTACCATTGACACAGTCTGAGCAATGACCCAGATGGCAAGAAATTCTTAGAAGCCACCCACAAAAATCACAATATATTCACTTCAAACCTGCTAGGGTAGAAACATTAACAACTTTTCTGCCACAGGCCAGTACATCTGCATTGAATGTCACCATAATAATTCCCTTGTTCTTTTTCTGAAAGAAAGAAGAGACTGGTGATGAGTGTCCACACGTGTGTCCTGCAAACCTCACAGGCATCCTGTGCAGAACCTTTTCTATCCATCCACCAGTGAGCATAACAACAGTAAACATCAAAGATCAGATGGCAGCACAAGGCTTTGCCTTTCTGCCCATTACATCCTCACGTGAACTGAATCACCGAAGTCTGGTGACTACAAACAAACTCAACCAGAATTTCAAGGAATTTGCAACCACTTTATTCTTGTAATCAAAGACAAAACCAACCCGAAGAAGATACCTCAGAAGTGAAGGTGTAACTTGCTACATTGGGGTTTGCTTAAATCCAGTTCCATAGATGGGGGGTTTGCATGTATAGATTTGCATGTATAAACTTGCCTCAGATTAGGCAAACATTGGCATCTCCCCCTCATTGGTTTAGTTTTTCTGTTTTTTTAAGCACTTACCAGATTCTGGAGAATATCATCAGGAACATTTCTGGAGTGATTACAAACAGAAAATGCAGAAGAATGGCTGAAAATTACTGGTGCTTTTGAGATACGTAGTGCAGTTTTTGCTGTGGAATATGAAGTATGAGATAAATCTATCAGCATACCCAGACGATTCATTTCCTTTACCACTTCCTAGAACAGATTTACAGACAACAGCATCAGTATTGTGTTTCCTTAAAGGAAACTACTTAGATGATGTATGCAACCAGATAAGTTCTGCAGCTGTCAGCTAGTTATAAGCATACTGCAACTTCATGGGCTTCTATTTTACACAGTAAGTCACCAGTAATTTATTCTCTCCTAATTAACTAGAATACCACCACATGCTCGAACCTTTGAAAGCTTAATCAATGCAAAATATATATATTTTTAACTGTTATTTGTATTTCACTACTTCTACTTTCTATTTCACACATCAGAACTGTGTTGAAACAGTAGTTAGTATGAAATCTAATACGTTCATTACCCCACAAAACATCACAGGGAATTTATCTTTACTGAATCCTAATCACTCCTAAATAGCAAGAACTTATAGAAACTGGGTTTTTAATGATAAGATGTTCTTGAAAACACCAGCAGTTGTTAGCTGGGTGAGAGATTGCTTAGAGTATCATTCAAAAAGAAACCCTTACTTGGCCAAATGCAGTCAAACCAGTAACATTAGGGTAAAAGTTGTGTATTCCTTTAGATGAAGACTCAGACCTTCAAAAGAGGAGTGAGAGAGGAGAGTCATATCATTCTGCTGACTACGGTATCAATAACCGAAATGCCATATGTTATACACAATAAACTCATATCACACAGCCAAATTGAGAGATGCAAAATAAGTATCTTGTTCATATAGTGTTCTGTACATTTATGGGTCAGGTCTTTTGCATATTTGTGAAGTAATGACAAGCAAAGAGACACAAGTCCAAATTTGTCTGATTAAACAAACCTTCATCAGAAAACAAAGGTGAACTGAAATGTCAGCTCCATCAGCCATACAGCCAGTGTTTCAGACCACTCTGCAGACTGTTCTCTTTTGCTTTAGTCACTTCAAATGAAGTCTGTCAGTGCAACAAAAAGTAGGTGCTCTGAGAGAGGAAGCGAGTAACCATTTCCATAGCCACATATCGAACCTGTGTTTCTGAGAGGATGGTTTTAAAGGCTTCTGACTGTCAAGTTCTTAGAAAGCATTTACTATCTTAAAGCCACATTGTCTGCATTTACTTTTTTCTGTTGTTGTTTTTGTCTGTTTTGACCTATGCAACTCTCTCTAATCAAACCAAGTGGAAGGTAACTTTCCCATTTTTTCTGTTGCTAACAAAGATTAGAAGTTTCTAGACAGTCAGTGCATGAAGCACCACACAACAGATCCTTTGGTCACCCACTTGCTACAGGGCAGGTGATTGACCTCCCAGCCCTGTCATCCTTGACTTAGTTTGGACTGAGTATGACACAGGCAGACTTTATTTGAATTCACATCTTTCCCCTCCCAGAATTGCCACCACATCACATGATACGGTTACACAAACACATACACATTAGTTACCAAGGAGTATTGCAGGAATGTGTCAAAGTCATGTAACGAACACCTAGGTCATAATACATCCTCAGTGCTGCCAAACTGCTGTCAATAGAGTGACCACCTTCTATTCCAATCAAACATGCAATCTTCCTACTGTCAGAGATACCTGGAAACATCAAAGTAAGACGGTTCCAAAGCAGTTTCATACTCTACTGAGAAAAAACGGTTATTGATATTTTTGTAAGACAGAAGCTTCATTTCAGGGTATATTTATATGGAAAATTATCTTATGACTGCAGCAGGCCAGGACTTTGCACAATCAGATATTGTAGTTCAATAGAAAAACTGAAGATACTGAAAAACTGAAAGATAGCTAACTTGCCCGCTTGCAGTTTTTTCTCTTCTGCACATACCTTTGGAAATGTAATTAAAAATAAAATAATAATAATAAAGCCCTAACAAACATTAAAAGACAACACCCTGTAACAAGAGAGAGTATCACCTTGGGAAGTTGTCACAAGTTCAAGCTCTTCATAGCTGTTACACATCCTCTTGACAACATCAATTTGCTCTAAGGTCAGACGTACAGCATCCTTGTTCTGAGCGCTGCAAAGAACATACACTGACCAAAACTGAAAGAGACATTGACAAGTAAACTAGATAATCTGTGTTCCAACTGGGAAGCTACAGATTGCTAATAGTGGAGTTCACAAGCAGAGATCAAAGTGATTTCTCACAGTTTACAAGGGAGTTGCCATTATAATTTTTCCCCTCCAAAGAAATCTTGGATCATCTCTTATGCATTACTCAACAACTCCATAATGCATGCAGAAAATTGGATGTAAGCTTACTATACTTCATTTACCAGAAAGCAATTGCTGCTGTTTTGATTAAGTGTAGCTGGATTATAAACACAAATATTTGCAATTCAAATGGCACAGAAAAGTGCCTGTTGCTTTTCAGTATCATTTTATCTCTCCTCTTAGAACACAAAGTACCAGAACCAGAGCCAGTAATACCTCTGTGATTGGGAAGGGAATGAGACAAGTGTAAAAACATGATCTTAGACAGTCTCACTGCCATGACTGTACGTACCTGAGCTCCCACATAACCAGCCTTAAGTTTCAGAAGATTTGTGTGGGTCTTGTTGATTTCTCTTAAGTTGACTTTACTGATTCTATTTTGGTAAAATATTCTCAGACGCAGTACAAAGTCATTGTGGCTAGAATAGAAAACAAGTAGGGCATGTGGTGGAAATAAATTGTTCCTCTTCTAATCCAAATGTAATTTCTTCAATTCTTCTTAGTTTTTCAGACCAACAACTGCCAATAATCCTGGCTGTAATAGATACTAGGAGTCTCCTTTCTCTGCAAAGCATCTTTATTTCTTAAAGCTCCTTCCAGTTAGGACAGCAAGAAAGCTTTCCTCACTTTTACTGCTGTTATGCTTTTGTATGCATTTTTCTCCCTGCTATTTCTGAAGGAATGGAAGAACTAAAATCATCCACCATGGTCCTTATAGGATGATCAGTGCTTCTGTTCTCAGGTTAAAACACACCATAGACATCATTCCTTCAAGCTGCAAGGATACCCTTTCAGACCATGGTACCTGCCTTCTAGCTCTGTAAAGAAGTCATTGCTACCAAAGATGCCATTAAATTATGGGAAGGAGACAAAGACATTGTGTAAAGGGAAACAGTAATTCAGCACTGAAATCTCACCAAAAAACCACAAATGCATTTAGGGTAAGATGTTCTTGTCTTAACTACCCTCTGAATTGGAATTCTGTCCAGCTGATAAATCTCAACAATAACTAACTATTATGTGCTAGGAATAGTCTGCATCCCTACTCATCCTAACACTTTTTAGCATCTCCTCCACACTTATGAAGATTCATTGAGAGTTTAGTTGAAGATGTTTATATACCCATCAATTAAACGTGTATCTTGCATCAGACTGATAGCTCTCTCTCTCATTGATTTCTCACAGATGAATGGCACAGTATCAAAGAGGAACATCAACAGCCATAGCAACAACGTTGTTGGATTTTGCTTCATTTTCAAGTTTGTTAAAGCGAAGAGATACCACAGTATTCGCTGACCGCAATTAAACAGGAAAATTTCCAGTCAGTAAACACAGATTTAATAGTATAAGCAGAGCCAAAATATCCTCTTTCTGGTAAAGGCTGCAGTTGGTTCTGTAAGAAGAAAGAAAGAAAGAACAATGAAGAGAATGGAAGGCAGAAACAGGAATAGTAAGATAGCTACATTCTCCAAAAAAATTCTAAATCCATTTGTGGATGATGATCACCATCAGCTCTGCATATTCACCAGTGATGTAGAAGAGCCAGCAAGCCATGCTTATAAAAACCTGCACCTGTGGAGCTGACCCAGTGTCACTGCTGTCACACAGCACCCACAGCCTCTCTGTGCTCACATCCACTGATTGGTCTCCATAAACATTCTGTAGCATCAATAAACATCAGTGGTGACATCTTTCCTGTGCCGAAGCATTCAGTTCCTCACTTTTGCTTCATATGGACTTCAATGTCAGATGCCACAGAACTTCCACATGCACTTCCACATCACTCTCAGACATTGTTTATTGCAGGTGACAGGAGAACAGTGCAGTATACAAGAACTCCTTCAAAAGCAGTGCCTCCTATTTTATTAAGTTGGCCCATGACAGCAGAGACAGATGTTGGTGGTACAGCAGTAGAGCTTGAACCTTCCCATCAATATCCCATTTCATTTTACTGTGTGACAGATGGCTGCAGAGGAGCAGTTTGACTAGTGGTGTTTGACATGTAAGTGAGCACGAAGAAATGACTTCGCAACTTGGATTTAGAAATTTATAAACTACTTTTCTGAACAATCCTTCTACTTCGATGTAAGTTGCTGACATTCCTTTTTTAAGAAACTGGCTTAGGTCTTTTCTGTTCCTTTCACAAGATTTGGGAACATGCTAAATTATGCTCTCATCTGTCAGAAAGTACTTTTGAAGAGAGGAAGTATCTAACCCTATGCAAAAAGCAGTATATATGGAGAAGTAAGTTTAGAATCAGTCCTGAATCGGTCTAGGAAAGAAAATCTAGGACAGATAAATAAACACAACAGTGTGCAGAAGGTCTGCAAAGCAGCCAAGTGAATTGCTCCTCCACATACTACTTTTATTCATTGCCACACGTTTATGCTTGTACACAGGAAAAAGTTACTGGAAGAGTCATTTTCTCATGTTGTTTTTTCTTTTTTCTTTTCTTTTCTTTCTTTTTTTTTTTTTAATACTGTTTTTGGAAGAAAAATATTTGAATTGCCATTGGTAACCACTGTCATGTACCAGTTCTGAATCAGCAGATTTCAGTTTTTGCTTTTACTCAGAGAAACTGAATACTGGTCATGTTCAACATCTTCATCAATTACCTCAGCATAATTGCTTTCCATCCCCACCATTCTTTGCACACAGTGTAGGCATAACAGTTTTGGAACACCAAGCTTAGAAAAGCCACCAGTACAAAGCCCAGAAAAAACTAAATGAGTTTCTGAAGAACTGGAACAGGCACAGTCTTCACAAACACCTGCAAAGTGAAGCTCTACTGTAGCTAGCTTTTACCATTGCATTACCTTCTCTGAGCTCTCCACAGCTTGCTATCAATAAAACACAAATGCTGACAAACACTGAGTGTTCCCCTGTCTAGAACAACACAGCTGTGCCGAGGACGCTGCCCACATCTGCCATATGAGGATATGACAAGGGAGGAGAGGATGTTGCTCTTTTAAAACAGATGCATTTCAATTGAACGCTTCACAGTAAAAAAAAATAGGAAAGCATGTAGAAACATGCTTCTGTCATTTACCATCTTCATCAATACAGGCAAGCACTGTATTGTCTCTCTTCTTCCTTTCAAAAGGCAGGACAGACCCCAGTGAACAAAATGCAGTGAACAGCTGTTATTTAAGTGCGGCAAATCTCACCTAGGAACGATACTTCCTTTCATCTCATTTGATGTTCAGCCTTTTCATCTTAATTTTTATTAAAGCACTTCCTGACATCCTTGGCATTAATACTTGGGTTTGCTGAATTATTGTGCTCAATCAAGTATAAAAAGAGCAACAAAATAGAGCTCACAGTTTGAGGTAGTAATATTGCCTGAAGAAGGTTCATCCCCACACAGTCTAGCTAAGCGGGTGGTTCAAGTAGGTGACAGTGTTTGCAACTGAAGCATAGAAGATTGATGGCTTTGTCCTTTAGAACAGTTCCCTCAGAACTTCTCTCAAAAAGGACAACTACTGAATTTCTTTCCTGTTAGGTTTCCAAATTTTACTTTACTGTTGTTGTTTTTTCCCCTGTCCACAGTTTCTAAGACTTTCTGACACATTCAGGTTACTGAAACCAGTAATTTTAAAATAAATGGGAACTGTACAAATGCATCTTATCATCTAATGACCACAGATGGGAACTGTTTTCTCTTAGCAGTCCTAAATTACTGAAATTCTTCTGACACCAGAATTTGTAAGCTTTATCATGTAAGTACAGAACAAACCAGAACAGCCTGCCAACTACTTCTATAACACTGTGTCGGAGCACGTATTATCAGGCAATACTTCCTCCAGTTTACGAGTTCTGACCCCAGTGTTGAGAGGGAGTTCCCCTGAGGGAGTAGATTGGCTTCTTTGTTAATATAGTCTCCTCTTGCACAGATGCAGCAATGTTTCTTTCCTAGACCGCAAACCAGAACCCTCAGAACAACATGCACTTGAGCCAACAACTCTTCTGGGTTCCCCTCTGCAACTGCACTCCCAGCTGTAAGGGCTGCAATAGGTTCCAAAGATACAGGCACAAGACTCTGCACCTGAAAGGGATTCCCTCCTTCCCAGTCACCCCATTTGGGTCCCTTGCCACATGCTTCTATTCTTGTTTAAAAAGTTTCACTGCTCCTGTGTTCCTCTTCATGCTAGTGCAAATCATGTCCCCTCCCAACCTTTCCCAACAATCTTTTTTTCTAGAGTTTTACCAAGTTCTGAAACATTTCTCATATTTTTCAAATGTCTTAATCAACCATTCAAAAATAGCACGAAGCAGAAAGATACACACACAAAGGCCATGAAAATGACCATTAATGAGCATTAACAACTGAGTTTTACCATAACGAGCATACTGCTCTCATAGGAAGTAATGAACTTTCCTTCAGCAGCACAAGGATGCTTATTGGAGTCCTTGTGCCATAGTGAAGTTTATCCCCACATTCAAATACGAACTCTCAAATGATGGATGGTTTTTAAGAAGAGAGTGTTCTCAAACACACCACGAATGTTTTATCTTTTTGTACTTGCCCACATAGTTCAAATCTAAAAGAGAACACACAGTTCTGTTTTTTTTCTGATTGTGACATGCAAGAGAAAGATTCTGGGGAACAGCGGTTACTGGAAATGTAATCATTCTTGAAGAATGCCCTTGAGAAGTTGTTTTTCTTCTATAAACACATATCAGAAATATATGTACATTGTAAAACCTCCACAGCTCTGACAGAACAGCATTTCTATAGACCTGAAAAAAGCACGTTTAAGCACACATGTAGAATGACTTTATTACTACAATGAAAAAAGAATAATCTTTCTTTCTAATCTAGAAAACGTTACATTCATTCTTAACAGTAAAGCATGTAAGATGGCAAAGAAAGGTGGAAAAAAACTGCTCAAGCAGCAGAACTCATCGTAAAAGCAAATCAGCTTTTGAAGACAATTTCCAGTTTCAAAGTCATCAATTCAAAACACAACCCATACCTGCAATCCCTTTCTCTAGAATTCTACCAGATCCTGACAAAATGACTGAAAATGGACATTTTTTGGGTCAAAATTCCTAATGAGAAAATAGCAGACCTTCTTCATTCAGTAACACTGTTCTGATGCTACATAAATCTATTACACACTATAGATTTTGATCCAAATGTTTACTCTTTTTCTGACAGTATTACGTCCACAGTGATTTTCAGGAATACTTTTAATCATGAAACATACCTGCATGTTCCTCAAGTGGTTCAACTACTAACGGTAATCATTTATACATTACCAAATCTTCATTCTATGTATTTGTTCAAAAATGCTATGAGAATTTCCTACTTAACATTAGTCTCAAGTCATTATACCTCAAGAACATTCAGTAACAGCATCTTCTATGTTTCATGCTGATATAGCCTACATAAAATACTCTTTATTTTTTGACAGTTATACTGTTTTACCTTTAAGACTATTTATGTAAAGAGGACACTCACTTGTATCATTATTCAGTAACAACTTCTCGGAAACTGAAGGAGTATTGCAAGCACCAGACTAAATTAAGAACATTATATACAAAGCACCCATACTTGAAGAGCATGTAACATAAAATACAAAAGCCTTTTTTCCATGCTGACTGAGCAGAGTTGAGAAGTGGAAGCTCACATGAGATTTACAGTTTTTTCTTGTTTATCTAAAGGCTCTTTTGAGCAGGTTACCTTCTTAGGAAATTGTAGCAGAGTCGTAATCCACGTTTCTCTCTGTTGGATGCAATTGTTAAAGTCTGGAAACAGATCCTCTTGGCATCAAGACAGCAAGCAAGTAACGTCCTCTATTTCTTTAGCTCACACATCACAGGCTTCACACTCAACAGGCGTCTGGGGATTGCCCCTTGCACAAAAACGAGGTCTGTGAGAAAGTTTCCAGCTCAGCTACCGCCCACTTTACACAAGGCTCACGCTGTGCAGTGCTTGCTCCATTGCTTCCTCCCTCTTGTGGCAGACTTCTTGTGCAGTCCAAAATGATGCATTTAATACCACTGTTTGTGTTGTTTTAGACACAGGTGCCTTCCATCACAGACTGATTTTGTTTGGAAGGGATCTCATCATCTAGTCCAGCCCCCTGACCCCAGCTAAGATAATTTCAATGTTAGATCAGGTTGCTCAGACACTTGTCCTGCCAAGTTTTTGATTCCTTCAGGAAGAAGATCATACAACTTTCCCATTGTGATATTTTCTCTTTAAATTCACTGGAATCTCCTCTTATGCAAACTGTGATGATTGCAACTCTTCCTCTTGCTGATATGCTTTGAGAGGAGTCTCATAACTGAATTTGTAGGAAAAACAGGCACAGGTATGCACTTTGCAGATGACCTAATTTTGCCACGTTTACTATATCTAGACCTTGATACTGTGCTTACCAGGTTTTAATCAGGACTTGCAGTTCCACTGTATAAAAGTTAAAATACTCACAAGTTACAGATGATCTTTACAATTATAATTGTCCCTCTAAACCTACGGGGACTTTCTATTCCCTTTCTTGGAGCTGTCAGTTTGGAAACGCACAAAGAGATACGTACAAAAACAAGATCCTAGAGTTCCACAAGAAATATAGTTTGCTAATAATCATTTTTATTCTACTTCATGCTTTCTACAGAAAAAGCAAAATGTCATCATAATTCTGGTTATAGCTGCACTGCAAATAAATAACTGAGTCTCAAAACATTCACCAGGCTGTTGCACAAGGCACATCTTGTCTGGAACATACGTATTTCATCAGGCCACTCATTCCCAGTATTTGGAAATTTAAACAGAAACAAATACCTCTACATTACTTAGGATGTTAATTTGATGGACTTCACTTCAAACTTTTACCATCAACTCAAGTGGACTAAAGCACACTAAATGAAACAAATATTTTCTTTATGAAATAACTGCTGCTTTATCTGAAGCCTGATCTAGGCCAGATCCATTTGTATACATCTGTCAGGAAACCCTCTCCCAAATGTAACTTAGAGCAGCAAATAACAGATTAAAACAACAGGCTCATATTCATTTTCTTACTCATGCTCTAGTTCTACCTCAAGTTTCATTATTAGTTCTCATCCCCTTCTTACAAATTAATTAGTATCACATAACTGTCTGCCTGCAATTTTGCCCCCTATCTTCTCAATTTTCCCTCCTAGCAAAGCCAAGTTTAATCTCTGAAATGATTTCTACCTAAAACTATTTCCACATGCCTCCAGGAAAATCATGCTTAACAACAACCCCTTGGTCAAGAACAACTTTTTCTGAGCCACTAAGATCCTGCTCTAACTTATAATGGTTCGATTATATAGTTTCAAAAGATGAATAGATTTTTAAGGCTCCAATGAACCAACTTCTTTGGCCCACAGTCAGATTTTTTCTATCCGGATGAGCCTTAATGGCTGTTTGTTTTTAATAGTTCTTAAAACGTGGCACTTGGGATCTATGTCTTTCCTGCAGAGTCCATCTGGCAGGACTGTTCTCTTAATAGAGAGAGCTATCTTTATTGTCCAGAATGTAGTTACACAGCTGTTTCTGATAATAGTTATCCCTATGTTTATATCATGTTTTATCCATCTCAGATACATTTTGGAGCAAGCTGAGAAGCTGTAAACTAACTGCAGCACTTACAGTCATACCAGCTGCTGTCAAGACACAAAGGGAGATCATAATGTGTTGGAGCTGTTTTTCACAATAGAAAGGCTTGTTCCAAACAGAGCAGCTTCACTAGTGCTGGAGAGCTCAAAGTGCTAGCATTTTCACTACCCACATAGATTAAACTACAGGTTACTACTGCTCAGAAAGTAGGGGTTTGGGGTTTTTGTTTGTTTGCTTGTTCGTTTGTTTTTTGCATCTGCAGATGTCTATGGCAGCAGCCAATTTAAAGTGAACTTGGGTTTCTTGTACTCTACTAGCTCACAGCAACATCTTTCTTGCATGCTAACAATCTAAGCATATGGTACGGAATCTGTGTATGAATCAGCTTTTGAACTTCACCATTGCATAATGGCTTAAGGATGAGCCACACCAATTTAACATTAAAAACGCTGCTTACCAAGTATTTGAACATGGTGTCTTCCAAGTAAAGATCATGATCTCCTAGAATGTCACCTTGGTGGCTCTTCAGCACAGACATCAGTATTTTAAACAGAAAATGCCAAAACATGTTGGGAACAGGAAATTCTACGTATTAAGATTTCTGTTCACATTTAAAAATAGCAATATTAGCACTTTTAACTATTGCAAATGAAATTCCAGCTGTTTCTTCTGCTGATCCCAGTGGAATGAGTTTGTACTCAGAGTGGGGGAAGTTCACTGGTTGTTCTAATCTGTTGAAATCAGCATAGTTGCAATATATTTCTCAGTTAAAATCTCACAAGAAAAAAAATTCATCTAAGCTTAAGAACCAAATGGGTTATGACCCACATCAGTAAAGTTGTTTTTACTTTTTTTTACGCCCATGTCCCTCTGTCTTGGTTTTGTGAATGGCTGAAGCTGCTACAGTTTCATGACCCCAGTTCAACTATCATCAATGAAAACAGTTAAATTATGCCATCTGGTTATGTATGGAACCACAGTGTTTGGCAATTACTGCCAACTGCAAAAGAACAAGGGAGGAGTACAAAGTTGAATGTTTGTGTGTTGTCTTTTTTTTTAACCACAAAGGCTGGTTTTATTTTCTCATGCTTGGAACAGAGAAAAGGCTTCATGAAGCACACAAAGCTTTGTAGTTACAAGAGAGGAAAGCTATAGCTAAATGTTTCCCATAGCTGAAAGTAAGCAGAGCAATGAGATCAGATGCCATACAGGATGGACACAAATGTGTACTTCTTTGGTATTCATCAATGACTTTCAACAATGTTCAGTACAGAAGCCAAAACTGTAGGAGGTTCTCCTACGTAAATACTGTAATTCAACAGAATTAGTTTTCACAGTGTATTATAAAGATGAAACAAGCAGCCGAAGGGAAAAAACACGACAAACTTAGCCACTCATTTAAATTCTCATTTAAAAAATACTACTACTAATATTTATGAGTCAATATCCAATTACTAAAGCAAACCAAACGCAGCCACTAGTCTCCTGCTTTCTTTGTTTCTTTAGCTGTTCATCTGAGCTTTACATATATTAGCTCGGCGGGTTTAGAAGAAAAGAAGTTCTTGCCACAAGGTGGCAGGAGCTTCCCAATGGAAACCTAATCTGATCTTTGAGCTAAGGACAGATCGATGGCTGTCAAGACTGCGTGCTATTTCTTCCCACTCCAAGTTTTTCATCAGAAGCAAAGCCGTTCACATCTGTTTAAATTAGCAGCAACTCTTTGTGACCTTTAGGCACCCACAGCTGTGCAGGGCAATGAGTTCCACTGCCGTGCATTCATCTGAGCACAGCATTCTGAGAAAAGCCAATCCTGGCAGCATCAGTAAGAAAACCCAAAATAGTGTGAGAGTCAACTTATCTTCATTTCTGCCACCTGATCAAAAGTGCTTTTAAAATTGAATCTGAGATTTTGCTTTGAGTTTTTGGGGGATTCCTATAAGACATCACTGCTGTCTCTAATTTGCAGAATACATTCAGGTTGCTCTTAGCAGAGGCCTGAATCTTCCTTATTCCTTCCTTTCCTTCTTTGACTGTAAGTAGCTATACTGTTTTTGGAGCTCTGCTGGTACAATTCAGTAACAATGCTGGTAAATATAGTAGCAGTGTCTGTAGGTTGCTCCAAAAGTAATGCCTCCTAGTTTATTACAGTGGCCTATAACATCATGGCCAGATGTTGGTGGTACGGAAGCAGGAACTGAACCTTCCCACCAACATTATTACATGTTGTTGTTGCTGTGTGACAGATGGCAGCAGAGGGGCAGTCTGACATGGAAGTGTGTAATTAACAAAGGTGTGGAATGAATTCCTTTGTGCAGAGAAAAAAAAACAAAACACCTTTTGATATTCATCAACACTTGCTGCTGAAAGTTCAAGGAGAGCAAATGGTGGATGTGAACATAGTGAAGCTCTGGGTGGTGCTTTTTAGCTGTGACACAGGAGGCAATGCTTTCAGAGCAACCTACTTATCTACCATGCCACTTAGCTAAGCACAGAAGTTGCAGGACAAAGGAGAGCAGTAAGCTACATAAGAGTAGGGCCACAGAAGGTCTAACTAAGATTGCCATAACTCACTATACTACAGTACAACTACAAATACCACAAACACCTGTTAACAGTAGATTCCTACCGTGCTTTCACTAAAGTATATGTAGGATGCTTTTAATGTAATCTGATGCAAGGCATAAACATGTTCTTAAGCATTCATAGCTGTATGTAAAAATGAAAACGTATACATGCATATATATTCAAAATATTGCTAAGAGACCTCAAAGCACATTTGTGTTAGGGACTCTTTATTAGATCTGAAGGTTTGCCCTCTTGAGATTCACTATTTCTGAGACATTTTATCATTTATACATGATGTTGTGACATTTAAGAATAGGTTTCTTTAATTGAGGACAGTGTCAGTAGTATTAACAAGGCCATAGGTTAGGAAATTGCCTTGGTTCTACTGGAAAAAGAGCTTTCTTGCAGCAATGAGATAAAATTGTCATGGAAACCTATTTGCTAAGATGACATTAAAACACAGCATGGGCACTTACATTTCTCTTTTTGTAATAAACAACACTTAGTGGTGCAGTCAGGAGTGACTAAATAAAAGTGTTATTTGCACAGCCAGAGACTCAGGACAAATACTGGAGAATTTTTGTCATGCTCCAGGACTGGCTGGTTGACAATGTATCTTGTTACAGAAAGAGGATGTTAGGAGATAGATGAAGCAAGTGATCTTAACTAACAGCTAACCAGGTAAGACAAGTAAATACATACACATGAAAAACAGGTTCATAAACTGACCTTAAGTTATCACCACGGGAAGCTATCTGAGGAAATTCACAGAAGAATCTACTCTTTAAAATCATTAACTACATTGGAATTTTATTAACTTCTCACTTTTCTTCATCTAAAAACCAATAAATTCGGTATTTAACAGGGAAAGCATCTATTGTCCATGGTGAATTTCTCCTTCACAAAGCTTTCACAATGCTAGAACAGTTCCTCACACTCTGCACTGGGGTTTGATTGCACTTTGCACAGAATCATATATAATCACATAAGTAAATCCAAATCAAGATCTCTTTTCTTCTGTATAAGAATGGAATGCGAGACATCACCCACATCACTTTGACCATGCTCAGTTTGTGAAAGAGCTGCGTACAAAACCACAGGAACACACAGGAAGAGGCACATCATCTTGTATCTGATGACACAAGCCAGGACACATTTATTATTCTCTACTGAAAAAGCAAAAGGTATCAGTACGCATCCTGTTTCAAAGGTTATTGTGATTTTGGTACTTCTGGTCTAGTTTAGCATACATCTGCCCAACAGAGTATGCACAATGATTTCCTCTTTCTATATCTTTATTCTAATACGATTTCTTTTAAAGCCAAGATCATAATCTGTTAGTCAGTTGCTTGGTAATAAACATATAACAAGCTTAGCTAAACAAATCTAGGCACCTCATCAAAAATTATGCTGCTTTTGACTGTTCAAATGGAGCAGTCTGACTTTTATTGTGAACTCTATGTGAGGCAAAACTAACTTACTGCTGCCTGCAAATATCTTCCACTTATCTGTCCAGCAAGGAAGACATGAAAGAGTCACACAAAGGATTTGCCAGCACACAAAGGAGCGTGCGTTTAGTTAGACTTGCCTTCTCATTCCCATCACTATGTAAGCTAAGGAGACATTGAAATCATCAGTATTTACTCCAGATAACTGTTTCAAAAGAGGTTACTGAAGTGCTCAGAGCAAGGTTAAAGGCACTGTATGCTTCAATTTACAGAGAGCCAATTATCTCTATATTACTGGTTATACTGAACTGTGATGCTCCCTAAAAAGAGAAAAGTCACTGTCTGAATTATGACTTGTTACAGTTTTCAAGTTCCCATTGCCTAAAGAGTAGAGCTCATGATGCTTTGTCTGCCAAGCATCTGCTAAAGCTGATTTGTTTTATTTTTTACTGGAGCACTAATTTCATTCCTCATCTAAATCATCAGCATAGCAAAAGTGTTCCATGAGTATTTTGAGCATCATCACAGCCTCAAGTATTTGAAAAATACTGTTACTGATTCTTGATCAAAAAGGAAGAACTACTAAAGGCTTCAGTCAATACATCAACAGTAGCTGAGCAGTTTATCTGCCTAGTTTGCTACTCAGCTTGGGTATATTTCTGCCAGCACTCACCAGCAGCTACAGAAAAATTGTACCCAGAGTTCAGGCCTACTTAGTGTAGATAAACTAGAAGTTAAACGTTAAAATTGGATCATGGGTTACTGGGTCATACACTGGGGTAGTTAGAAGACTTCAAATAGCTTAAGGGCAACCTGATTTTTGAGAAATTATTCTTAATGTTGCCTAGATCACCTGAGACGTAGAGAGAAGAATGCAGATGTATGTAATTCAAACATACTGGTGAATAACATGATTGTTTACATACAAATGCATAAGGCAGAATGATACAAAGATGGTAACAAAGATGATGACAGATATTCAGAAGATTATTTATGGGGAAAAACTCACCAATACAGATGCCCTCACCAGGAAACACTGAGACAATCCCCACTGGGGAGCAATCTCCAAGAAATGCTGCCTTAGTGGTGGTCAGCCCTTAAATGAGGTCTGGAGAAGGTGGACTCAAGCTTCACCCCTTCCAGGAGCACAGCTACATCACTCTCACCTGTGCTCCCACAGCTGACCCAACACTTGCCTCAGCTGATTAATCAGAGGTTCATGCTGTGATTACCAATTTCCCATACATAATGCAACAACATGGAACTTATATAAAAACATTCCCCTTTGTACCTTTACAGAATATCCAATTACAAATGATGATGAGATGTGCTACTGTTATTACTCAGCCTTCCCTAATGTGAGCATATGCTGCTCAATAATTAAAAATCTTCACTGCAAATCAGAGTAAACTTTGCCTGCCTTTCTTGCTAGTGAAAAACTTGAAGTTAAAACAGTATGAGCACAGCATGAAGTTCAGCTACAGAGAAGGACTTCAGGTTCTGGTAGATTAAAAGCTTGATGCAAGACAACAGAAGGCCAACTATATCCAGGGTAGCATCAGGGTAAGGGACATGACTGTTCCCCTCTTCTCTGCTCTCATAAGGCCCTCGATCTGGAGTACTGCAGCCAGGCATGGGGTACCCAGCACAAGAAACTTGTGGAGCAGTCAGAAGGGTCCAGAGAAGGGCCACAAAATGGTGAAAGGGCTGGAGCACCTCTCCTATAAAGAAAGGCTGAGGGAGCTAGGTTTGTTCAGTCTGGAGAAGGCTGCTGGGAGATCTACTGTGGCCTTACACTACTAAAAGAGAGCTTATAATCAGGAGGGAGACCAACTTTTTCACTGGCAGAAAGTGACAGGACAAGTGGGAATTATTTTAAACTAAAAGAGGGGAGATTTAGATTAGACATTATGGGGCATTTTTTTACACTGGCACAGCAGTCCAGAGAGGCTGTGGGTGCACCATCCCTGAAGGGGCATGAGGTCAGGTTGGATGGAGCCCTGGACAAACTTATCTAGTGCCTGATTTAGTGGTTGGCAACCCTGCCTATAATAAAGGGATGGAACTAAATGACCTTTAAGTTCCCTTCCAAGCTGTTCTATGAAAATTACAGTTCTGAACACTGAACATTCAAGTCACAGAAGACATAAAGTAAAAGACTGTCTTTTATTTTAAGAAAGTGTCTGTCTAATATGCCCAATATGCATTAGTTCAGCTTTAAAGAAAGAAAAAAACAGTGGATAAGGTATTTTAATACAGCATGTGCAGCATGCAAGGGCTACTGAGAATCTTCAGCTTTTTATCATGATGTATATTTCCTTTCTTCAGCATATTGTAGGTTTTAGCATTCAGAAAGAAAATCTTTGTCTAAGCATACAATAAGAAAGAGCACCTCAAGAGATAAAAGAGCTTGGAGAAGCGATTATTATCAGTTGTTTTAGTAACTATATGGCAGGCTGCTCAGAGGAAGATTGGACAAAATGTTTCTGCTCCCTTGATCTGCATCAGGCTGAGTGTGATCTGTTTATTACAAGCATCATTTTCTACCTTGGAGACTGACTTTACAAGTCATAAAACAGCTCTTCAAGGATGAGAAGTGGCAAAGCTCTGAATAGTTTTGAAGCTTTCTACAGACACAGTCTTAACTGTTTGGATGTGACCAAGTACATCTACAGATCAGTGTGTGTACATTATTACTACTTTAGGTGGTCAAATTATGTAAAAGTTAACTTTTATTATTTATTTATCTGCTCCATGAGTTTCTGAATACCTGCTTTTGTTTTGTCTTATATAACTGAGAATATTCTGTTGCACTGGAATTGTCTCCTCACCACTACAGGAACATATGTTTGCACAACCTACATTATCCAAGCAGTAGTTTGTCTTTATTCTGAGATACAGTGCGTGCACTCAGTGACTGCATCTAAGCAAGCTGGGCAGTAAGCACACGGACTATTTAGTTCTGTGGCCTGAATGTCCTAAGGGCTCTCCTATGAGATTTTTAGAGATACTTTCTATCTTTACTACCCTCAGAGAAAAAAGACTGAGATTCATAGCATAATTCATGCGCAAATATACCTGCAAAATAGATAAGCTACTTACATAAAATACAACTAAGTCATTTCTAGTGAAAATCTGGACATGTCATGAAATGAAGAATAGGGAACCATTCAGCAGTACTCTCAAGTCAGGGCAAAATAAAACAGGGTTGTTTTCTTTTTGGTTTATTTTGGTTTTCAAACTGAGGCTATTCCATAAATCTATAGGAAAGCAAATTGACAGTATGCTTCAGCTCCCTCTCACAGCTCAATAGAATGAATGACAGAAACCTGGAATTCACAAGATTGACACCATTGGGAAGGTCAGTATATCATGAGATCCGTGCAGCTATAGCACTGAAAGACTTCAGCCCCCCCCCCCAAAATATTTATAATTTCAAATACCTTCTATTAAATCAGCCATTATTTTAATAACTATAAGGAAAAAAAAAAAAAAAAAAAAAAAAAAAAAAAAAAAAAAAAGTAGAATTTTACATACAATTATTTAACCCGGGGAAGCAAATTTACAGCCTAGTCAGTGAAAGGAATGATATTAACTTCACATCTGTTCCTTGCAAATTTTAGAATGAAATACAGCAAGATCTGCCAGATCAGAGTATTTTCAGAGTTTTGTTTTCATGTCTTTGCTAAATAGTAAGGAAAGCCAGTAGAAGACAGCTTGGAGAGTGAAGTGAAACAAGCCAGAAGAGCCAGGGATAATTAGACTTTGGTCTAATGTATGTTTTCGATGTGAACATGTAGGTGCATTATTACAACTCCCCTCTCTTTGTGGGGCTGGAGATGGAGAGCACAGAACATTCTCCTTCATTACAGTTTCAGTGTTTAACCTATATTAACATTTAAGAATATGCTTTGAATTGCTGTTGTTGCTTGACTGTGTATTCCACAAGCTCAAAATTCAGCTGATGTGCAAGTAACACAAAGTACACCCAAACGGCCAGCCAATAAGCCTATTCAAACAGTGCTGTGATTAAATCTTATTAAAGAGAAGAATAATACAAACCCAACTAACAGATAAAAATCAATAAACCTCAATTTGTTGTAAGTCTTAGTTGTACTGTCTTAATGGCAACATCACAGGGCCCAGAACAGATGTGCTGGAAACTGTCATCAGTTAAAATGAAAGAGCTATCTTCTTGATTGCTTTAAATCCTTTTTACTAGAAGAGTTTTACAGCTCAATAACATGCTTGGATCTAGTTGATATTCCTCAGAAGCAAGCAAGATTCATCATCATAACTGTGACTTTATTTGCCTAAGTGCAGCAGAGTACCATTTCATCTAGCTCTTTGACAAAATCCTTTCTGTGTGCTGAAGGCTCTCCTTCATGAACAAATGCAGCTTTGTGACAGCCAGGCAATTACTGACCAAACTCCTGTCCAGCTATCCAAGATTAAAAAGTGAGAAAGAATGACTCTTCATTACCCCCAAGGTTCCAGTTTATTTCACACACTATGACAAACTACAGTAACAGTTTTAAAGTTTTCATGTTTCTGTCTTCCCCTATCACACTATTATTGACATTTTCACAGTCTGAGTGAGATACGCATCTAGGGGATGTTTCAGTTCTTTCATGAAAGGATTATGCAGGGTTAAAAAGGAATTGAATATGGACTCTCATTTTTCTGGGCCAGTGAACCAGAACCTGCTGCCTGTCTCAATGTCATTCTTAAAGCGGAATGGACACTGCACCTTCTCTCACCAGGGTACAACCAGGCTTGAGATCACAAGCAAAGAGTGGACTGCTACAGATCAAGGGCAGGTTCTTCAGACTTACCACTGCCTGTTTCCTAGGAGCTACACCTAAATGGCTCATCACTCAGCCTAGCATACTTTTTGGCCCCAGTCACCTTTCTGAAGAGCACAGTATATGAAGACAGATGCTAAACTCTGGGCTATGAACTGGACTTTTGAAGCTGGATGCCTATTTGTTTTCCTTTAAATGAAACTGGGTCTGAGATGTAATCCACTTTCTTCGGAGAGAGGAGCGTGACAGTAAGACTTCTGCATGATATAAGGCTTGAGCAGCCTCCTTTCACTCAAAAATCAAGGGCATTAGAGAGCTAATGCAGAGGTCTCAAAAAGCTGAGCCACAATTATGAAACCAGTAAGAATGATTTGCAACCTGGTAGTCAGCGTAATTAGAAGCTGAAGCACCCATTAGCAATCAGAAAATGGACAAATTGGTTTGTACCTACACAGGCTAAAAATGCTGCCATTTCAATATTGCCATCTAATGCTTTGTTTTGTTTTTTCCTCCCACCCTCATTCCCATTGCTGACTTCTCCCTCTTTTCTCCTAACTATGGGAGCGTTAATGTGTTAAGAAAGGTCCAATGTTGTCTTTCTTCTACAAGACCTCTGATACCTGTTTACTGAGTGATTCTTCACATGAGGCCAATGCTCTCATTTTCCCTAAAATCAACTCATATAATGGCAGCTGCATCTGGCTTGCATTTCAGCCTTCATCTAAGTGATATCTGCCACATTTTTTTAAAGAACAGCAGAATTTGTAGAGCCAATTCGCACAGCTTGGTTCACACTGATTTCATGCTTTCTGGATTTCAAGTAGAAGTGCTTCAGATTTTACAGTACCGCACACCAAGTGGATGGTGCCAGCAAGTCAGATATTATATCTTCCCTGGTTATTTGTACTCTAGCAATTAAAGTTACTTGATTTCTTCCATCTATCTAGACTAATAGATGTGGCTTAAGTATAAGCAGGGTCAGCTCCCTACCACAGCTTTTGGGCCTTGAATTCTCATGGACAGGGAATATCCCACCATCAAAACCAGACCACTTAAAATAGTTGAGAAAGAGCAGAATGAGGGAATCAGAAGCTTTTGCACTTAACTGATCTGTGGAGCTGTGTTTGTTCTGCAAGTTATATGCAAATTCCTCCACCTATTATCTCAAACCCCTTGTATGAGAAACCAGTTGTGTTATAATTGCTTATTATTCTGCTCAAACCTTATATAAGAATAAAAGCATGCATTTACTTTGCTTGCTGTGGGTTCTTCTTAAATAATAGCTTCTGGTATGACTGCTCACTAGACAAACAAAAACTGCAGATAAAGTTAGCTGCTGAGTGTCTGGATGGAGAAAATGCTTGAAGAGGAGGAAGAGCACAGAGTGGCACAGTAACTGCGAGCAGTGAAGGAAGTGAAATACCGGTAGATGGCACTCAAATCTTCGGCATATCGCTGGGTTTAGAGGTTCCCTGAAACCTGTGCATTGAAACAGCTGTCTGCGAGCTGAGAGCGCAGATCCCAGCAGCTAAACAGGAGATTCGTGAGACTGTAATATTTAACAGCGTCTGAGTTGCTATGCCTCGGTAAGCAGAGCTGGCAGAGTGAAGACCCAGAGAGGTGCAAGTGGAAATCAAAACTGGTTGCAGAGAGAGGACGTTGTCTGGAGGTGGCTGGTTTGGCCACAGCGACCCGCTCATTGGCACGCAACAAAGGTAGATACATCTTGCATTGCAATTCAAACATCTCATACTGTCTGCCTTCCATCTCACCGCATAACCAGCCTCAAAAACACGGGAGCATGTGGGTGTGGGAGGAATACAGAGCCTGGCTTTGCAACAGGTTTTAAAGGAGATTATGTGAGCAGGCTAAATAAGGCAACATTAGCTTTCCTCTCAACAAGAGACAAGTCACAGTAGCTCTCAATTTCTGCAATTTGTTTCAAAAATGAAGGGACTCCCTCCACCCTAATCTCCTTATTCATAGGAGCTAGAGAGAGTCCATTTGGATCTAGTCCCTAAACTCGGAACCATTGAAAACAGAAACACTTATGCTTCTATGCAAGGGGCTACAGTGCAAGCACAAATCACTGTGCAAGTACTGTTATTATTTGCCTGAACTTTGTTCCCTCCTTCCTGCCCGTAGGGTTCACAGAATCTCTTCAGAAATAAAAGGAAACAGACTATGAAAAACAAGCTGCTTATTGCTTCTAGAACATTCATACTTTTTCTATGTGAAAGTATCAAAAACATTGTGACTAAAGCATTAATCCTTAATGAATTTCTCTTCCCAAGAATTGAATATTACAGCTGCTCACAGCTGCTGAGACCAAGTGCTCTTGGTACTGTTGGGCTGAGCCCAGATGGATCAACAAAAATCAGAAATACTGAGGCACAAAGGGATTTGGAAAGAACTGGAAAGAGGCAGGAACAAGATGATAAATCTAAGGCTCCTCCAGGCTTTTATGCTAACAACACCATAATCCAAATTGCATCATGCTCTAATGTGCGCATATTAAAGACTGAAACAAATAACAAACACTATTTTGTTGATTAAAAGAAAGAAAAAGACTAGATTTTTTCTTTTCATGTAGACAGTTCCAATGTTGATCCTTACAGTATTGCACACACAATCATTTAACATCTGCTGCTTCATCTATCCCTTTGGATAAAAACCTGCTTTTGCTGTTTAATATCATATAATATTGAGCTAGGATATTGATAGGGTTTTTTCTCTGAAAGTCTCAGGTCATGGACAGCACTTTTTTTGCTACCGCAGCTCCAAGCAGAGGTGGAAAGCAGGTACAACAGGCAAAGCTCCAGGGAGTGGCGTGGGAGGGAAGCTGAAGAGGAGGAGCGTGAGGAAACCAGGCTGCCACTGCTTTACCATTGCTTCATCCTCAGCCTTCCTGGCACAGACTTATCCTCTGTCACAAGATCTTCTCCATCAGGAGCTACCAAACCTCCCAGATGAGACCAGTTCCTCAGAACCCATTGTCTTACTTCCTGGAAGACACAGAATCTGGAATAATCATTTGAAGAAAATTGCTCCCCAAAGCAAAGGCACAGAGCATTGGAAAACCCAAGCATTCAGCCTCTGGCCACCATTAACAAACGCAGACCTTCCCCACAGCAATCAGGGCTGCAGCAACTGCTCCCTGGTCTCCAAGAAGACTAGCTCCATGGAGGAGGAGGAAGACAGCTTTATGCTTTCTTTAGGGGCCAACACCAGCAAGTGCAGCCTCGAGACTAATGAAACAGGAGGCCCACCATGCTGGTCAGGGACTGCCAAGGGAGGTCCTGAGGTGGTGATCGTACCGGTGCTTTTCGGCTTCATTTTTCTCCTGGGAATGGTGGGGAACACACTGGTGTTGGTTGTTTTAGGTCGTCTCCGGCCTGGGGGACGCCCATCACGCAGTGCCACCAACATCTTCATCCTGAACTTGAGCATTGCAGACTTTTCCTTTTTACTCTTCTGCGTCCCTTTCCAGGCCACCATCTACTCCCTGCCAGAGTGGATCTTTGGTGCCTTCTTTTGCAAGTGGGTTCACTACTTGGCCATGGCAACAATGCTGGTCAGCATCTTTACTCTGGTGGCCATGTCTGTGGACAGATACATCGCTGTGGTTCACGCCAAGCGTTCGTCCGGCATCCGCAGCAAGCGCAACGCTGCCCTCGGTGTGGGTGTCATCTGGTTGCTGTCTCTACTTATTGCCATCCCTGTGGCCCAGCACCAGGCCCTTATGAGCGGTCATCAACAAGCACCCAACAGCTCCTTCTGCTGGGAGAACTGGGCAGAGGGCTCAACAGCCAAGCAGATGTACAAGGTTATGATCCTGCTAGTGGGATACCTCCTGCCTCTGGTGCTCATCACCTGCTGCTACGCCAAGGTGGGTAAGAGGGATGAGAGTAGCATTCAAACATTGAAAAGGATCATTTCTAGCCTTTTGGTGGCTTGGATTCACACACACACAAATTACTCAGCCAACAAATCCAACAGATCCAACTTAGTTATACTCTATATTAGGACAGGATGCTTCTCTGGTGTTGGGGGGATATGAGGGATGTTGTAGAATAGAAAGAAATCACCATCTCACAAAGAGGACTGAAGAACATTTCTGTTCAGGTACAAAGTGAGGAAGTGCTACAAGCTCACACTCAGCTGACACCCGCATTTGTTAAAAACTTCTGCTGTTCCCTGCAGTTTTTAGTTTGTCCTCTATTAATAAAAAGCGATTGCTCCTAGGAAGAAAATAAAATCATAGAGAAAGCAACTATGCAGAAAGTTACAGAAATAGTATCAGAGAAAATAATTCCTGTAATTTCTTTATTTTATTGGACACGAAGTTTGGACTTTGTGTCTTGCAAAGACTTGTAAAAAGACACTTTAGGATTCAAGTCTTATTCAGCAAGGCATCTCTTTCTTCTTGTGGACTGTTACTGATCAAGTCTCTTTTTATCTCCCCTGATTGATCTTTAGAATGCCTGAGACAGATGGTAAGCCTATGAGTTGTGCTAGACTTCCAGGATAATTTTTCTGTGGCTTTATTGTGCAGCAGCTTGTGACTGCCAGGGGGTGGATTTCCTTACCTCCAGTCAGTGGCAGGTCAGCTCCCCTCAAAAAAATATTTTCTTGGAATTTTAGTTCATGTCAGTTTAATCAAAAGTTATGATACTTTCAGCACTGATTTACTTTAATATCATCGGTGCTATGAACAGGAGAAGGTACTTATTAGATTTAAGCTAAAGATATCTGCCTCTCAGCCCTTGCCTGTCAAAACAAGAAAAAACCACTAGTTTATACATTCTGTCACTGTGACTCCAGCTGCTTTTCCTATCACTGCCCTTGGTGAGCACAGCAGCAAATGAAAAGTAAGGCACATTTAACAGAGGCTTTATTTTTATTTTGTTAATTAAGTGCTTTAGAAAACTCAAGCCTTTTACCTCCAAAAGCTGAAATATAAATGTTGTCAGGTCACAGTTGAGTTATAACCAGGTGCAAAAAGAATCATCTAAATGTTGTTAACTGAGATTTTCCTGTCAGGGCTCTAACGCTTCTTATGACTTTCTCCAAAAGGGGAACTCATGAGACTGCTCCGTTTGTCAGTGCTGCACTCAGGAGTGCATATCAGAGTGCATATGTACTCATATCAGAGTACAGTGCTGGCAGCCTGTCCTTTTTATGGGACAGCCTAGAGAGTAAATGTAGATGATTTAAGCACAATCTAAAATTTCAAATCCGTGTCAAGATTCCAGTCAATTTCAGCACACAGCCTGTTCAGTTCTTACATAATGCTGAGCTACATCTTCTGGAAGCTTAGCATTTTCACCTTCAAGAAACAAGCTTTGAAAAGAAAATTGGAGAGTGCTTAACAATTAAAGCCTGAAAGCATCACATTCAACTCTGAAGTCACTCTAGAGCAATTTTGTTAATTTTTAGAGCCTGTGCAAGAAGTTCAAATACTAATATACACCATTCGATTTGCTATTCAATTCATTGTTCCTTTTTTTCAAGGTCTTGTATCATCTCCACACAAAAGTAAAGAATATTTCTAAGAAGTCAGAAAGATCAAAGAAGAAGGTAAATATCTTCCATTTAATTTGTACACTGATATAATGGGTATGTCGTGTTTTAAAAATAGCCGGTATTCTTTTCAAGCTCCATCCAGTTACAAATGTTATCCACGTCTTTCAGCTGAAGTTCAGATTCATGTTGACAGTTTGCTGTATCTTTATAGACATAGCACAGAATGATGCCATTATCGAATTGCTCTATTGATCTCCACATACATGCCTGCTGGACTGTCTTTTGATCTTTTGTGCAATAATAGAAGTCCTACAAATACAGCATTTTTACACTTGTAGGCAGAAAGATAGACTATAAGAAGAACTAAGTATCTGAGTACACTTCAATAAGCTAAAAGGAAAGGACCCTGAAAAAGAAGCACTTCAGCTTTGCAGCTGTTTGCACTGCAGTTCTTTAACATTTACATCTAGTATGTGGTTGATTTAGACCTTGGTTGGCACTTTGACCCTTTTGTGAGGCAAACATCGGGGTTATCAAGCTGTATGAAATATGCAGAATTGTAAGAATTTACCAAGGAAAATCCTAAAGATGGAATTTTCTCGCTAAGGATCTTTGAGTGGATAAGCCATAATTAATAAAAGATATCAGATAACAAAACTCACTAACAGCAGTGATGCAACATGAGATTCACAGGATATAAAAAGGAAAAAACTCTATTTCAGTCAGAAATGTTAAAATCATTGTGTGTGCAGTGGTAAGCAAAACTGTAGGTTATCTGCCTGGTCAAAGGCAAATTGTAATGAGGCACTATCACTAGGTGCTGGTAGGACAATCAGGTCACTGTTTCTGCCTGCGGCACAGCAGTCATACAACCCAAATGATCAGTGAGCATGCCACCAAGCAGATGTCACAGCCACAGGAGATGACTGGGGAATGCTTTGATTTGCCAGAAAAAGGTAGTGAAGAACTGTTGTTGATTTTATTTCAAGAACAGCAAATGAAGTGGTAAAAATGTGGTTCTTTTGCATAGAATGATCTCATGACTCCACAAGTTTACCCAGTTGCTTTAGGTGTAAGAAATCTCCAACAAATCCCTAAACAATTTGTATGGTTTAAATTTCATCCCCGTTCCTTCCTTGCCTGTATATTTACATCCCAATACAAGCTTATTTCACGTATTTGAAGAGAATGCTACTAGTGTCACCTTCCTACAAAGCACTGAAGTTATAAAATCGTTTTTTCTTAAATGACACTCTTTTCTTCAAATGCCTCTTTTTGCATTGTTTCCACATTTGACCTGTAGAGTTAGAAGGAAAACAGCTCCACAGTTTCTCCAACTGTTTGTTTCCTGATCAGACACAACTGAGAGGAGTAATCTTAAAAAATACCTTTGACTGCCTTCTCAAACAAGTCAGTGATACAGCACTTTCCCTCCCTCCCACTAAGTACTTTTCTGGCCATAGTTCTGGAATGCCTAGAAGCTATTGTTAATTCTGGCACTTAGACCTAGTTAAGTTAAACTGTTGATCCAAAGATTAAAAAAAAAAAGAAAAAAATCAGACCACTCCAAATACACACACACTATCTTCCAAAATGTGTCTCCTTCCAGCATTTTCTGTTGAGAAATCTGCTTTTCATCTAGCTTTTTTTGCAGGCTGAACAGCATCTTTGGCATCCCTACTGCAACTACTTTTTTGTTCTGACTTAGCACTTCATCAGACATCCTTCTTGCACAGTTTGCAGACTCACTCCATTCCCATGTGTGCTTTCAGAGTATCCTTGAAACATACTGAGCATCAATCATTTAAAGCAGATCTTCCTAAGAACACTTCACATTAGAGCCTAATAAGAAATTCATATGTACATGTCAGTTCTGTTAAATTAGCTTCCTTCGTATGTATCTAATTAGTCTATTAGGGACAAGTAGTTGCACTTGGTGTTAATTCAAAAAATTCATCAGAGATTAAATGAACAGCTTTTGCTTATTTTGCTCAGAATTTTGACAAGTGAATCTTTTTCCATGTTTGGAAAGTTAATTTAGCCAATACAAAACATCTAGCTTTATGACATATGCGTGTAATTTCAGTGGATAGACCCTTACCACCTTGGATCCATCGAAACCAAGTGTAATATAAAAACAAGATCTTACAACATGAGGTGATAAAATTACTTGATTCCTATCTGTTAATGTAGCATGAATTTGATCACACTGACAGAAAAACAAATTCCATACTGATATTAAAAAAATAGAATTCAGTCTGGATCTCTTACTTCATTCCTACAAACTGAAGAAAACAGGACAACTGAGCTGCTATCCTCCTCTCATCTATAAGAGAAGGGTTTTCTTGTGTGGCTTGTTTGTGTTGCTTTTGTTTGTTTTTAACAGATAAGCAGTGAATTTGGAAATGGCTATTTGTACGTATTTCATTACCTTCATCTATGCTGTATATGCAGGTGTATGGGAGATTGGTAATCACAGCCTGAACCTCTGATTAATCAGCTGAGGCAAGTATGGGGTCAGCTGTGGGAGCACAGGTGAGAATGATGTAGCTGTGCTCCCGGAAGGGGTGGAGCTCGACTCCATCCCCTCTGAGACCTCATTTAAGGGCTGGCTCCCACTGAGGCAGCATCTCTTGGAGATTGCTCACCAGTGAGGACTGCCCCAGCTTCTTCAGCCAAGGCACCACCACTGGTGAGTTTTCCTTTTCTTATTCCTTCTGTACATTTGCTACCATCTGTATATTAGCAACCAATACAGCAGGTAAATGTCTCAAGACAAAAAAAAAAAAAAAATTAAATTGCAGACTTTCAACCTTGTTGAACAAGAATTTCTAGTGAAATGTCATCTGCATTACCAATAGAGGTAAAACGTTCTGCCATGAGCTCCCATGGGTTTGCCATTAAGAATTCCAGAAACTTTCTTTGTGCTGTATGGACTCTTGAATCAAATAAAACACAGTTTAGAAATAAACTGTATGCCATAGAGTTTAGGGAAGGGACTTCTCATGGGCAGCATTTGAGAGGCTATCTGAAAGCACATTTCTATTATAGTACATTATAGGGTCCTTTGAAAACAAACAAAAAGCCTTATGATTGGATAAGATTTTTTATTTTTAAGCTTCTTGTTTCTGGATCTAAAGCATTTGGTAACCTCATTGGAGCTTTAGTGGGTTCCAATTTTTATCCTATCCAACTCCAAATAATAATATAACATTGGTAACGTACAGAAAAGACATCATCCTAATTCACACAATGTGAGCCACTGAATAGAGAAACTGATGAATGCAGTAGGGAAGCACAATAGGAATAAATCAAATTTAAGCCACTTGTATGGTAAGAAAGGAGCCCATTTGATATGCTGTAGATACATCCTCTGAATCACAAATCAACACATGAAAGATAAGGCCAGTATTTACGGAACACATGAGATAGAGACTGCTAGATGCAAACCTAGGGTAATTTCTAAAACAATAATGATCACATGGCCAAGTGAACAATTCCAGTGTTGTAGTAGTATATACCTGACTTTCTTAGTTGCCAATCTGCGACATAGTAAGCAACATAAAACTGTATTTAATTCCATCTGAGCATGTGGATTATAGCACACAATCCAGATAATTGGTACTGCACATCAACCTCATCTTTTAAAGAACATACTGTAACTTCAATTAAAATAAAACAAAAACAACTAAATACAATACACAAGAAATTCTTTATTATAAGAAGTCTTTTGCTTGTGTCTTCCATCAACTTTTTCTGCAGTTTTAAGGCACAGCATGATTTTCCTGTGCCTGCCCCAGCTGCAGTGCTCTCAGAGTGTGCTACCAACACACCCAGCAGAAAAGCACCAGCTGCCTAGAGATGGAGCAGAGCTGCACAGGCAGGCATACATACTGTCAGACAGCTGAGTAAAAGAAAAAAACTCAGTTAAAATGATTGTTTTTTAGCTACCTGCTCAAGTAAAGGAAGCTCTGACATACACACCTGAAATAGGACAGCATTGCTGCCTAAGTTCTCATCAAGGGATCCTTGTCAAAAAGTTCCTTTGGAAACTAGCTTATGAAGCCTCTTCTCTGAATGCCAAGCTTCATTTCAGCAGTACCATATCTCCCAGATAAAATCACTACAAGATGTACCTGGAGCTCCAGTAGATTTCATTCTGTACCTTGCATTCAAAGTCATTTTTCTTTCTTTTCAATTATCTTTCTAACATTAAAAATCTTTTCAATTATCTTTCTACCACTGTCCCATTTGCCACAGTATTGTACTAAAAGTTTACATTATTTGAGGATATGTAGGAGTTAGAAGGACAGAAGACCCTGTTTTCTAAGGCCAACATACTAGTGGGAAATGTTTAGATACATGACTTTAAAAATTACAAGTATGTTTGGTCTGAGTGAGCTCAGTTTATGAGAGAGCTCAGACAGTCCACCCACCTGCCCATTCCTACCCTCACATCATTAACTGAGGCAGGCCAGCAAGACTATGTGCTAAGAAATCTTGTGCACTTCTCAATCACAAAATATATTTCAGATCTGCTACTTTGTTGTGCATTTTGCATAGTAAATCTACAATTTATCTCCGAGGAAAGCTAACAACACCCCACCTAACAGAGCTGAAAAAGTGTTTTCTAATAGCCCAGCCCTAGGAACTCTGAACATACATTTGCAATAAACCAAATGTTTTAATAAAGGAAATTAATGCAAAGCGAGGTTTATTCTGATCATTAACTGGCCCTGTGGTGCTTTACTGGCCTCTGAAGCACACCAGGGTTCCTAAATGTTTACTTGGTTTTGTCCTGTACATCTTTAAAGAACAAACAAACTGAACAACCTGATTTTTTTTAAAAAATAGGGTGTTAGGGTTGTGAATTTCACAGCTATCTTGAAAGCACCCTTATAAAGAAGGAAGAGGTGTGGAATTTTCAGAGGTAACAGTGGTCAAAGGCTCTAATTAACAATTGAAACACCTGAATCTAAAAAATTAGTATAGTTCTTCTCTATTTTTTTCTGTTAGCTACAACAGGAAGGTGAAAAGGTGGGGATACGTTTCCTTGTTTGTCCTATATTCTTTTCCTAGTAATTCCTAAAATTTTCACCCTCTTCTTACCACTATTTGAGAACTAAGCTAATGTGTTTACAAAGAATACAAACCAAAGGTCTTGCTCCAGAATTATATTAGTCAACTTAAAGCACAACTTCCTTTGTGAAGCTAAGATTTTTTTTCTACCTCAGCTTGTGTATTTCTAATCCTACATTTACCCACATATAAACTTCATTGCTCCCAGAGCTACGTAAACACAAATACACAGAGCTGATTTGGGACATTCCCTGGAGCTCTTCTTTTTGAAGGTCAAATCACAGACTGAGGTAAAACATTCATAAATTCTTCAAGGTAGATGGAAATTTTGGTCAAGAACTGCTTTCTTGTATGCTGAATTCTTTATGTGACTACTGTTCACACAGCCAGAGTTTTCATTTACTCTTAATGAGTATGTTTGAGGTTTAAGCACAACCAACTCTAAGTACACCAAAGTAGCATGGGAGATCTTGGTATGGACCCAATAACAGCAAAAAAACACTATTCAGAAGTGAAATCCTACAAGTTGTCTTCCTAAGAAGAACCCATAGTAGCATAAATAGAGAATTGCATTGCCAATTAGTAGATAATAGAGTACCATAATGCTCATAAGCATTTATGAATACAAAGTGAGCCAGTATTAAGAGCATCAGAGGAAATCAGCAGCAAAATCACAGAATCAGAGATGTGCAGGAGAGCAGTAAGAGCAGAGTGATCAAGCTTCTAGGGGAAATGAAGAGTTCACCTCCCACCTTGCTATGCAAACAACCAAGATGGACTGATTACAAATCAAAGTTCATTTCAATCCATCCTCTTCTTCATGATAGCTAACTGCCATTTCTGATTGCAGGAAACAATGAACAGAACAATACTAAATAAAGAAAAAAACAAAACAAAACAATTTCCAGAGCGGTGCAGTTTTAGACTAATTTGAATCAGTTACACCAGAGTGTAATAAAAGAAAGACCAGAGGGCAGTTAACCAACATTAAAGCTGGTTAAGAACAGATACAGACTTTTTTGAAACATCTGTTTTGAAACATTATGTGCTTATCAGTAAGCCATAAGCACATTTCTGTAGTTCAGGCTGTGTTTTGGGACCTTCCTGGTGTTTGAACTTCATGGAAATTAGGGCTTACAAATGCACCAGTGGGATTCAGATTTGTGAACACAGAAAAAAAGAACCTGACATGAGGAGAAGAAAAAACTTGACAGTTTTCACTTCTGCACATTGGCTTAAAGAGGGACTGGACTCTGAGCAAAGAAATGTCTGAGTTAGTTTTGTCTTCAGAAAACAGAGTATGCTGGAGTTGAGGGTGAATTCTCCAGCAGTACAGTAGTGGACTGTGCTGAGCCACATAACCTTTCTGGGCACTGACACAGTGCACAGTCTAAAAGCAAAAGCTTGGAGCACTGTGGATCACTACCTTTTGCAGCCCACAGTAGAACTACCCACCACAGTAGAACTACAACATATGGACAAAGCTGACACTTCCTAGCTTACCCAAATCAAACATGAGGTGATCAAAACTTGTACCAACTGTCTCTAAAACATTAGGGAAAATGCGATGTGAGTTAGAGGCAGCATAACAGGAGAAAAGAATCAATCAGATAACATATAACTTTGTATTAGAAGTCAAGAGAAAAGCACTGGCCTCCATACAGAGGCTGAGGAATTATGGCATGGTGAGAAGCCCTGGCTAACATAAAGCTGCCTTTGGTTTCACAGCAGTGCATCATTAAATGAAACTAGTTTTGGTGAGTGAGGGGAAAGAAGACCCCAAGTATGGAACAAGTTCATTATATACACTGTCCTCCCACACAGCAGTAAGAAAAAAAGGAAAAAGAAAAAGAAAAAGAAAGAAAAAAAAGAATGAGTCAGTTGTTGTTAATGAGAAGGTGCAGAAAAACAGGTATGGGTTTCTTTGTGCTTCTTCCTTCAGAACCATGGAATGGGGAGAAAAAAATCTCCATCATACCCTGAAAACAGCAGCAGTCCCACTAACAATGCTCAGTTTTCCTGCAAGAGAGAATGTACTGTTCAATGAAAGCCTCGTTGAATGTTCTTTCCCATTTCTGTTTGGCTGAGGTACATAATACAAATGAATAGGCTGATCAGCTCTGAAAAAATCTGGCTAAATTAGATCAGGAAAGTGACAGGCTCTATCTCCAAAGTCTCTGCCTTTAGACTGCTCTATCCACTGCATATTTTAATCTCAATGTGGTTTATTAATCTCATGCATCAGGTAGTTACATAAATTATAGATAAGCACATGGAACACTTGAAACATTTGATTCATTACAGTGCAATCTTAATTTTGCCCTTGACAAGTTGAAGCATCTTCATCATGATTTCATCATGAATAACAGCTCCAAAGCCACAGTTAAATGCTAACGACTTCATCACCCTGCAGAATGAGGCATCTCCCTCAAAAAAGGTCTTTAAGCATGTTTCCTAATGCTTTTTGAAGGGCAGAGGACAACTAAAAGCAAGACACAGCTTGTTCAGGGCTGAAGAAAAAAATAATCAGAGGGAAAACAAAGAAAAGCAGGAAAGCTATTAATGAGGTTCAAATCAGAAGTCAATTGGGTTGAAAGGGACCTTAAAGATCACCTATAAGAACAGCAGAAGAATAAGGGGAGATGGAACACCCAAGAAAAATATTTGTTTATTTAACAAATATATTTATGATCCCCCCTGGTCCCTACTTCCCAGCCTACCATTGATCTTCCATATAGCTTTAATGCTTCCTTTGTACTTCAGCTCCTAATGGACTGCGAGCTGATTGAAAGTGAGTGTGAAATATTACTAAGCAACAGTTAAATAATCCAGTACTGGCCACTGTGCACTGTGCCTAATATGGACCAATGAAACCTAAGAAATGATCCGTATGGTTGACACGGGCACAGCTAGACCAGCAGTAATCCATTAACAGTGCGAATTATCTCAACTCACTGAATGAACTCAAACAGTACAGAAGTTATTTGGATCAGTCTTCTGCAGCTGTTCACAATCTGTATTAATGCTAGTTGTAACTACTGTCATGTTAAAAGTAAAACAACAGATTGTTTCAGTTCCCTCTCTTAAACACATATCCCCTAACTTAAAAAAGAAAGAAAAAAAGATGAAAATTTAATTTCCAAAATGTATTCCTTCAGTCATTAATTATGTATATCATGGCTCTACTATTGTCTGTGTCTACATCTGCAAAATTCCTAATAGTTGGATCTCAGAAACAGCTTTGTGCTAATATATAGCAACTGCAGGTTCATTTTTAATAACTAGCCCGATGCTGAGTGCATGGTTTGTCATTTCACAGTAAGAAGAAAAAATATTCTAGATCAATAGCCCCTATTCAAAAGAATTTTTCAGTGCCTGTAGCCTCCTAATTCAAGCAGAGGGATGCTATCAAAGGTTGTCTTGGTAACAAGCCTAAGCTACTTATCACTGAGACAGGGTAGAAAAAGTAGCACCATTATTGCTGGTGAGAGTTAAAATGCTTCATGTCATTAATAATTTCATTAGCACCCATCATACCACAGTAGGCAAGCTAGACCCAACAAGAGCGCTTCTTCTGTGTCTTTCAGTTCCAGTAACTTTCAATCACACCAGTACCTTATTAAGGACAGCTTCTGGCTCCCCATGTGGCCATTTTTAAGAGTTTTCAAGCAGAGGTTGCTCATTCACATGGGAATACGCTTTGTCACCCTACATGTCAGACAGCATTCTGGTATGTGAAATAAGGAAACACCTGAAATATGCTAGGGCTAAAATGAACCTAAAGGCCTTTCATAATGAATACAAACCTACTTGATGCATTTATTTTACTTAAATCTCCCTGTATTTTTTAAATTTATTTTCTCTGATCCACACAAAAATCTTGAGCTGATGAAATAGTATCTTCCCAGAGTTTAACAGATTTAAGTGGCTCATTAATGCAGTTAAGAACAAGTGAAGGTAGCACTGTCATCTCTCATCCATACACATTTTTCTGTTTCAATGATCACCTGTTTTTTATTGCAGGAGATCACTGCTGCAGTCCCTATGTAAATGCAACCAAGATATTGCGTGTCCAATACAGACAACACACCCACATCTCATCATGCAGTTGACTTTTCTGCAGGGTTAAACAAACAGGAGATAAAAACAGTTCCCAAGAAAGCACCTTTAGGCTTCACCCGCTTTATTACTGTTAGAAAAATCAGAATTTAAACATATTAGCATGATTCATTCACATATAAAACCAGAAAGAATCTATGTTATAAGCAGTAATTATAATTGTAGCACAGCCACATGTTCTCCAGGTTTTAGTGCAGATTTTACAAAGGTCAGCACAATATAAAAGTCCTGAACTAACTCCATTTGACTAGACTAAGTTCTAGCAATAGATTTAATAAAGAAACGGTACCTGAACACATCAGCATAACAGTTTCTGAGAAATGCATGGTTTGTTTTTGTTTGTTTGGGTTTTAAAAATGGGGTCAACCCCGAAAGATTTTGAAACTCGAGAGCGTCACGGGGCTGTTACTAAAGCAAAACAGAAGAATCTGGAAGACAAGTGGATTTCCTGAAATTTTGCCCCATACACTCAACCCATTGCAAAAAGCTGGTTTATAAACATCTGACACTTGTTTATAAATTTTAGTAGTTTATAAATTTTAGTAGTGACTCCCTTAAGTTCTTATGTATGGAATTGATGTCACGCTTTTGGACCACTGACTTTACACAACAATACCTAAGCACCTCACTTACTCTCTTTGGTGAAGAAATGCCACCCTGCTCTTCCCTGGAGCATGCTGTTGCATTTCCTCCATTGCTGTCATCGTCTTCATAGTTAGTCTGCAATACAGAAGCCTCCTGTCAGCCAATATACATTCATGAACACTATACCTAATTTACTGATACAGGAAGAAAGAAAAAGCCCCTCACTGAAGTAAACTCCAGATGAGTGAATTTTTAAGCACCACTGACAAGGGAAACACTGCAAATGCTCTGAGAATTAAACTGTCTTTTAAGGCACCAGAGAAATCCTCAAAGACATAACCAATCCCTTTGGAAATCCAGCTTCATTAGTTCTGTTGCTCATTTAATCCCCTTGTTTTCCTCATATTACCCTTTATACAGCACTAAGCACGAAGACTCAGGAAAACAAACTGCAGTCTGCAGTCACCAGAAACACAAAGAGTACCAAGGGAGGAGTAAATGATTCTCTAAACATTTTCCTATTTTAATGGGAATCCAAAAATCTTCTTCCTTAGCTCAACTCTACACAACCACTTTAGCCACCACTGAAATACTGCCAAGGTGATCTGCTTATTTTGACAAGTCAAACCAACTGCGGAGTGCTGACAAAAAGTTGGAGCACATACAGAGGATTTTCAGCAGCCTTTTTTATTTGACATATTGCAAGACAGGGATAAATTTGCTTTCTCCTAGAAAAGCTTAGTTGCTTTGTTGTTGGATAAATTTAACTCTGACTGCTTATAACCTCTGTTTATACATTCTAGCATAACAGGTAAGGTGACAGAGTGCTACAGTAATTTAAAATGACATTTGGAAACCTGCAGGTGTTTCTCCAGCAAACAGCTGCTAGATACTGTCTCTACAACCAGTGATTAAATGAGTTTTTTTGTTCACTAGGAAATTATCTCTCTTCTAGGGAAGTAATTGCTTGCTGTTTGCTTGAAATTATGGAAGGGAGTTACTGATCGAAGCACTGACCTTGTCTACCAAGGCTGTAAACCTTAAGCTGAAATGAAACCTAAGTTCTCATTTTTCTTTTTCTTTCTCTGTTGTTTTTTTCCCCTGCTACTTATAAAACAACTCACATTTTCCTTAGAAGAAAGATGATACCTGCATATCCACAAACTGTTACATTTATCCAAGTGGCAAAATAGAAGTGACACCCTCTAAAGCACACATTTTGCTGAGAACCACTACAGAGGAGGGGAAAAAAATGTTACCTGATTACTTCCATTACAATTTTCCAAGGACAGATTGAATAGGTTAAAGAAAAACAAAACAAACAAAAAACCTCACCTTCTGATACCATTAGTATTCCTGAAAAGAGGTGGAAGTAGCTCTGCAAAAGCAGTAGGAAGGGCTCACTGGGGCCCCAAGTCAGTAACCTCTGAGCTTTGCTCATGTATTCCCTGTCTGCGCTACATGTAGATAGTGAGATAAAAGCAACACTCTGAGGCTGCTTAAACTTGAGAAGGTGGTCCTGACCACGTAGAACCCCTACTGCAGGAAGGAAGCTACCGGCAGTTCTAGTTTGCTTCTACTAGTAACCTAGTCAATAAATCATCTTCAACAACTTCTTTTTGTACATTTTTTTTATCTTCAGAAGTAATTGAAATGTCAAACAGCCTTTTAACTATACTGGGCCAAGCAGTTTTTGTTCTAGAAAGGAAAAATCTTTTCGATAAATGCTGTTATTTCTTGTCATGCATCCTGCAGGTCCCCTCAGAGTAAGTTTTACAGCAACATTCAGAGGACAAGGGACTTTACCTACATTGATAGGGATCTCCTTTTGGGGGTTAGCCGACAGATTAGAGCACTGTGACCATTTAACACCTGATCTCATCTTTTTCAGACAGCACAGACAGTGCTTCTGGTGGTTGCTGTGTTCCTGCTCTCCTGGCTGCCGCACCACATCATCACAATGTGGGCAGAGTTCGGGCACTTTCCCCTCAACAACATCTCCTTCACCTTCCGCATCATCTCCCATTGCTTGGCCTATGGGAACTCCTGCATCAACCCCATCATTTACGCTTTCCTCTCAGAGAACTTCCGCAAGGCCTGTCAGCAGGCCTTCAACTGCAAGTGCTTCCTGCAGCCAGTCCCCACTGAGAAGCTGGTCAGAATACGCATGGAGAACTTCTCTACCACACACTCAACCACTAACGTGTAAGCAGGGCTCAGAAATACCTTTCAGGAGGAGAGAAATCGTGTCTGGCAGAACTGCTGTACAAGGACATTTTAGGTGCCTTGCTGCTAGGCACCATCAGAAGTGTCCGAATGCCCTTGTGGTGCCCCTAAGAGGAAACAGTTGTAGTTATGCCCATAGAGGATGTGTTTAAGCAGAAGGTATAATTACAGATAGACATGAAATGAGCAAGTGAACAATTCTGTGCATGGACTGTTACTGGGGTGTGAATTGTGAGTGACATGACTTTTATTGAGGGCACTGAGAAGCAGTTCAGTAATCTAGCTAAAACATCAGTGGATACGTCTGTTTCTTAAGCAACCATTTTACCATATGTGAGCTATGTATGTTTTCAGCTGTGATGGAATCTCTAAATCTCCTGGAAGTCTTTGCCATAGCATTTACTTACCATGTAGTATAACGTGAGGTCTCATTGATGCAGATGTCTGCGTTTGATGGCTCTGTAGAGGCTTGCATTCCCCTGGGTCTCAATGCCTGCATACTCCTGGATGTCATTACTTCAGCTGATGACTATCTCTAATAACTGCCTACCTAATAACTGAGATTTCTCAAAATATGCTTAAAAGAACTGTTCTTGTTTGAAAGTGATATTTACACAAGGCTTTACTGGTGCATGTGGTGTTCTCTGAGCATATCTACCCAAAGCTTTTTACTGGACACGTTCTTATGCAAATGCTAAAATGCCTTCTTTTGATTGAATGTTTAAGTTTAAAGTTATGATTTGTGAATATACAAAGTGTGTGTTACTTCAGATTTAAGAAGCATACGGCCCAAAGGCTGTTACCATGTCACCGTGTGGTCTGATGTCATTGCTGAGTGCTTCAGTCCTGACTGACCCAGCACAAGACTCACTGTTATTCTGCATTCACAGACTGTTAAGGAGCTTTTAAAAGTGCATTATAGAAGTTTAATTCGAAGTTTAACTAGGAACCATAACAACAATTCCCAAATATGGTCTCAAACACCCTCAGCGTCTTTTGTGACTGCCTTCAAAACCTAAACGCCTAACTTCTGTGAGATATACTTCATGCACCAAACATTCACATATTAATGGGTACATTTCACACCTCAGCTGCAAGTCCGCCTACCAGAACCTGCTCTAAGTTATCACCAGTGCCACTTGGCTACTGATAGAAACCAAGCGGATGCATTATGATTGTTGCCAGGTTGTTTTGACTGCGGATCTCCTGTCAGAAGCTGATGTTTATGTGGTATCATTTTAACTTCTTTAGGGTTATTTTCTCCCCGGAATCAAATGTTACCTGAGAAGAGGCAGAGTGGTTTAGAACTCAGTCATGTTATTTAGCTGGGAACCGCAGGTAGCAGAGCAAAATACTACAGCTGAAAGGTCAGCTACACATGAAACTGGGAAAGCCATTATCACCAGCCACCTCAGGAGGGAGGACACTAGAAGTCAGTAACTGCACATTTATGTATCACTCAATGCCTTTTTTAATACAATAAAGTAGCATCAATGTTTATTCTCAGTGAAAAACATCAAAGCCTGAAAAAACCCTCAGTTTTATTGTACAGTTTCTCATCCATCTTTAGAGGCATCTGGTCTATGATTCTCTGAATGAGCTGCTATAAAGAAAAAAAAATTCAATATAATTTGTCATTTTGCATTTCCACCACGTAACTAAAATTGGGTCAAAGCTGCAACAAAGTTGGGAAGATAATTTCTTTACTCCTGCCAGTAGACATTTTTAACAACGTTTAGCTGCTAGTGATGAGGAACACTGAAATGTAACAGAACAGGAGGAACACTTGTGAATTGAGATGCCTCTGGAAATGACTATTGCAGCTTCCAGAGCAGTGCACAAAGTTAGCCAGATCATCCTGTTCTGAAACTCAATTCATTTAATTTCAGCCCACCTCACGCACTTTCTTGTTGTGTCGTAATGGAATCAATTTAGCCCCTACTCAATTTATTACCACTTGGCAACTTCAATCAACCTGCTTTAGGTGGAGGTTCATTAATAGATGCATCCATGCCTGGAAGACCTGCCCTTTTCCGGGCAGCAGTTTCTATTTTCCGCACCAGGTCCACATCCCACCGATGGGTTACAAAGCTAACCACAGCTCCGGGCATCTTGCTTCCAACTCGGCCCACACGCCCCACGCGGTGTAGGTAATCCTGAAGGGTGTTTGGGAAGTCGTAGTTGACCACGAGCTGCACGCTGCTAGTGTCCAGTCCCCGCGAGGCAAGGTCAGTGCACACAAGGACAGACACATCTCCCTTCTGAAAGGAGGCAAAGATGCCAGCTCTGGCAGCTGCCAACATCTGTCCCTGTAACCTCAGGTGCTTGATTTTGTGGTCATCCAGCATATAGCCCAGCCAGTTGACGGTGCTGGCGCTGTTGCAGAAGACGAGTACAGCCCCACTGGACGCCGAGCGCTCCTTGAGGAGCTGCAGCAGTTCAGGCAGCTTGTCCTGACCTTTGAGACGGACAAATTTCTGCTGGACGTGTGAAGGCAGGCGGTGCAAGCTCTGGGTGCTGAGGTTGACAAAGCAGTCCACGTCGACAAACCTCGCAAGCATCTGGCTCAGCCCGGTAGGGAAGGTGGCCCCCACCACCACCACCTGGGTCCTCTCATCCCCGGGGCCGGCCGGCCCGGGGGCACCCGCGGCAAGCGGGGCGTGCGCCAGGACCTCTTCCAGCGGCGTGGCGAAGGATTCGTCGTCTATCAGCGCGTCCGCCTCGTCCAGCACCACCCAGCGCAGCCGCCCGAGGACCAGGAAGCGGCGCCGCAGCGCGGTCCGCAGCGCCCCCGGGGTGCCCAGCAGCACGGCGGCTCCCGGCGGCGGCGCCCGCAGCTGCCGCCTCAGTCCTCCCGCGGCGCCGCCGCCTGTCAACCCGCGCACCAGCAGCCCCGCCGGGCGGCACAGCGCTTCCGCCACCGCGCCCACCTGCGCCACCAGCTCCCGCGACGGCAGCACCACCAACCCGCGGGGCGATGCCTGCCGCGGCGCCGACCCCTCGGACTTCTCCACGGCCGGCTCCGGAGCGGCGGGGCGGGTCAGCAGCCGGTCGAGCAGCGGCAGCAGGTAGGCCAGCGTCTTGCCGCTACCCGTCTCGGCGGCGCACACGGCGCTGCGACCCCGGCGCAGGGCGGGGATGGCGAGGCGCTGCACCGCCGTGGGGCGGCCGATAGAGAGGTGCTGCAGGGCGGTCAGCAGGGCCGGCCGCAGCCCCATCTCCGCGAAAAGCGGGCCCTGCCCCGCCTCGGGCTGCGGCTCCCTCAGGGCGGGGGCCGCGTCCTGGACGGCCTCGAGCTGGAAATAGTCCCCACGCGCCTTCCTGTGCTTCCAGCCCGCCGACACCAGCTGCGGTCTCTCCCAGCGCCCCACCGTCTGCCAGCGGGGCTGGTTCAGCTCCGGCCGCCGGCTCCGTAGCAGCAGTTTACCGGGCCGCACCTCTACGGTCCGTCTCTGCCCGCGCTGCCGGCCCCGCTCGCCCCGCTGCAGGCGCATCCGCAGCGCCCAAGGGATGCGCACCACGTTGTCGGGGGGCTGCGCGCCCGCCGCCCGGACCGCGGCCGCCCCGCCGCTCCTCAGAACCATGGCCACCCCCACGTGATTTGCGGCGGCGCGGTCTGATGACGTCACGACCCAGCGACCCGCCCAGCCAGCGCCGCGCGAGGAAGGTGAGCGCGTGGGGCTGTACCTCAGGCGGCGGCCTCAACCCGCCTCGCTTTCTCTGTTTCAGACAGCAGCAGAATGACAGTGAACACACCGCTGTGCTTCAGGGGAAAGAACATCCTGGCCCCCATGGTGCGTGTGGGAACGCTGCCAATGCGGCTTCTCGCGCTGGACTACGGCGCAGACATCGTGTACTGTGAGGTACGAGCGGGATGCCTGGGGACTCGGTTACTGCCGGCAGGGTAAGGGAACGTGGGATGGAGAACCTGGGGACGTGGCTGCGGGTCGCAATGTCGAGCACAATGCTTCGCTTCATTCACTTTGTTCTACTTTTAATCGTTATTATTATTTAATAAAACAGAGAACTGTCGACAGCTGGATGGCTTGTATCTCATTAAGATTCTTCCCCCCCTTGTTCTCAGGAGCTGATTGACATAAAGATGATGCAGTGTAAGAGAGTTGTAAATGGTAAGCGTGGCATTTCTGTTGTTAATACCTGTAAGCATTCTTTTTTTATTATTATTCAAGAGAAAGGCATTTGCTGAAGTAACCTTACAGCGATCACAGTGAGGTGCAGATATCTATAATCCCTCTAAGCAGTTTGTAGAACTTTGAAGTCAACTTTTGAAGTGCCATTCTTACACCTGTAAGTTTCTGTACAGTTTCAGACTCTCATTTCTATTTCTTCAGGCACTTCAGTTGTTCAGCTGGTGCCCCTCACGGAAACCACAAATCTTTTTAGAGGACAGAGTTAATCATTAGTAACACGTTAATGTATTTTTATGTTCTGGGATCCTAACACACAGTTCTTCTCTACCTTCTGCTGCACAGGAAGAAAAACCTCACCATTGAATTAAGCTGTTGCAGGGATTCAATGAGTTTTCTGTTAAACTTTTTCACAGTGCTTAGGTCATTGGGTATGCAGGTGAAGGGAGCGGTGCTGGGCTCAGCTCACAGCCACAACCCCTCCTGCAACTAAAACCTTATATGAGCCCACTGCAGTGGCCAAGAAACACGTTCATTTGGACTTCAGTAGGGACAGGTTGTGATCAAGAGTCTGTATAAGTATTACCTGTTGGTAGCACTATAATGTATTTGCTTTTAAGTCCAGTGTAATAAGGAAGCAATGCGTTTGAGATCTTACTGTCATTCTTTCCTTAACTTCAGGTCTGGGGCCTAGATTTGGCATAACATGATTTTCACAGGCAAGTTCTTAAAAGACCTTTATAAGTTTTACAACAGCTGAGTGAGATGAGAAACAGCTTTTTGTAGCGTCCCTGTCAAGGAGTAGAAGTCAACCATAAGTCCACATTCAATTCTTACCTTTCTGAAAACTGTAGTGTTACATTCATTCCGGCTATTGCTCCCCCTACAAACAAGTTGGGAGGTAATTTGGGAGTACCCGGTAATGGAATCTGCAATTTGCAAGAAATGTACTGCTTTAGGGAAGATCAGTTGCCACTGCTTGTGCTGTTCATGGAAGTTTTGCTTGATAGCCTTTTGCTCATATGCAAATTGTATAGGCGTGACTTCCTTTATGGTTACATTTATACATTACTTGTCTGTTTTATGTTTCTCACTTCATGTAGAAGTACTTGAAACAGTAGACTTTGTTGCACCAAATGAAAGAGTTGTTTTCAGAACTTGTGAGAGGGAGAGGCACCGTGTCATCTTTCAAATGGTAAGAAAACAAAAGCAGGTACTCTCCTAAACAAGGTAGTGCTAATTAACAGTTTTAATCTAAGTCCAGAAGAACTCTATATTACAGACCATCTATTCTATGATGCTTCAGATGAGGATAAAATTTTGCATAATTTGTTGCGATATTTTTAAACTGTTGGTACACATGCAGTTAACGTGCTGCTGTGTAAGTTCAGAAAAAGGGATTAGGGTGAATTCTGTGCTCTCTGAAGAGATCCTGTTTTTGTAATCAGTATATTTATTGTATTTCTGAATGGCAAATTGGTAATCACAGCCTGAACCTCTGATTAATCAGCTGAGGCAAATGCCTGGTTAGCTGTGGGAGCACAGGTGAGAGTAATTTAGCTGTGCTCCCGGAAGGGGTGAAGCTTGACTCCACCTCCTCTAGACCTCATTTAAGGGCTGACCACCACTAAAGCAGCATCTCTTGGAGATTGCTCCTTGGTGGAGACTGCCTCAGCATTTCCCAGTGAAGGCATCCATATTGGTGAGTTTTTTCCTCACAAATAACCTTCTGAATATCTGTTCTCATCTTTGTTACCGTCTTTGTATCATTCCACCTTACAATTTCTAAACATATACATACCAGCAATGAATTACAGTGATGCTTGGTCACATGCTTTAATCTTGCACTGTGAGCAGCCTCAATGGAAAGACTAAAATAAATGATAGTGTTTATTCTGTCTAAGAGAGTATTATTAGGATGTTCCTTAATGATGCCTAAATTGATGGAGGAGGGAGGCTGCATTAGGCAATGAAAAAAGACGTTCTTCAGTGGTAATGATAACTCTGGAATAAGCTGTATATAGAGGCTATGACTCCTTAAGGGTGGAAATTGTTGAGAACAGGGTGAATATCCAGTTGTGATAGGCTGAGAATATTTGATACTGTTGTAGGTTAGGAAAGATAACTGATTTCTCAGTTTCTTTTTGTATTACTTTTTATCATTCACTGGGTGACGTGCTTAAGCTAAATGGCTTTGCTATCTGTTGTGCTGTGAAAGGATCTCTTTTACACTGTATTAAATGTTTAGAGCAAATATAGTTTTACACATGTGGAAGTGAACTTTTTAATTCACTTGATGCTATTTTGTAATTATATGCTCTTATCAACAGGGTTCAGCAGATGCTGAAAGAGCCTTGGCAGTAGCTAAGCTTGTGTAAGTCATCTACTCTCACCCCATTCCTGCACTGGCTTTGTAGTTTTGTTGTTGGTAGTAGTGGTGGTGGCTGCTCTTTGTTTGTTTTGGGAGGGATTTGCTTTAGAGAAGAAATGTTCTGGAAGGCAAATCGAAGTGATTCAAAGGATGGAGGTGGGTCTTGATAGGACCCTTGACAGGTTCAAGAAAAGGGTTTTTTTTCTTGGAGCTGAACAGTGTAGGGTAGTACTGATTAAAGTCTTGGTGATTGATAGTGCGACAATGTAGACTACAACTTAAAACAATTCGTACTCCAAATAGCAGCTACATGATTTCTATGCAGGGATTGAATAGCACTACTTTAGTGCAGTGGGTTTGTCCTTGATCTTTCCAATATGGAATTCTGTGAATAATACACACTTGCTAATAAGGGCAATATGCCTGCAAATGACTCCTATTTTTTTGTTGTTTGAAACCTCTAGTAAAATACTGTGCAGTGATATAAAGTGCATCTCAAACGTTTTGAAAGGTGTTTTTAAGTCTCCATTTTAAATAGATGGAACTTCCATAAGGCTTTTTGTTGACACTGGTGAATTTGGTGGTGAATGTGGTTTGTATCACTTAATTCTAGATAAACACATTAAGATGAGCATTTGCAGCTTCTGCACTGCTCATTGAAACACTTAGACTGGTTTTCAGACTGCTGTTTAAGTACATATATAAATGAGAAGCTGAAAGTTCATAAGTTCAAACAAAAAGTGAACCTTAAATTTACATTTAAGCCTTATAATAATGAAATAGGCTTCCTGGCAAGGTATCTATTTCCTAATTGTTGTTCTAGTATGCTGAAATACATTTTTCTCCTTTCTCCTGTTTCAGGGAAAGTGATGTAGCTGGTATTGATATCAATATGGGCTGTCCAAAAGAATATTCTACTAAGGCAAGTGGGTTTTGATTATTCTTAAATCTTTTTCTTGTTGATACCTTCTATAGAAAAGACTCCCAGTTCAGAAGACTCAAAGCTTCATCATAGGGAATAAGCCTGGCTGTTATGTGTAAACTGTGTCTTCTGGTCTTTGTATTGCTGGCATTTTTAGTATTTGGAACTGTCAAGTGGAGCTATAATGCTTTGTCCTTTAAGGAGAGATGATAATATATTCACATAATTAATACTTTCCTTTCCTAATTCTATGTTAGCACTTCTTTCTATCTGGAAGCTTTTAGTGTCCTTTTCTTAAGGCAAAAAGACAAACAAAGACTTGAAGTCTTCCCTACTTCCTTTTATCAGTCTAAGCTTTTGTAGAACTTGGATATTTTCTTCTGTTAAACCAAGTTGCACATGGACCAAGTAAACCATTCTTTCCATCCTCAAAATAGAATTTGGTGCTAGTTTATTGTATCTGGTGCACAAATAGACATAGCCAATTGAAATATCTGGCTGTAAAATGCAGTGTTGTTAAAACAAGGAATAGTGATGGCCAAACCTGCTGCTGCCAAATATGCCCATAGCTTGCATGATGCCATGACATTGTACAGATCTCTTATTCTCCTTTTACACTTTTTAAGTCAAGAGAAAAAGAAATATTGTTTAAGTGAATTATATTTTCCAGTAATGGAATTTGTTTCTTAATTAAGCTACTTGAATAGGGAAAGGGCTTATTCTAGATCTTAAAGAGATAGAGGCTACATGAAGTTTTAGAACAACCTGTGTTGTAATGCCTTTCCCATTGTACTGATCTGTCCAGTAGCTACACCAAGGGGCTGTAGTTGTCATGTTGACAACATGCCATTAAATTCATAATATCTGGTAATGTTTCTGCTACTGTTTTATTTAGCCTTTATTACTTTCTTCTGTACTGAAACTAATTACATGAAAGACGACTTTGTTCTTCCACAGAATCATAAGTAAGAACAAAACACCCATCCTTTATTAGGATGGAAGATTGAAAATTCATATGCTTGTGAATGGTTATTTTTCACCAGTAATATTGGATCAAAAAAAGTTCATACAATCTTTAACTTGTTATATCTGCCTATTGGTCCTTAGATCTATGCTTGCAGGTGAGACAGTGCTGAAAGAACAGCCAAAACATTGAATTAATAAAGTGTTCATAATGTGTTTAATACAGTCACTTAGAAAAACAGGTCCACGAAAACTAAGTTTGCAGCGTGTAGGCAGGAACTAATGATAACAAAACTCTGCAAACATGATGTGTAATGCTCAAGCAATATATCCCAAATGCTGTGCTGTCACTTAATAAGTAGGAACTAGATGATTACAATGCTAGAAGTGGCTTTTTGAAATCTGTTTTCTCTTTGATGTAATGGGAGCAAGTTGGTGCCCTGAATTACTGCTTCATTATCCTGGTACTATTCCAGGAAACGCGTTTCACCAAGCTGTTCTCTAATGCTCCTGCATTTCAGATTTCTCCATTTTATACTTTCTTTGTTTAATGAGCACCGCAGTATTTTTGCTGTGGTCTGCTATTAGATGAAATAATCAAGTTGAGAAGTGTCTGTGTTTCTCATGTTCCTAGTGTCACCATTTCTATGTATTTTCTCAGGGAGGTATGGGGGCAGCACTTCTATCTGATCCTGACAAAATAGAGTCTGTAAGTATTATCAGTGTTTAGCATTTTTCTTAAAAGCAGTATTGGGTCTTTTTATCTATCAGATAAAACGATGCACTCAGTTAATGATTGTGTGTGTTTCTTAAGTATGTGAGGTTCTTTAGAGAGCCTCAGATGTTAAACTGTTTTAATTTAATTGCATTTTGAAGTAAGGAAAGTTTTGTTCATGTCACTTCTGTAATCACATTTTTGTCTTCCCCCTCCAGATACTGACTACTCTTGTTAAAGGAATTTGTAAGCCAGTAACCTGCAAAATCCGCATTTTGCCCTCAGTAAGAACATTAATTGTTACGCTTAAATGCTTTACTTTAGTTTAATTCTGTGACTTAAAAATGAGTTCCAGTATATGGAATTCGAATAAACTGATGTTTTTTACTTGCTTTTGTGAGGTAGCATTTGGAATTATAATTGTTTGGAGTGCTCAACTTTTCTCCTGTATTTCCAAAACTCAAGAAAGTAGAAAACATTAGATGCTTACACATGGTCTTATTCTACTGAATTCTGAATAGGGATATTTCTATAATCATGGATTTTAGTCTTGTTTATTGTAACCTACTTAGTTAATCTCAAAGGCTTTGCTGATTGGTAAGCACTGACCGGAAAATAAAAAGGAAGAGCATATGGTTATTGTTGAAGGTTGCTATGTGTGGAACTGATGGGAAGTAATAGATATATGCAGCCACAGTGTGATAACCTTTGAATGCAGTGACAGTCTGCATGAGATTTAAATGAGTGGCGAAGCCAGAGTGCTAGTGTTAGTCCTCCAACTTCCAGCATTCATCTTAACAGTGAAGATTTCACTACTGAAATTGTGTTTAGAGTTGTAACTGTGCTCTAGAAACTGCTCGTATTCTGTGCAACAAGGAGCTTTGTTTCTTGACTCCTGATTACATGTATGTGCAAAGGCAGCAATAGTTACAAATGATACCTGAATTGAAAAGGCTGCAGAAATTGTATTTAGGAATTGATAGATTGAGCGCTAAAATTGCTAGCTTATGTGAGGAGATTTGTAATCTTTCCCAGAAGCAAAACTTCTGTCGCAACTTCAGAATGACTTTTTATAGGTGGATTCTTGGGTGAAGTCATTCATTTCAAGAGAATTGTGGCAGGAGTTATTTTTATAGAACAGTTGCATTTTTATATTGTCAATGTCTTTTCTAAAATGTAACTGAGGAATATTGTGAAGATATGTGGTTTTAAACACATGTTTTAAAGGTGATATGTACCTTCTCTTCCTATGAGTTTTGAAAATCTGTTTGAGTACATGTTCAGTTGCTGGGAATGGGAATCATGTGTCTCTTACTGAAATAAAAGGATTCTGGCTTCTGTTTTGTATCTTTGAACTAAGATCGTGTCATTCTCTCCTACCACTCAGGTTGAGGATACTGTGAATTTGGTAAAGAGAATAGAAAAAACTGGTATTGCTGCCATTGCAGTCCATGGAAGGTAAATCTGTTCCAGGCAAGAGTTTTACATCTTTGCTACGCTTTGCTGGCAAATGTCGCACAGTAAGATATGATTAGAATATACTCTGCATACAGTATGTAATTCTCATTTCAACTGCTAGCTAAAGAAGTATTTTTAAGAATCAAGCTAGTCATTTAGTGCTGATGAACTTTACTGCTATTTTCTTAGAAATTTAGGTTCAATAAAAACCAAATAAAACTGTCTTGAATGCTGTGTCTAAAAATATGGAGTTACAGTAGCAATAACTTTAAGTGCATTTGATTTAAAGTATGTTTGCATTTGAAAAAAAAACAAAATGAGCAATAATAAGTATTTAAAATTGATTTTTCAGCTAGTTCTGCTGTGATTTAAATACATACAATTTCCTTAGGAATGTTTTGGTCTTTTTTCTTTGTTGGAAAGGAAGAAGGAGGAGAGGCCTCAGCACCCTGTCCACTGTGATGTGATCAAAGCCATATCTGAAGCAGTCTCCATTCCAGTAATAGCAAAGTAGGTTGGAATAATCAGCTGGTTATTGCAATACACCTGTACCTAGCTGAAGATGCACTAGTGAAGAAGAAAGGGGGAGATTCTTCGTGTGGGGGCAAATACTTACGTTACAGGATGGGAAATACTTATGAAGTGTCATTTTCAAACAATGTCAGTGTGATTTATTTATTTATTTGTCTTCCCTGTCCATTAAGGGTTGTATGGAAGCATGCATGTTTGTTTAAAATGCAAACCATCTTCCATCTCTGTTTAAAAAAAAATCTTCTTCAAGAGAAAATGTGCAGATAATGAAAAAAAATAAGATGTAATCAAGATGTAATTGATGTTTCAATGGTCTATCATTAACATAACTCAGACCCATTTTTCCTCTTAGTTTTGAGATAATACCCTGAACACAGTGCCAGCATTAATAATGTAATCTCACATTTGAAAATGCAAGGCTCTGTTAAAGTTTATAGAAGAGCAACTAAAACTTTCTGGACCGTAACAGTGATGTTCATTTGTAGTGGAGGATCTCATGACTTCATCAAAGAATATACAGACATTGAGACCTTCCAGAAAGCAACCGCTGCCTCATCTGTAATGATAGCTCGTGCTGCAATGTGGAACCCATCTATCTTCAGAAAAGAAGGTCCTTTCCCCTTGAAAGAAGTCATGCAAGATTACATCAAATATGTATGTATATTTTGGAAGATTTTCCTTGTTAACATTGTTTATAATTTAGTTCAAATCTTAATACGGTGTCTTAGTTCCTCTTACTTTCAGAGACTTAGACTCTGGCAATATTTTAACATCTAGCATATAATGTGAGTCCTGCAAGTAAACCACTGCTGCTTCTGTTTTACTGTGTTCAGCAAATAATTTACAGAAATCATTCAGAAAACTTATTTTTTTTTCCAATTATTCTTTTCTTACATCCTGTTCCTTTAGCCCTGGTTTCCTGGCAACATTTGTGAGGCTTCCAGGGCTATCCAAAAACATCTAGCAATTTGGAAAGCCTATGATAAGTAGGGTGATTCTCTTGATGTTATTAGTGCAATTAATGTTGAACAGGTAAGTGAAGGAATATTGGCTACTTGCTGTTCCATTTTTTGAAGTCAATTCCCTACCACTGCCACGAATACTGCCACAAATTTTTAGCAGCCAGGAAGCCAAGGTTAGATGAATAGTCTTTATATGTTATTGAGAAAACTGTACGCTGTGTTTTGCTTTTCAAAAATGATTTTGAAATTCATCAAGAGATGTGAAGACTATCTAATAAAAATTAATTTGGTATGTTTTAATATACTTTGTCTTTCCCAGGCAGTGAGGTATGATAACCACTATACCAACACAAAATATTGTTTGTGTCAGATGTTAAGAGAACAGTTGGAAACTGCTCAGGGTAAGAAGCTGCATGCAGCACAGTCCACACAGGAAATCTGGTAAGCATGAGCTTCAGAAACAGAAATTGTATTCTGTATCAGACTTGCAAATTAGTTCTGTCTGTAGCACTACCTGTCACTTCTGGCATTCAGAAGTTGGGGGGAAAAAAGTGTACTTGCTGAGGCATGCAGTACACTGACCTTTTTCAAGTTTCCTCTATATTCAGGAGTTAAAAGGTTTAACCCTGAAGTTATCTATGTAGCCTTCAGCTAATTTGTATTTTATGTGTAAAAGGAGCCAGACTCCATCAATCGTAAAAGAGCAGTGGAACTTGTAAACATTACTTATATTTTGCAAGTTAGTTTCATTTCTGCAATGTTGAATGAATTTTACTGTAGTAAGTTGCTCTTTTTTGTGTGTAGTTTTCTGATTTGGTTAGAAGATCTGCAGTGTAGACCAAAAATGGAAGCAATCTTTTACAACTTCAAATAAATCATAACCAAATGGATGGTGGTGTTCTCTAGTGAATTAATAGTAAGGTGTATTATGTAAAGGAAAGAAACTTAAGTATGATTCAGGCCTTTAAACAGACGATTAGCAGAGGTATAGTATATGCACATCAGCACTGGGCGAAGGTCTAGGGTAAAGTTATGGTGCTTATGTACTGTCTAGTGATTCTTTAGGGCATTCTAAAATTGAATACAAGCAGGTTTCATATGTGTGATGCAATAAGAGTTGCAAAATTGGCTTAAGCAATGCGTGTGCATAGGAGAGAGCCTCTTAGAAATTGATTTAATCAGTTTTCATCAGCAAACTCAAAGCCTTCTAACTGTTGTTTCAAACTGGCTGGTTAATATCCAGATAAAGGAATAACTTAAGAGTTATGTAAGATGAGCTTATAGTCAGACAAAAATGCTAATGCTGCTGCCTTGTGGTGATGATGGTGTGTTGCAGCCATATGAGATTTTAACCTCAGTACTGAGTTCAAGACAAAGGCTGCTGCATTTCAGATGAAAGAATTTATGTAACAGCATGTTCACCTTCAACACTTTTCCAATTACTGCATTGGAAATAGTCTTGTGGATAGAGTGCATTTTGTTGTTGAACAGCCTGGTATCATTGAGTACTCTGATCACATTCAGCAAGTAAGTTTTCCAGTGCTATACAGGCTTTGTTACCTGTAGAAAATCAGTAGTCTCAGTATTTCAGAGCAGATGCAGTGGAATTTAATATGATTTGAGACAGTTGTCATTGATTCAAATCTTAATTTCCTTCTGTGTATTGGAGCTTGCAGAAAATACTCAGATTGAGCTAATAACTTGGATAGATATTGCAAGATATTTATTTCAGATTCTGCCTGGAGTTTCATATTGTAAATTAAATATACGGCGATAGAAATAGTAACTTTTTTCTACTTGCATCTCAAGTGTGTCTGATGAGAAGGAGAAACAACATAAAGTCACTGTCTAGAACATAGCTATGCTTTTGTGTGATATTCTGCACATATATACTCTATTTCAAAACAATGGCTTTCTGTACTTATTTTATCATAATTGCTTACAAAAGATCCATAATCTGATCTCTAATACAAAGAAGTTCTATTTCAATAGTGAAGCCTTTGAAATGTCCGAGTTCTATGAAGAGACAACAGCACTTTTTGAAGCTAAGAAAACATCTCTGGAAACTAAGAAGCAAGATGAAGATGACCAGATGGAAGATCCAGATGTAATAAAAATGGCTGTTAGATTTGACAAGTAAGCATACAAACTTATTTTATTTTACTGGCTTGCATTTGTAAAATGAATTTAACAATATTTTGTAGTTTTTAGAGAATAACGATTTGCGTAGCAGCATTTACAGAGTGGTGCTTTTTATGAAGCAATTTGTGCACATAATTAAGTAATCAGTAGCATCACTCTTCTTCCTGTGCTATTTAAATGTTATGATATTCACATGTTCTTCAGTTTTAGGCATCCGGAGACTCAGTAATTTATTAGAAGTGCTAAGCAATTAAAAAATCAAGCATCTGTACATAAACAAATATGAATATACAAAAGGTGTTGAGTTTTTAGACATGTCTCTTGAACTATCTAACAAGGAAGTGCCATTTTTCTCATAATTTGAGCTGTAAAAGTAAACCACAAAGAGTAACAGGTAGAGGTGACCTAATGAGCAGCACTGATTTTGTTGAGTTATTGACCTGATTTAAAGTAGTTCTGCTTATTAAGTAAACTCTTAAGCACAGTTATTGACCACAAATGTTTTTGTCTAGGCGAGAATATCCACCACAGATTACTCCAAAAATGTATCTTCTGGAATGGTGTAGGAAAGAAAAGCATCCTCAGCCTGTTTATGAGACTGTAAGTCAATCAAAAGACCTTTTCAAACCTCTTTCTCTTGTAAAATTGCTATTCTGAGACTTGGTGCTCTGAAAAATTCAGTTTCCCAGCTCAGTATTACTCTTCAGTAAGATGGTTCAGAAATTATTTTATATATATAAAAAATGGCAGCTTATTTTATTATGTAAAAATGAGGGGAGAAAAAACACAACAGTTTCTGTAGAGGTAAAAGAAGTAGCTGCAATTACAGGTCATTGCACAGAAGTCCATGATTGAAATACATTAACTTCTGTGAATTTAGGGCTTGGTTTAAGAATGGTTTCTTCTGTTGCTGGACACTGTTAAAAGTAGGAACTAAACTGGACAGGAGCAACTGCTTATTTAGGTTGGGGTCATTACTTATTATTGTGTTTTGTTTTGGTTTTTTTTTTTCCTTGTATAAGTATTTGAAGTTTGGACAAATCTTTTTAAAATCCTGATTATGTGAGGTTAAAGCTTTAGAATTAATTACAGTAATTTTAAGGGAGTGAAGACAAGAATAATAAGGAACCTTGGCAGTCTTTGCTGTATAATGTGACTGTTTTTGACACATCTCTCTTTTATTTCTTTTTCCTCTGCAGGTTCAAAGACCACTAGATAGACTGTTCTGCTCAGTGGTAACAGTAGCTGACCAAAAATACAGATCAGCTCTGTGGTAAGTTATTCTTAATGCTTTTGTAGCTGTTCTGTAGTTGTTTCTGAAGTGTTGCTTAAAAGTTTATTCCTGTGACTTTAGTAAATATCAGCTAAAAGATACCTCCTAAAGCTACGTCTGGGAGGGAGAAAGGAGTAAAAACTTCTGAGAATTAAATGTGACGTGAGACTAAATTCAAGTGAACTATTATATGATATCTTAATTCACCTAATGTTAGTCCACAATTTTAGTCCAGTAACAAACCAAGGGAGACAGAGGAGACATTTGATGGGGGTAATGTCTTCGGCCACTGCAGCAGATCTCAATACCAAGTCAGGATTAGGTGTCTGTGTGAAGTAGAAGACACAGTTCAGTGGCTACTCAGAGCTCACAGTTGATCAACAGTTACATCCAGCGCTGCTCTAAAGTTACATGACAGTATTATATGTTATCATCTATTAATATTGCAATTGGCTTCAGGCATTTGCACTTAAGTTGAACCTCATATAACTACAGAGTTAAACCTCAGTATTGAATGCTTTAAAGTGGATAAATGCAGACAACAATTACCGGTGTTTCTGGGATTACTGTTCAGAGACTTTAGGAAGCAAAGCTCAGCTGGTATGAAATTTTGAGAAGAAAAGGATTTCAAATACTGAATTTCACAAACATTTAATTTGAAGTCCCCCTTGGAATTAACAGAATCTTTATTATTATGGAACAGTTTCTGCTTGTGTCAGTGAACTTGTACACCTACCAGAGATGATATTTGGGCCTGAATGTCTTTTCAGAAAGTGATAATTCAAAACTCAGTTTTGTTTAATGATCATATTTACAAAAGTCAGCTTATCTGAGGACTGCAGCTACTTGGGCCAAACATATACTGACCTTTGAAATGAAGAGTTTGAGATGCAACTGTTCTGTCAGCGGAGGCAAATCAACATTGACACCTAGCAATATTCACATCACTTCTGGAACTGCTATTTTTTCTTCTGCTGTAAAATGACATGGCTACAGATGCTGTTTATTTCACGATGTTGCATCAGAGATGGGGAAGTAATTGTTTTGGCAGTGCAGAGACTTCAGTTTCTACTTTTACCTATGCTCTGTCTGCTTGCTCTTCAGGGACAAGTCAAAGAAACTAGCAGAACAGGCTGCAGCTATTGTCTGTCTGAGAACACTGGGTGTCCCAGAGGGAAAGCTGTGTGAGGGGGAAAACCACCTGATTAACAAACGCAAGAGGGAAGACCAGGAGTGCAGGAGGGAAGACCAGGAGCACTTGAACAACAGAGACCATGGAAAAGATCTTGCTGAGCCTTCCCATAAAAAAGCTAATTTTGCTGAAGAAAGTTCTGACGTGAATGTGCCTAAGATGCAACGGTAACGTGGAGATCAGAGGTTTCATGCAACTACACAGAAGCTAGAAATTAGCTTCTCTTTGTATATCTCGCTGTTCACATTTTGTCTGGATTCTGAGATGGATAAACCCCCCAGCTGTGAAAAATGCCAGTAAGACTTACTGTTCACCACTCACTATCCCCATGGTGCCTTTCAGACAGGATAAATTAGCAATCTGATTTTAGGAAACATTGAGAATATTATCCCAAACAATAAATTCTTTTAATATCAGATATTCTGTAGGCTACTTTGTCATTGGTTTTATTGTTTCTTTTAAGAAATTGATGGTATGCTGGTAAGAGATGTCTGAATGCAGCAGTAAGCAGATGGATTCATTATGGAACTAATGTACAAAAATGTTAGTTGCTAAGCAAGCATGGTTTTGTCAAATGAGTTTCATGTATGACTTGAGGCTTCACTTCCATCCATCATACTGACTAAAAGGATTTTGCAGAGAGGAGAACTTGAAAACAGTAACACTAAGCATGAAAATAACATTTCTTCTTGATTAACTTCTACATTTTACTCTCCAGAAATGTGACAAAAGAATTAATCGCGCTTTCCTGGTCTTTAGTACTACACTTATTTTCCAGTGGGGAATTGGAGCTGAGCCTGGTAGCTGTGAATAATTTGAACAAATTAACTTTGAGTTGTTTTGTACTTTTAAGCTTGAAAATTCTACTGAATGTCTATGTGTATATTACTAGCAGTACGGGCATTAAAGTATGGCAGGCACATCCAACCTGCTCCTGTGGGCTGCGTGCAGCCTGCCAGGGTTTGCAGTGCAGCTGCCCTCTGCCCTGTGCCATCCAGGTGGCAGCTGGCACACCCATACTTCAGCATCAACCAAATACGTTGATGCAGTGTTAACCCTACGTGGGCTGAAACCAGGACAAGGAAAGGGAACACAGTCACACTTTATGTTATTGCTTTTGGCAGTGTGTGTATTTGTGAACAACTGTTTTCAAGGATGCGAAAATGAAATGAAAAATGAAATTTCATCAGAAATCTGACCAACACCTTGAGACCTCACAAAGAGTTGAAACCACTGCCGTTGAGCCAGACTGAGGTGCTATTTTCACAAAAACAAGGTCAGATATCCCACTGGATGCTTTTGTTGATATCCTTTTTTTTATGTTTTAACAAACAATTAAACATTAAAATGTTTTGTTAACTGTATTAGATATTTTATGAGGGAAGTGCCAAAAATTGGCTCACGTTGTCAGAGGCAGAGGTTGGTGCTGCAGTAGTAGATGTTGAATCTTCATGCCAGTACCCGTTACATGTTGTTGCTGTGTGACAGATGGCAGCAGAGGGGCAGTCTGGCAGAATGGCATCTGCTGTGGGAAGTGTGTATGGAGCAAAGGTGTGTCACTGAATTCCTCCATGCAGAAAATATGGCACCCATTGAGATTTGTCAATGCTTGCTGAATGTTTATGCAGACCAACAAGTGGATATGAGTGCAGTGACACAGTGGGTTGCTTCTGCTGATACAGGCTCTTATGGGAATGGCATGCAGGGTCCTGTTCTCCCCGATGAAAATGCAGGGCTAATAGTAGTGACTGTGTTGAAAAATGATGTTTTGCAGCTGAAAATTTGCTCTATCAAACAGTGTTGCTGAGCTCATTGTATCTGTTGTAGTTTCCATGGAAATCAATAAGTGGCATTATTTTTGGAGCAAAATAATGTGCAGCATCAGACAGTTTCTCTTCACCCAGTGTGGCCCAGGTAAGCCAAAGTGTTGAATACCCATGAGGTATGGCTGTGTGATTTCTTGAAATGTGACTTGATTTGCATCAGTATGTAGCTGTTGGTGATGCTGGTGGTCTTAATCAAAATCAATTTATCATCATCTTTAAGTTATCAATTCTGGTCTGAAGACAAAATTGCAGGGATATCATGCCCTGGTTTCTGGAGTACTGTGTAAACTTGCAAAATGCAGAGTGCTTGGGTGTTCAGGATATTCATCAAAAGTCTTCCTATTTAAAATATACAATCTTTTTCTTAAATGACGGTGCCAGTATGATGTTGTTCTTTTGTAGTGGAAGAACAATATCTCACTAGAGATAAGTATAGATATACATTCATTTTTAAAACGTCTGCTCTTAAGATCATAGAGTAATTTCTAGCAAATCTATGCAGTCTTTACTAATTTTGTATACTGCTCTATATACAGTTCAGCATACTTGAAGTTGATACAGCTTTTGTATTAGAATTTTATTCCAAAGCTGCAAAATAATTTGCAGCATTAAGCAGCAATCGAAGTAGTAGCCATTTTCCTACTGATGTTGTCTGGTGGCTTGTGCTCATTGCTAGTTTAGTGCCATCATAGAATAATTGAGGAAAAAGTAATTTTTTACGTCCTGCTAGCAGTGTGGCTTGCAAGATCTCATTATCATAGAATTGTATAATGTTTGATCTTGAAAAGGGTGTCAGATCTAACTCCTCTCGCTCAAAGCCGGGTCAACAGGAGCAGGTTTCTCAGGACTTTGTGTAGCTGGGTTTTGAGTACCTCCAGTGTAGGTGAGGCCACAACTTTTCTTGCAACCTGTTCAATCACCCTTATAGTGAAAAAAAAATCATGTGTTTCTCTAATTTTTGTTTTCTAATAAGAACATATATTGAAATCATTATTTAGATTATTACATGATGCTTGCATTTAATCATCTCAATTTATGATACAAAAAATATATACATATACAAATAATATATACAAATAAACATATTACATTGATGAAGCGGTCTGTGCTGTTGTTCTGGATGGGCACAACTAGGCCAAACGGTCAGAGCATGTGAAAATGAGAGTGAGAGTCACTCTGTTGGAATGAGCATTCAGTGCTAATTATAGAAGTGCTGTATATTCTGGCAATTGGCGAGAGGGCAGAATGTATGTTGGACACCCTTGACCAGCATCAAAAGGGGAAGCTGCAGCTGTGTGTGTACCTGCATATGAAAGTGTTCCTGCTTAATGTTTGTCTTCTGTTACACGTCTTCGTTCTTCTTAATTATTTTATGGCTAATGTGTGACTTCCTGCCCCACATCCATCGTTCTATTCATCTCAGGCTGTTCCAGTTAGGACAATTTGTATTCACTGTGCATATTCCCTTCCAAATGCTAGTTTTAAAGTAATTTCTTTTGTTAGCACAGTGCTTTCCTTCTAGAATTACTTCTGTTTACATTGGTTTTAAAAGACAAACTGCATTACTGAGTTGTCTGTAGGACAGCTTGTGTTTCTTTTCTGCTGTACCTTTTATAAACAGAAGGTGGCAGATATTTCTTTTTTGTTCTGGAAAACATGCTGACTTCTGCAGTGTCTAATGATTCAGCCATTGTGCTTTGGCATTCTTACATAGAATGGCAATGGAGACTGCAGTTGGGTTGAGGATATTTAGCCTTATTTTTCAGAATTTATTTTTTTTTCCAATATTCAGTGGGAAAAAAAAAACCAAACACTTAATCATAAGGAATTCAGTCAGGCGGCCTTTCTTTCCCATCACAAGGCAAGTAAACAGGAAAACAGTTGGGTTTGAGTCTTGCTACTGATGTTTCAGACACTGTTTATGATACCTGCTGATGTGCGGTCCATGTGTATAGGGAGTGCTGCATTTGCCCTCCCTGAAGCCTGTGTGTACACGGCTTATTAGAAGCATGAGTGGGAACACAAAGATACTTTTACTAGCCTTCTAACATGGATGTGCTTGCTGGGCTACCTCTGGGGCCTTGCTGGTTGGAATGCTTTTTGGAATGTCCCAGGCTCTGAGCCCAACCCCGCCCTGGAATGTGAGGTTAAATGTTGGCGGTACAGAGTTTGAATATTGAAATCCTAGAGTTCTCCAGCGCTGCAATTTCAGAAAGCTGGCAAGTGAACCACATGTCAGCTCAGCTGCTCTCTGATTCAAAGAGTAAGCATGCCTTGGGTTGCTGGGGGAAAGAGGGGGAGGTAGAATGCTTTTTTGTTTTGGTTTGGTTTTTACTTACCCGTTATGACCTGCAGAAGGGCATGCTTTTCAGACGTTAACTGGCAAGATTGCAGGAGGTCCCAAACAGGTGCGAAGTTGAAAGAAGCCTTCATTCACAAAAGTGTTTTATCAACACTTCTTTAAACCTGCTGACTTAGAGCTGTTGCCTTATCAAGAAGTCTGCCTGTGTTTGAAAGTATGTTTCTGAGATGGCCCACAAGGCTTGATTCCATCTGTACAACAGTGCAGGAGGCCAACGTTTCAGACTTTTTATTCTGAGACTGTGATGACGAAGCTGATGAAAAACATTAAAAGCAACATGCGAGCCCTTTGGTGAGGAGGGAGTGCCTTGTGTATTGTTAAACAGCAGTTGTCTAGGTCAGTTAAGGAGAAGAAGTGATGAGCTCCAGGGGGAGCCTTGTCTAGTCATCCTTACTCAAAGGACTATTAACTTCTGTTTTTATGAGAGGAGGCTTAAAAAATGTACACATTTGTGGTGTTCACTTGGCTTCCAATTGAAATTCTGCTGCGGGAGTTAATGTGAATCTGCCCATTAAATATCCATTAGGTAAATAAATAAATGCTTTTCCCTTGCTCTGGCATGGTGGGAGAGTCTCTGTTTTCCTTTTTTAGAAAGTTGTTGTCTGACAGATATCCTCTTGCAGGAGGATACAAAGCGCTGGAGTGCAAGTCTGATGTTTTACTCATATTGACTCAATTTTCCTTGATGGTCTCCATGTATTTGTTGGTACCTTGGTTTGATCTGTACAGTGGGCTTCCTGCTCAAGTGTTTGGTCAGCGATTGTGACTGAAATAGCTTTTATTTTATCCACGGTTGTAAAAATAGATTTTTTGATTAGCGTTTTGTGGGGTTGAGCTCCCAGCTGTATCTGAGTGCAGATCTTCTATCCTGTTAAACTGTTCTAAAGTTATTTAAACATTTTGCCATTCCTATGAAGTTTTTTGTTGTTGTTGTTGGTTTGTAAAGCTGCCTCCCTCTGTGATGGTAGGATGCTGCATGTGCCACACACGGCTGTGTACTTGCCACTGTGTATGTTGGGTGCAGGTGTTAGTGAGAGCTGTTAGCATATCGTCATAGGGCTGTAAGTGAAACTTCTGATAAAATGTTTTCCCTCAGTGACGCTGGAGAAAAGCCAGTCACAAAGATTTTAAACTGAAAGTTAATACCTCTTCGTCTTTTTTCAGTGTTGGAAAATATTCTCTTTTGGAGTTAGGAAACAAAAGGATGCTGATCAAGGTTCATTAAGAAGTTTCTCAGTGTCTCACGTTACTTGATTCAATGTGTGCTTATCTACTTAAGAAATTAACTGCTACAGTTGTCAAGTTTCTCATGTAGCAAAGATTGAAATACCTCTTAGTACTTTATTGTAATCTCAAGTAGCTCTCTGAATAATTATAAAATTTAAAGCAAATATTTTGGCATTTATGTATCTGCTCTAATTGCATACTCGTATAAGTCCCAGGCAGCAAAAAAAAAAAAAAAGTTGAAATCATAATTTTCTTCTCACTGTGCTGAAATAAAGCAAATCCTGGACACCAGACAGAACACAAGTAAACATGTCTGGGTAGATGTACCTATACGAACCACAAAACCCATGAGATCTTAAGGGTGTTAAAAACAATGTGGGACAGTTTCACTTCAGCAGTAGCATGCATATACATATATTCTCTCCCCTGTATGGCACAAAATGCCTTTTTGTAATTTTTCAGAGGTTACTTGAACACTAAGCATTATGGTCATTAGGTGGGAGAGAATGGCAGATCAAGTTTTTCGTACTGCCATAAGAATGGTAAGATTTCAGTAAATTCAGGTTTAAGTATGTAAATCACTGCTAGACTGTGATGCCTACCTGTTGTATCAGTGAGTTGTTTAGTGTCTTATTGCCCTGTGACATTATCTTATTACAGCTAAAACCAGCCTGCATATTTTGCACTGCCTGAGCATGGAAAACATTTGCAATACTTACAGTGTTTATAGTGCTTAGGCTATATAAATGCTGAGTTGTGAATACTGAATTAACAGAGATTTAATGGACTATCTTCTCTCTTGTTAACTTTTATGAGTAGGCCAAATGTTACAATATAGACTGTAAAATTTGTTGTGGTTTGTTCACCAGTGTAGGTGATATATGAAAGCTGCGGCATGATCTGTGTTCACATCCTACAATGACAGTTGTGCTATCAGAAGTGAGGAGATGAGTAGAGCAAGTAAAAAGAGAACCAGTCATAGGCATTTCACTGCACAGTATGCACAGTTCAATGCATTTACCTGTAGATTCTGTCTTCAGAACTATTTTCTTTGTGTTCATATTCATTGGAATGGAGCCAGAGTGCAAAGATTCTCCATTCTTTGTTAGAAACAAAGATTCACATTTCAGATTATGCCTGATGTCACTGTTCTATGGAAGCAAATGCAGCTCCAAGTATCATGGAGGACAGCTTGCATCTTGTTGCTTCTTGTGGAGAGCCACTCCGAAGACAAATGGGTTTGCTTCACCCTCACTTGGTGTGGTTTTTTTTCATACATTTTAATTTAAAAAAAAAAAAAAAAAAAAAAAAAAAAGTAATTTAGATGAAAAGGAGATTTTCCAGAAAGGGCTGATGTATTTCCATGAAAGGAAGAACTAACCTCATCCTGTTAGAAAACATCTTGCATTTTCACCTATCGCTGCTAGACTGCCATTATGCTTAGCATTTCTCTGTCAGCCCAGCCTGTGAACTCACCAGATCACCTGGTCGGAGAAAACATTTCGCCCACACAGTTCACACTGTTCTCACTTCCCCTGTGTTTTAGAACACTACACGCAAGCTGTCGTAGTGATATCCTACATGGCCCAGCAGAACAGATGTTTCTGTGTGAGCGCATGTACAAGAAGTGAGCTCTCTCCTATACAAATTTCACTTTTTGGGGTGGAGTCAAACGTCGTCCTCAATCCATGAAGTAGCTACAGAGGTAACATAGTAGCTGTCCTGTTTTAGGCTGTTCCAATCCTTTAATTACATCCTTGCAGAATAGGTACCTGAGGACAGTGGAAAATGTTTCTGTTCTGAAGCCAGAACTTGCACCTAGGTCTATAATTTATCACTCCTGGTTGAAATGTTCTTCTTTAATCTGTATGTGGCCTAGTCTTTTTCTCCTCTCTGCAATAGTTGTCCCCATTGCAAGTACATGACAGAGAGTACCCATGAGCAAATAGAAGGGATATCCTTCAGCTTAGCATGAGGTGGTACTCTGCTTTTGAGCAGCCCTGTTTAGAAGGACTTGAGGATCCTGGTAAATGAAAAACTTAACACGAGCCAGCAGTGTGCACTGCTAGCCCAGGCCAACAATGTTCTGGGCTGCATCTGAAGAGGGGTGGCCAGCAAGGAGAAGGAGGTTGTTGTCTCCCTCTGCTCTGCCCTTATGAAGCCTCCATCTGGAGTTCCACATCCAGGTCTGGGACCCCAGCTCAGGAAAGCAGCTCACTATATTCCATCCTCCATTGGTAAGTTTGGTTGTCTTTTCTACAACTGTGACTTAAAATGATTCTGGCTAAATACAGCTCAGCCTCTAGACAAAAAGTCTTTTGTACATTTTTAAGAGTCTTTGGGTTACTGACAAAAGCTGCTCTTGGCTTATTGAAGTTATTCTTCACTCCAGTCGGTGTGGGACTGGGAAAGTGTGTCCTAGAAGGCTAATTCAGAATAGTTTCTGGTCTCGGTTGTTTTCTTAGTTTCACTGAGGTGAAGTTAGCTTTTGTAAATACCATTCTTTTTTCTACTTCAGTATTTAGAGAAGGCATGTCAAGCTCAGCAATGCTTTTATCTGAACATAAATAGTTACCATGTTAATCCCCAAATTTCCATTGCAAGCCTTTCTTACATCCCTGGGTGAATGAAAATGAATATTGCACTCGAGTTACCAGTGCAGTACTGTGCAGGTGTTGACTTATGTTCAACAAGGTGTGTAGCTGGGATGACGAGCCAATTAATCTGTTGTATTCCTGTCTTTGCTTCAGTATGATTGCTTCAGTAGTATGTATCAGGAAACAGTACAAATATCTCTTTGGTTTTTGTCATGTACCACCTATTACATTCAATTGATGTTGATACCAGTTGTCACGATGCTATTCCTCTAACACCTCCATTTATACATATGCAGACAGTAAAGAGGTTTTTAACTGCAGTGGAGTAAGCTGCTGGTTACAGTCCAGTTCTTAGCATGACACATCCTGTTGACAACCTTAGCACAAAGATCAGTGGCAGAGAACGAAAAAAAAGCAATTAAAATAATTTTTAGTCCTTTTAGGTAAACATCTCTAGTTCAGCACTCAGAATTAAGTGATACGGGGTCCTGTGAAGTTTGTGCTGTAGCTGATCTCCTAAAAGAATGCAATAATTTTCATACTTTGACAATTCTGTGCCATTTAGCACAGACACCAGTGAGGTGAGAAGGTACAGACCAACTGGATGTGCCATTATTTGGTAAGGTTCTATATGATTCTTGAAATGGGACTGAGAAAAAACTTGTATATTTCTGCCCAGTACACTTATCATCTATTTACCACTCAGTATTTTGTAGTCAAGTTCTTAACTTTTGCACAGCTGGTAAAAGCTATCAGATTCATTCTGTTAATTTGTGTAGATTCTCCATTAAACAGCAATATATAATTTCCAGCTCTGTTAGCAACTTGTGTGTGTATTATAAACACATCCACAGTACATAATGAACTGCTGTAGTTTTACACAGTGAGCACCGGGAGGATCTTCCTTGAGAAGTGAGGAAGTTGCATGATCTGTCATTAGCTTCCTCCTAACGAGAAACAACTATCTTCAACCACATCTTTTAACTCCCACACCATTGTGGATATTGAGATACTAAGCTTGGTTTATTTTAAAGGTCATCAAGCGAGATCTAACACACAGTTTCCAAACTATAAACAAAACATAGCTCCACAGGAGGAAAATGCAGATTATCAAAAGTGAGTGAAACTTAATACCAGCATCTAAAAATAGCTTCTCTTTATGGCTTAAAAACCTTAGCAATTATGCACAGCAGTTGTTGTTGTTGTGAGATTAAGTTTAGGTCTATGTGAAATACAGTTTCATTTTTTTATATAATGGCAACATCCAAAATAGGCCAAATGCTAAGAGTGTATGGGATGTTCACTGTGAAGAATTTACTGTCTAAGAGAATGAACATGAAAGGCAGAGCAGGCAGGATATACTATAAACAGAGGGTAGAAAACAGGGAGGAGCAGAAAGGTGCCTGACCCATTTTTCACAAGGGTAGAGGAGAAGATAGAGTGCATCTCTTTGTGTTTTTTGTTTTCCCTGTGAAAACAGAGGTTGGATGTGGAAATGGGCAAGGAAGCTGTGGTACCCAAGAATGGATTCATATCATGTTGGAAGAAAGAAAAATGTGTGTATAAAGCTGCTTAAATAATGTATTGTTGGATAAAGCAGTCAGAACAAAGTTAAAATTGTCAGGGATCTGGAAATGGGGTTACATGAAACAGTATCAGTGTAATGGAGTAATGGTTTATTGTTGCCCTGAATGCTTGCACTGGTGGTTTAAACATAGTTCTGAGATGTTGGTAACATCCTGAATTCAGTTCTACCCACTGCAATAATAGTGACATCGTTTCTTTTATATGACTCCTGACAGTAGATTATTTCAAGTGGAGGTCAGCATTGATTCAGGTTTCTGCTAGCTGTAAAGCTTTAGATTGAGTTATTTAGGAAGTCTGAAAGGCTGTGTAAATTAGTTGGATTAAAGTAAGATATTTTGGGGCTGGACTCAGTGATTCTGGAGGTCCCTTCCAACCCCTACAATTCTGTGATTTTTGGATCTAAGTTCTCACAAATTTAAGAGCTACTGAGGCTTGGAATTTTGCCTTAAGCATTTTGTTTCTGTTAAAAGTTTTAGAATTGTATGCTTAAAAGAAAGGAACTGGTTTCCAGCACATAAGGCTGCTTATGAAACATTTTATACTTTACTGTGATGGGACATGAAGTGAAGGATGCCAAAAAGGAGTATTGAAGGACCATCAGTTAGGGAAGTTGCCTTCTGTCCTTCAGTCTTGTGTACTAGAATGACAGTGTTTGAACTACATTGCCAGTATATTCTTAGGAGTAATTATTCCAGGAAAAAAATAACAACAAACTTCTCAAAGAAGCTTAAAGCTACTGAACAAGCAACTGTAGCATTTAATTCAAATACACGAACACTTTTTTAGAAAGAGAAAAATGTGGAGGCAAGGGGCTGCAAAAGCTGACTTGCCATCTATTCTGATTTCTCTCATTGTGCTATTCAGACTCACCAACAGTTTCACCCCTTTACTGTTCCATTCCTCTGGTGCCATAGACACACAGAATGTTTTCAAGGCTCCCATACTAGGTTAAGATTAAAGGCAAGTTATCTTATTCTTGCCTTTGGTTTCTTAGTGCAGCTTCTCGTGCTCTTCACCACTTCCACTGCTCCAGTACAAATGCTTGCTATGGTTGCTTTTATTTTTCAGGCGAGTCAGTCCCATGGTCTGATTCACTCTGGGACCGCACAAGTAACTGTAGTGGTACAACAGCAAGGATGGCACTTAGGCAAGAAAGGGTGTGCAGCGGCAGAGAATCCCTTACGGGGAAATGAGGGACTGCTGGAGTCAATAGTCGTCACCTAGGAAAGATCAGGACAGCCACAGCCTCATTATTTCTAGGCCCAGAGAAGTGTCTCTCACTGGCCTAACATCTGTGCATCTTAGCTATGTGCAGGGTTGTAATTACTCAAACCAGAGTTATAATTCTTGCATCAAATTATTGCTACAGATACTGAGAATCGTGGCAATAAAAGCCCTTCCAAACAAGAACACTGTCCATTGGGAAACAGTTTGCTCTGCAAATTCCTGAGAACAGCTATGATGAATGTTATTTCCATGTCATTGAAGTTCCATTGTTAAAAGTGATTGGCTACTGTCAGATCAGCGAGGCCAAAACAGACTTCAGAGCCGGACTAACTTCTCATGTTCTTTCTTCAGTTTTGTAGGACATTGTGCACCACTGCCATGAAATATGTGCTGCAGGGATTTTGCCAGCAACAGCTAATACAGCTGCCTTGTAGGCCAGGCTGGCCATGCCTACATGAGCTATAGCTCTGAAAATGCCAGCAGTGTGCATACACTGTAGTAGTAGGAGAAATGGGTGGGTCAGTATCTGCATTACCGAATAGCAAAATAGCTGTAATTCTGACAGAGTATGCATGTGCTTTGATGCACGCATGTGGCAGCGGTCTGAGTTTGATGGAAATCTCCATTTCTGAGGATAGATTGTGATTTTGGGGAAGGCTGTATCATTTAAAGCCCAGACATATTATGGCTCCTTGTCAGCCCACAATAGGAATCACGGCAGCTGAAAAACTATCTGGTCAAATATGGAATCTAAAATCAAATTATTTGTTGGGTTCTTTTTCTTCCCGCATCGTCTCCTGAGAAGGAAGAATATTTTCGAATTGTTGTTGAATGAACCGCACATTGTATAAAGTAGTTTAGGGAATAAGTGCTTTGGAAAAGGTTTGCATCAGTGCTTCTGCAGGCTGAAGATTCAGGTACAGCACAGTCAGTTTTACTGTTGTCTTGCAGTCGGTTCTAGCTAGGTAACCCTGGGCACCTCTTCCTGCCTCCACAATCATCCTCAGTTCTGCAAAGTGCATCTGTACACAGCTGTTTGACTGCCTGGACTGGGGGGCTGCTGTGAGCTAAAAACAAACCAGCAATATAGAATGTTCTTGTTGGGTGGATTTTTGTGATAACTGAAGGCCACTGCCATCAGAAGTGCTCATACTCTTAGTCCACTGTGACTTTGAGCCAGGCTGTATAGTTCCAGGGCTATCCAGGGCCCCACAGTTCACATTACCAGATACTTTGGACAGTGTCTCGCTCCCAAATGAAAAGATGAAAATAGATACTTTTTCAACACAGAAGTGGCAGCTGTAAGTATTTAAAGGGTAGATATTGGCAACTATAAATGAGCTGTAATGGGAGCTAAGTGGATACTTGCAGGGCTAGCAGACAAATAACATTCTTTCATAAAGTGAGTTTTCTTTCCTGGTAGTAAGGCAGTCAGAGTTGATTCTTGACTGTAACAGATGCTGTGCTATTCTATATGCACGTAAGGTAGCAGCATATAATATTGTTGCAGGGTTAGTCTGTAACAAACAAAAAGCTGTAGCAATTCAGAATTTGGTTAGGAGATTAAATGTCTCTTCTTGCAGCAGTTTCTGAGTTAACTGGTTTTAATTGTAAAAGATTATTTTAAAAATAGAATTGCCAGAGGCAGAACTTTACAGATCATTAAAATATAAAGACTTTTTTCCAAATGGTCATCAGTTTTTCTCTTTAAAGAGACTGCTGTGCCTACCCCTATGGTATTCCTTGGGTTTCCTAAGTGAGATTTTGATCCTTTCTTCTTTAGCTAAACCGTGGCATTCATTCACTTTGATTTGGGGTATTAATAGCCATGGTAACTGACAGTGAGAACTCTATCCAGTCTCTGGAGTAACAGGAGCCAACAAAAAGGAACACTTTTCTTTCATTACTTTCCAATGGTTCTCTGATCATTTGCCACAAAAAGCAGATTATTTTGACAGAACCAGGTTAGGGAGTGGCTGCATTTGTAGTCCGACTGGCAGATCTGAGGGGACTGGCAACTACAGGGGGGGTGTGAAGGAGTTCTCCTCCTAATACCAATCAGCCATACAAGTCTGACCATGACACTGAGTTCAGCAATGCTCTTTGCCTGTTCCTTCTCAGATCTAATCTCAAGATAACTTGTGACATCAGTTCTTCTTTCAAAAAAGGAGGCCAAATAAATGTTCGGTTTATGGTCCATATGATTTCTGAATGATGAATGTGACGTTCTGATAGCTTCAGACTGGCAAACAAGCTGGATCCTTTGCTGTACTTGGCTCCACACTGAGCCTATCCAAAAGAGCATGAAGGATGGAAAAATGTGAGGAGAAGGCAAAGGTTCAGCGGAAAGAATTGAAAGAAAACTTGTTCCAGAACCCACAGTAACCACTTTTCAATTATCTCTGATGCTCCTCCTGAGGTTCTGTTATTTTCTAAACTAAAAAAGCGGTGACATCTTCCACATAACCCACAATGATTCCAGGTACTTCTTAGAGCTGATGAGGTAGGTGACAGGTAAACTAAATGTTATCTGTGGATCATTTAATGTATATCTGAGAAAGCATATAAACATGATGACATTATTCAGTCTAAAGCTGTAGGGCAGATTGGCAAAAAAATAAAATAAAATAAAAAAACAAAAAAGAAAAAAGAAAAATTAAAACCCAAACTCTACAGCTGGCTCCAGTCTCCATGTTCCAACCACATCAAAATAAGCCCAGATAAGATAGAAGTGCCTTTAAAAGGATTTATATGGTTTAGTTTTCATTTCTCTCCTGGCTCCGTATTTTTGTCTGGAGAAGTAAAAAATAAAATAAAAAAGCATGCAGGATGGCCAAGAATCATTTATAAAGGGAAAGATTTGGGAGGGGAGAAGCAAAACAAAAGTGCCCCTCTGTTTCCTAAAGCAAAAACATATTCTTTGGAGTCTCTTTGACAGCATATAAGTTGACCATTGTGTGAAAGGTACTCAGTCTAGTCCAATTGCTCTTTAGAAAAATTAACCAGGGTCTGGCAGTATCACCAGGGAAGTGAATATGACCTGTAAACTGATCAAGAGTTGGGGATTACCTCCTCCCCTATTCCAGAACAAGTACTGTATTATATGGACTAATATCCCAGCCCAATATTCATAAAAGCTGGGAATAAGCAGCTGCTTAACAGTCCTTTTCTGAGTCTTTTAGAGCCTTTAAAAATCTGCCTATGATTTTTTTCCCTACAAATGCCTGTATTGTGTAATCTGGTTTGGGGATAGGCAAACATACTGGATCTTGCAAGTCTGGAAATTTATGTGCGGTTATAAAATAGTCTGCATATTTTAATATCTAATTTTCCAATGAACTGCAAGAGTCAGTAACAATGAGCTTGTTCATAAAACTGCTGTACGCAACTGCAATGCCATCTGAGGTGGGAGGGAGAAGGAGAGACCCCCTTGAAGAAAGAACTTACTGCATGGTGAGTTCAGCTGCGTGTGAGTCCTTTTAAGTGGGTATCTCTTTGGTCCTCATAACAAGAGTCTGAATTATAGGTGGATGGGGTTGTGATGGGTTGGTTTTGTTTTTTGAAGAAAAGGCAACATTATGTAGTTTGTGCACAGAAAAAAAAAATGCAGCAGATTCCTCAGGGAGTTTGAATACACAGCACTGAGACAGTCAGCACTGCTGACAAGAGGGATTTGTCAAACAATGTCCTATAGATATTTACTAGTCAGTTGACTTGGATGTCTTTGACATTAGACTTCTCCTGAGGACAGCTAGACCAAGGAAGTATTAACCATACCTATATGTTCCATAGCTGTATGTATGATAGAGCATATTCTTGGCTATAAAGCACTATTTCTCAACACTGTCACTGCCACTAGCCATGTGTTTTTGCCAGCAATGAACAAGAGCCTGCATGCTGAGCTCATAATAATCTGCACCAGCAGAGGTGACCACTGTTTCACAGCTGCTGTGATGGTGTTGTTGCTAGGAAAACGTTGCCCATACAGTCCTACTTTCACTGTGCTCACATCCACTGTTTGGTACCCATCTCAGTTCAGCATGCATCGGTGAATGTCAATGGGGAATAGCAACTTTTTAGGCATGGAGGAATCTGATTCCTCACCTTTGCTTCATGCACATTTCCATGAAGCTTCATTTGAGTTATTTTTCAGGTTATTTAGGTGGAGCATTTTGGGTTAGTGCTTTGTACCTAAAAATCAGAATTTGTCTTGCATGTTGACTATAAAATGGAAACAGTGATTTCTTCTTTAACTGCTGCCTGACAATTTTACCATCTCCAAAAAGGAAACGTTATAGAATTAGTGACTCAGCTGTAATTTAAGTCATACTGTTTTAAAATAAATCCCTTCTGCTTTTTTAACTACTAACAGTAACAATTCCTGGTAAGGGCTCTGAATTGCATGCAGCTTTTCAGTTTTCCCCAGAATTTCACTTTACCGTACCATTGTCTTTTTCAGTAACAAGAGACAAAGTCATTTCACATAGGATAAGTCTCACTGTAATCTTCTATTTTTAGACCAGAATTTTTCCCTCACAACTTCTGAAGACAAAACACTATATGAGAAGTTGACTACTCTGATCATATTCCAGCTGAGAACAGAAATAAAAGTGCCGGCAGCATCACAAATAAGCCTCTTTCTCACGAGACTTACAGCACTTATTGTTTGACTGAAAGCATTCAGATGAATCTCCAGATTTTTCGATGTTTATCTGAACTATACCCACATTTTTTTAACCTTCTGTAGCACTTACTTCTATCTGAGACCAGAAAATACATCTATCAGAGCCATGGCTTAGAACAACAGTCATCCCTAGAGGGACACATTGTTTGTTTTCAGTTAGTGATACGGAATGTGGGGAGGGGGTACGTTTCTGAATTCTAGTCCAAGTGGTTTAAAGACTCTCCAAAAGGGAATACAGACTTTAAGTTTCAGTCTGTTTTTCCTCATGATTTACAATTGCTTATCCCTTATTTCTAACAGTGATCCGTTGAAGTGATTATCTTTCCCTTTACTGAGTGCAGATTGTACCTATATAACAAAGGCTAACATGAGAAAATCCAGTACCAAATAATTCAGTTTGTCACTGAATTGTCACTTGCTTTGTCACTTGCAATAAGCTTCAGTATTTACTTTTCAGACTTACTTTCTCCTAGTTCCACAGTCGATCAAGCTCATCACCTTTTTTTCTGAACTCACACTGTAGGTAGGAGTGTATTTGCAGCGTTTACCTTGAGATATCATCAATTCATTTGTAAGCTTGTTCATAGAGACTTTTACTGGCATTGGTAAAGAACATGGATGCATCAGCAGAGTGTTGGAGCATTTCTCTTGAGCTATTGCCCCTTAAGGGCAATGCACAGTTCCTGGTACTGTTTCATTGCACAAAGCAATTGGCAGCAGTACTAACTTGAGATGTCCTTGGTCTGCCTTGCTTATGGCAGCCACTGCACCACCCCTGGACAGCTGTGCTGACACAGCTCATTGCAGGGCCGCACTTTGGATCAGATCATGGAACTTATCCAACATTAACAACCTCTCTCCACCGAAATAAGGAATGGAGCTGGGCTTGTTCCTTGATCTGGCTCACAGGTGGTCCTACAAATGGCTGTGCCAAAGCAGCTGAGCAGATAGCATGGTGCAGTGAGACCAAAGAAGCCATTAAACTGGTATTGCCTAACACCATATCAACATATTCTGATTAGTCTCAAAGTACAAACAGATGTAATTATTAAATATATTTCCTAGCGCTTGTAATTGCAATTGACCTTAATGGCTAGGTTGCTGATTTTACGTGACTAAAGGAGGTTTCGAGGCTTAGATTCTGTACTTTATCATTTAGTCCACATTCATTCAAACTGATTGAATTGCAAGAAGATCGGTACCAAATATATCCAGTTGGCACTAATGACAGCCTGATCAACTGGTGCGGATCAAAGCATTGCCTCTTTGGCTAATTATCTGTTGATTGCTAAGTTAATATCATTTTTGGTTTCTAATCTGGTGCAGTAAAGGTACATGTTTAAAACAGCAACAAAGGTCCTGCAAATTGGGTCAGGTCTGGCTCTGTTCCATAGACTAGAGTATGCTCTGGCATTCAGTCAAACTGAACAGATTCCAGTGATTTCTGCACCATGTCTGACTTGTGCTGGCTTTTCTTCTAAGCCTTGTTGGTCAGAAACCTGTGATTGTGCATTTGCTGTCTTGCATTCGTTCTCCATGATTTGTTCTTTGATCCATCTTGCTGATGCCCCAATGTTTTAAAACCTTGTGTTTTGTTGTTTTTTTTTTTTGTCCTCTGTCTATGCTGGGGATCAAGGCAAGAAATAGAAAACAGCATTGAAGCAGCATATTCCTCCCCATCGGTACTTTTTTTCTTTGTTAAGAAGATACATTCATTTGGTATAAATTATTCTTTTTATGGAGAAGGTGTGCAGAAAAAGGCACAGAAAGGCAGAGGAACAGAGAGGAGCTATATACGAAGTCTTTCATACGTCTGTTATAGTATCATTGAAAAATAGGATGAAAGCTCCAGCACACACCCAAAAGCCACCACTGAGAACTGGCTCTGGGGTGCAGGCTGGTGAGTTGGTGAGGACAACCGAAGTGACAAGTTATAACCACGGTACAGGTTCCATCCTGATTTTCAGCGTAGATATGTGTTCAGAGGTAGCTAACAAAGATCTGCTGATTAAGCTGTCTGGGCTATCATGGCAGATTTTAGCTGCAAAGAGAGTGTTGCAAGCTGTGTAGGTGGCTGTGAGAGGCACCCTGCTCACCCAGCCCAGCAGCAACCTGTGGGACACGCACCCAGAGCCCCAGAGGCAAAGGCGGCAGGCTGAGCTGAGCTGAAAAAACCTGCTGCTTCCAAGGGAAAGTGATCCCATTCCCACCCTGCACTGCCTCCAGCAGAAAATTAACATAGCAAAAGTAAGTGAGACGTTTTCATCTGGTTTTGTGAGTGAAGTCAGTTGTCTGATGGCCACTGTGGGGAAGGTGTGCAGAAACCATTCACCCTATGGCAGAGAAGTGTAAGGCCACTGCAGCTAACTTACTGCACTTTTACTTGGTCTGTTTTAACCAGCAGCTTCTAATAAGTCATGCTGGGTGATTTGTGACTTACAGCTGAAAGATGTTACTGTTCCCTTCTCAGAGGTATCAGATTTAGTGAAGTTTTATCCGTTTAATTTACTGGCTGCCATGTCAGTGGACTCTAAAGCTAATTATAGTTTAAGCCACTATTTAGACTGTGAACAGTGGTGCTCATATAAGATGGTTACCAGTGACTGTTGGGCAGCTGGTGGTCCCAGGGGTTTGTAGCCCCTTGCATCAAACTTGCGTGAAACTGAGCTCACTGAGGTCCCTCCCCTGTGCCACTCATGCTACCAAATAATGAGCCAGTTCAGGGAACAGAGACAAAAAGTTGCTTTCTTTGGAGAGCTGCTTTTAACTGGCTCAGATCCCTGAGCTGATTTCCTGCACAGTGCTCACATCAGCACAAATCTCTGAGCAGCTACAGGGAGGGTGGAGAGTCAGACTGTGGCAACCGTGCCTTAGGTTGGCTGAAGGTGTAGGAATACATCCTAAACTGAAGCAGGAAAAGTAGAAAATCTTTTCTTTAAAAAATACTGTTTTAATGCGAACTGCAGAGATGTTGAGTACAAATAAATTTAAATGCTACGTGATTTTACTTTTAACTTTTGAGTCATATTTTGTCCAGTTATATTGGAATAGATTTCCCAAAAATAAATTCTTCCCACCCTTCCATTTAAAGACTGGCCATTCTGGTGATGTTAGGGGTTAATTAGTTCATTTTGTCAAATGTATTTCTGGGATATATTCCCTTTAGCTACTTCGACCCATAACCTCGTGTTCTGAGAGTTACTTAACCTTTGGTCTCGTACCATTTACTGGCAGCCATTCCTTTCCTTTTAGGATCTTTCTTATTTGTGATTCTTTTAGCAGTATTAACCACATATAGCTACTGTTTCCTACCACGAAGCCTCGGTGAATTGATGTTACACTTAATTAACAGAAGAATTTATCTCACAACATTACTGACACCAGGATCACTCTACGTGGATTCTAAATGTTGACACAACTTATTGTAATATATCTTGTAATCCCAGATTAAATTCCTATTAAGATATTCATGAAGTTTATTTTCCAACTAAAGGATTGCTACAGTGAAGAGTTAACTTTGCTTGTGTATGCTGTATGAGGTCCTATGCCTTAACGAGCTTGGATTTCTTTCAAGTTTTACTCTAACAGTAACGTTTCTTGGCTTGCAATTGTTTTCTACTCTAAGTCATTTTAAAGCTTAATTTTAAACTCTTACAATCAATTTTATAACAACCCCAGTATAATTTGTCAGGGCATTCCCAGTGGCAAGAAGAATTACAAAAAAAAACCCAACACGAAGAAATCCAGTAAGGCTGTTTTTAATACTCTGAAGGTACATAAATATAAACTCTGAAACTATTTTTAGTTTGATCTTTTCTCTGATTCACTGGTACGTACCAATTGTTTTGTACCAAGCACAGTCAGAGCCTGGTAGCCAGTTGAACTGGGTTTACAACTCTGCAAGCTACTAGACAAATAACTTTCATGTGCTGTCTTGACTGGAAAATATTCATTTCCAGTTTACGGCCATACTGTAGCAGACACACCCGTCCCTTTATGATAATAACTATGAAACACTGTTCTTTGAAAAGCATCTTTAAATGGTGACTTTTTGGAAGGTTCTACTGTAAAATGAATATAATAAATAAATCAATCACAAGCATAAATTACACTTTTTCTTAACGTAGGTAAAACTTGGTGCAAACACTTTCCCGTTTGGTGCCTCTGGTGTTTCAGAAGGCTTTTCCTTTTAATGGTCCTTGAACAACTGTATAAACCCAGAGGATTAGAGTCTGCCTGCAGGAGAGCACCAAGAAGGGCAGCTGTTGCTCTCTTCAGCATTTTTTTGCTGAGCAAAAGCATGTCAAAGCCATCAGAACAGCTTAATGCTACTGCATGCTAAAAAAGTCATGCATTACAGTGATTGTGGATGCATACAGTACTGCTGGCTGCTTCCTGCTGAATCCCTGCCCAGCAGAAACCACTTCATGGCTGATTGATTGTTTCTTGTTTTTCAATTGAGCAAAACTGGAGAAGATGTATATGTTTAAATTCGAATGGAAAACTTGCTAGCAGATTCCAGAAGGTTTGCCTTTTCTTCTCTGTGGGTACATTCAGTTCAGCAGAAGGGTTTAGTAAGTTAATGAAGAAACTTTCAAGAGGAACCAGCACCTCCCTGTATTTTATACTTTTATACGTTAGTTTATAAATACTAGAAGTAATTTTTCCAAAAATAACTTTGTCCCATCCTTTTGTTTAGAAACTTGTCCTTTTGGGTGGGTTTATGGGCTAATTAGTTTCTATTTTTAACTGTATTTATGGGATATTTTCACTTAAGCTGCTTCAGCCCATTGCCTCCTCCTCTAGGAGGAACTTAACCAAAAGCACACTATTGCTTGCTCACTGTTGCTAATAAACACATTATTCCTCACGATCCTCTCCTTGATTGAAACACTTTTCTTTGCAGAAAACATTTTGGACTCTTCAGGACTGCAGACTGAACAAGACTTGGAAGAGATACACGTTTGCTTTTATTTCAATAGGAAATAGGGTGATACTTATTATGATTAGTTGGTATCCTGTAGCCATCCAGTTCCAATGACCAAGTTGTAGTCATTACTACTGTAATCTTATGAAAGCATGTCCTTTCTTGGCCTACCTTTCAGATTTTACCACAGTTCCAGCTGTCTCAATGGCTGACCAGATAAAAGTCTTTATATACGGCACCTATTTTCTTTCATTTATTTGCCACAGTTCTACGGTGGGCACTCTTGGCATTGCTCACACACAAATGTATTTACTCATCTCATTACATCACTCTCCTCTTGTGCCATCTTCCTCTTCTATAATCTTTACTCACACCTTTCCGTCGTTGCATTAAAACCCTTATATTTACTGCCTTTCTATTTTCTGTTTACAATAGGATAAAAGGTAGATTCTGTATTAGCAGCAGATATTTGAGCTGGAAAAATCATCCATCTTTTTAATAACGTTTTGCTTGGCTTTTATTCTATACAAATTCAAAGACTAAAGAGAGAAAAAATCAGCAGAGCATTGATCTTCAAGTTTCTTTTCCCCCCTCTTTTACTTAGATGAATTCCCAGCTGCAGTGTCTTTCTTGCTGTTTTCTTTATTCCTCTCTAATGGTCAAACTCCTTTATCCTGATTTCCACCCCACCGTATTAAGTCTATTAAAAAAAAAATGTACCTTTTAAACCTTGTTATGTCCCTATCAAAGAACACTTTACTCTTTGTCATGGAATAGTCCTGAGCTTTTTTTTATATCTTCATATATCTTTATATGCTTAATAGCAGCTGTGGCTAAAACTCTGGTTTGTGTTAGTCCTCCATCTGTAGAAAAGTCTTTGAAGATGGTTTGCAGAGTACATGGCATCTTTTCATCTTCAGGTTCGAGGTTGAAGCTGTATCAAATCCATTCTGACCAGTGCCTCTTTCCAACTACTAGTTTAGCAGTTAGTCAGCAAGCATCAATGGAACAGAAACACCTCTGGTACCATCATTGCAAATGATCATATGATCACTGATCATATGGTTTGTTTTTATCCCTGGCTAGGCGGCATCCTTGGGGTAAAACTGCCAGTTTGTGTTAAAAATCCATTTTATTTGAGCATTCATTAAAGCTCAGGTTTTCTGCTCAATGTAAGTTAACAGCTAACCCGTTCTTTATGCATATATGAGAAATGAAGACATAGCAACTGCAAATACAGCAACAATAAATTTATGTTAAAAGCATGAACCTTTACTGACTAGTATTCTTCCAGACCTGACTTTGCTAATTGAATGCCCTGTTGTCCAGCTTGGGAGAATACTAAGTATTTAGTCAGTCCTTGCTATTTATTTTTTTCTGTTTTTTCTGCTTTCCATTCATTTTTAATATGCAGCAGTATATCCCACAGTCCAGTCTTGCATGTAAGGAGCCGGAGGACCCACAAAGCCTACTTCTGGGAAGGGGTTATGGTAGAAAGATAAGGACCGGGACTTGCAGCCTCATATCTGACAACTGCTGCATTGAGAATTGATTCCGAAACCAAATCAAATAGTTAAACCTCCCGACCCGTGCTCGGTCAAAGAAGCATCAACCCTCTTACATGCAATCCAGTCAGCAAACCAGGCAGAAACTCAATCAACTCAAAACTGCCTGTCAATCCTGCTTTTATTCCAGTGCAGAGGAAAAAAGCTAAATGCAAACCACCTGGCTGGCCTGTCTGACTTCATACTGGCATGGATAACAGCAAAAAGACACTCAAGCACCTGCCGCAGCTGGGACATGGCAATCCTGTTCAGCACCTGTTGCCTCTCATCTGAAAGCTGTTGTATCCAAATTAAGATTCTGGGTCAGAAAGCTCATTAGGCGCAGACCAAGCAAGTGGTGCGTGCATGTGACCTGATGACTGCAAAATGAATCCACTTCCACAAAGCTGAAAGACAGCAGTCCAAAAGCCAAACTGCCAGTGAGCCTTTAAAGCATTCTGTGCATTAGAGCCTATTGTTTTTTGTTGGCTTAGTCTGACCCAAGTCAAGGACAAAAGTAATTTGCACAAGGTTGACAGGCCCTTTCGCTGAAGAATGAGCCCTGCAGGCTTCATGCAGGCAGTACACTTAGACAAAATAGAGCCATGTCATAGGATTATCGTATTATGTATAGATCCTATAGAGCCAGCTAGAGGCTCAGAGTCTGGGGTAATTCTGCTATGATAGTTGTGTGATTGTCCAGTTTGGCTGCTTGGCTGTTCAAGCAGCATTTAAGAGCTATTTCAGACTTCAAAGTTCTTATGCAGAGGCGTGTGCAATCTAAATAAAAAGAGAGAGTACAAAAGTTGTGCTGTCTTCACCTTAGAGGGAAATAAGGCAGTGTTTGTAGTGAATACATAGAGAGCAAATTACTTATGTCCTTTGGGAAAGTCTGAAAATTAGCCTATGAGTAATTGGAAGGTTGGAACAGAACCCATATTTTCTAAGTCCCAGTGCTGTACCTTAGCAAGAGAACCGTCTGCTGGCTGACAAACATTCAAAAATCAAAGTTGAGATATGCAAAAGTAAGTAAAATGCCCCCCTAGTCTTTGTATCAAGCCTAAGAGCTTTTATGAAACCTCATTAGAGCTTCCACAAATATTTATCTTCTGCAATCATCACAGTGCATTAAAGGATTTTGTTCTTTTTCTGGTAGCAATCTCAATTGCCATCTGATTTCACTCACAAACCACTTTAGGTTTAGCAGTAAGACTCTAAGGTACCTGTGAAAGCAATCGCTTCAGAAGCAAATACCTGTGCCTGGAATGGCCTTATGTCTTAATTCCGGTAATAGTGCTGCTGGTAATTTTATTTTTCTTTCACTGCATGACCTGAAAGCAAAACACTGTGAACAGAAATTCTGTGAGGAGAGCCACGCAGCCAAGTGCCAGACTTCCAGACCCTCTGCTCTTTTTAATGTGTGCGTGATGGCAACTGCCAAATGAGACTCCAACTATAGAAATATAAAGCAGCAGAAAACTTTATGAAGCAATGTGTGCAGAATGTTAAACAAACAATAAAGCAAAGCAATGATTGCTCAATCTGAAATATATATTGTAGGAAAAATATACTGCGGGGTGCTACTATGACTGCAGGAAGTTGAGGGGAGGAATGAAACTTCTTGGGGTAAACTGTAAAATGGCGAAACGAGACTCTACGACCTCGTTAAATTTTTACGTAGGTGTTTTTTTGTCAGCGCACACCTTGTAGGCAATCCTTTCTTTCTTCCTTTCCGCTTTGAAATCTTGTTGTTACAAATACCCCATTGATTCAGTGCTGAGCGTGAGACTGAGGTAGGAGAGCTGCAATCAAGCAGTTGAGGCACAGCGAGTCTTAAAAGGATGACTGCAAATTTTCCCCGAAAACTTAAATTTATCCAAGTTTGGTCACACTCCTCCCTTTTACTCTGTTTTCTCCTATTGTGTATCTGATGCTTGCAATAGGACAACTCCTCATTTTCCTACAAAGCTTTCCAGTGCTCTGCAATCTACTTTTGTTTTTGTTTTCCTTTTAATTCCCCGATGGCAGAAGTTTCACATTTCACCCAGGCACTGGTAATTAGCCAAGGAAATTATTCAAAATGCCAGATGTCACATATGAAATATAAATAACCCATGTGACCTTGCGTGCAGAATGCAAGACCCTTTTCTATATGGCTGCTGAATTTAACTGTCCTGAACATTGCCTGCTTACTGAAATAGTATCTGTCTCCTACATAACACTCCTCTGCGTGCTTAAAAAATGGATTTGCCTTGCTAGCTGTGAAATAAAAGCTATGCTATTTTGTTTGGATGTCATTTGCAAATGAATGCAAGTGTTTAAGGATATATTTGCAGTGGTTTTATATATACATATACATGTATATATCTCTCTCCTTTCCTGTACTCATGCTTTTTTCCAATATTAGCTGTAAAAAGCATGACCATAGGCGCAGCCAAAGAGCACTATCTGCTGATTCCAGGAGTCCTTCTCTGTGCTTTCTCATCTGCCCTTTCCTTGCCACATTGGTGTGTGTGGCTTCTAAACAGGTCCAGATCCGACCACAGAAGGGAACGAGATCAAGCATCTGAAATACAACCTTATGCGTTATATTCCTAATTCGAGGCTGTTTGGTTTATTGAATCATGCAGAACAAATGCCTGGCCATGCTTCTTCCAAAGCCTATTCTGGCTACAATTGCACAGCTGGGTTTGATTTGCTGCCCATAGGAAGGGGGAGGAATCCCTGCTACTCCAAGACAAATACAGATCTGGGATGTGGCTGCAGCTCAGAATTCCTTGCTATACAGCATAGGATGATGCGTGGAAAATAAAACACAGCACAATGCAGCCCTCAGGTTTTTGGAGCCGAAAGTCACAACACGCCTAGAAAATAGCCCCAGTTTGGAAGGGATTCAACTACCACAGGAAGCGTGCTCTTTCCTTCCCAAGGCACGGGCAGTAACTCCAGCTTCTGAGCACATCAAGGTGTATCCCCATCTGGATGCAGTAATACAGCCAGAAAGCAGCGAGGAGAGGAACCCTCCTATGCATATTAAACAAAGGAGTACACAAAAGCATTCCCTCAGCACAAAACCACAGTGAAAGGAGGCCTCCCTGGTTCTGCTGCTGGCTGAGCTCTGGGCAGCGTGCGTGTGCCAGGTTGGCCATCCGTGCTGTGGCCTTCAGCGTGGGGCTGACCCAGGTCCCTGCAAATTGGTGCAAACCCACGTCAGTGCGCTGAGGGCCGCTGCCAATGTGGTCATGCCCCGATTACTCCTTGGCTGCATGGAAAGGTTTGAAGGTGTTTTAGGTTTGGGGAATTCAGAAAGGATGTGTGTGGTGGGGCAGCAGGGGGAGAGAGTGAAATGAAAGGTGTGGTGGAGAAAAGACAAAGGACTGGCAAGAAGCACAAGTTCTGAACTCAAAGAGCCAGATATATCTGACTTTGAAGTAGAAAGCCTCACGGAGATAACTGTAAATAACCATTAATTGCTTAGAGTGCAGCCTTGCTTTCTACAAAGTCTGTAAATTGCTCCTCTTGGCTCGATGGTCATGAGATAGTAGATTGCTCTGCTGTATTTCAGGGTATGAAGTCCACACGGCCTTTTTCCCCTGTTACTGACAGCACTCCCTGATGACCTGAAGCTTCCACTTGTTGCTGGATACCTGCCTCAAACAGGAGAGAAAGGATTTGTTTTGCACCTGAAGGAAGAAGGCAGTATTTTACATATTCAGCATGCTGATTAGAACTTCACGCAGAGCATCTTATCAAGGAACCCGGATTGCATTCACGTGGCCCCTTACAGAGAGAACAAATTTGGTTGTATTTTTCTCCAGGGACATGCATAATGAATAACCTCCTGGTACAGCAGAACAGGAAACAGCTACAGTTACTCCACGTGCTGTAATCTGACACAACCATTATTTAACAATAAGATGAATTCTGATATATCTGCCTTGAAATTGCGAGAGGTTGCCCAAAATTTTTCAGAGAAAAATCAGCTAAGAACCATTTGATATATCCCACATCATCCCGAAGTGTTCATTGCAGACCTCTTTGCATTCAGGACTGCACGAGGGCTTTTTTTTTAACCCTTGGTTAATCCAATTACACATTCTTTTCCAGCTTGCCTTGCTGCGTGACCTTGGCCTTAGAGGTAAGAGGAGGCTGCAGCCGGGGCTGAGCTTATGGTGTGGGGCTGGGCTTCCTGCAGGACGCACCCAGGTGCACCCACAGCCTCAGCAATGAATGAACAGCAGCTGCAGCCCCACTTGCATTTTATGGGAAGGAACAACCACTGTGTGGAGAGCAACAACATAAAGGATGCTGCATTAGGAGAATAAGAGAAAGAAAAACACGTGCGTTCTTCAGTGCAAATCACTGAGCTTCTTTCTCTCCACACCAGCTTTCTTCTCTGACTTGTACTCAGCCTACAAAGAGAACATCCAGTGATAAATGTAAGAGCGGAGCTGGCACAGATCTTACTTGGATCCACATCAACAGTAACAGAAGGTAGACAAGACTGCTGGAGACCCAATGCAGAGCTACAAAGATGATGGGGGTCTGCAGCATCTCCCATACGTTAAAAGGCTGAGAGCCCTGGGGCTGTTCCAGATAAACACAAAGGAGAGTTTCTTTACTGTGAGGGTGACAGGGCATTGGCACAGGCTGCCCAGGGGGGTGGTGGGCTCTCTTACTCTGGAGGTACTCAAACCCACCTGGATGCTTTCCTGCACAGCCTGCTACAGGGAACTGCTTCACAGTATCATAGTATCGTGCGAGTTGGAAGGGACCTTAGAGATCATCGAGTCCAACTCCCGGGATTCGAGCCTTTCTGTGTAGCAGAGCAGCATTTCTGCCAGCACGGCTGGACTGGGAGAGCTGCAGAGGTCCCTTCCAACAATGAAGATTACAGTCTTAAGAAGCTCCCGTGCACCGGGACACGTTCAGTTTGCTATTTGTGACCAAGACGGTGTGATTAACGAGGTGGTAACAGCCAGACCTTTGGTTTCACGTGGCCATGCGATCGCAACAGCGGTTCTAGTTAACTGATTTTAGAACTTGGCAGCGGAGCCTGGTTCCTTAACGCCTGAAAGGCACAGCAGGGCTAATTCCGGAAGTTTATCACTCTCTAACGCAAATAAAGCCGTGAACACCCCGTAACTGACCTTCAGGACCACACAGCTGGGTACGAGCAGGACTCGAGTTCCCATCCGTACCGACAGCACAGACCTAGAGCCCTCCTGCTCTCCCCATCTGACGAGCAGCCCGCACAGCTGCGCGGAGTTTTGCTTTACAAGCCCTTCACACCCAGGGCCTGCACCGGGGGGCGTCAATACCGCCCGCAAGAACAGCCGCAGCTCCGCACGCGCTTTCAGCCTTATCCTTCCTTCGGCACGGGACGCTCCGACATTCCCACGCTCCTCTCCGCGGCCGCTCCTGCGCACGGCGCGCTCCCGGTCCGCCCCCCGCCGCATCCCCCCAGGCGCTGCCCCGGCCGCGGAGACGGCGCGGCTCGGAGCGGAGCGACACGTGGCACCCCGCCCCGCAGCGCCCCACGGGGCGGCGCCTCCGCGCCCTCCAACCAACTACATCCCCCGGCGGTCCCCGCGGGGAGGGGGGGGGGGAGTGGCGCGGGGACGGCGCGGTCTGACGCGTCCCCCCCTTCCCGTCCTTCGTTGCCCGCTCGGCGCGGCGGGTCACGAGGCGGCCTCGGTGCGGCGACGTCACGGGCTGAACGGCGAGCGGGAGGGCGCGAGTGTGGGAACCGCCGGGAGGGGGCGGGGCCGGCGGGAGCGCGCGGGGCGGAGGCGGGGCCGGCGTCGGCCCGTAGCGGGCGCCCTCCCCTCTGAGTGACAGAAGGCGGCCGGGCACGGCCGATCGCGACGAGGTCGGAGCAGCCGCTCGCGCCGCCGCCGCCTCCTGCGCGCTTCCCCCCCTCCCAGCCGCCGTCGCGCCCCCTCCCCTCGACCGCGCGCGGTGCCATGAGGCGGCCCTGAGGGGCGGAGGCGGCCACAGCGCAGCCCGGCGGGGGGAGCCCGGCGCGGCCCGGTAGGGCGACGGCGTCCCGCTTTGGCTCGCCGGCCAAACCCATGACTACGGCAAACTGCGGAGCCAACGACGAGTTCGACTTCAGGCTGATCTTCGGGGAGGACGGGCAGCCCGGGCCCGGGCCGCCGCTGGGCCCTGCAGGTGCGGTGCCGGCCGGGCCGGGGGGGGGGGCGGCTTCCTGTTTTCCTCACGGCGCGGCGGGGGGGCTGCAGCGGGGGGGCGGGGAGCGGCCGTCCCGCCCTCAGCCCTCGGGCCGGGCCCGGCGGGGCGCGAAGGGGCGGCGAGGGGCGGCCCGGTCCCACCGCCGTCGGGAGGGGAAAAATGGAAGGAGAGGGGCCGCGGCGGGAGGGAGGGAAGGAGGGACGGGGCTGGCGGCGGAGCGGGCCCGAGCGGAGCGCCGTGGGGTGAAAAGTTGCGTCCGTAGGGGGAGCGGCTCGGCGCCTCCGGGCGGTGCGTGCGGCCGGGCCGTGCGAGGCTGCCGGGTCCGGAGGGCGGTGGTGCGGAGCTGTCGGCGCTGCCGGCCGCGGGACGTTCTGTCGGTGCGGAGCGCCGCGCTGTCCGCAGCCATGTTGGGCCGCCTCCCGGCTGCGGGCCCGCGCCGCTTCGGTAGGAAGAGCGCTAAGCGGTGTGAGCGCTTAGAAGCGGCTTTTTCCAGAAGTTAATTCCAGCTTTTTTAATGCTCGGTTACAACTTACAGATTCCTTAGAGGGAAAAAAAAAGCAGGAAAGAAAGATTATAAAGATTTTCCTTCTTTATTTCCAGCTTAATGGGACAGGAACATTAAAAAGCAGATGGTGCTTTTGGGAAGGAGACCTGAGTTCTGCTAGCCAAAATAAATGTATAATAGACCAGATGGACAGGATGCATGCAAGTCGAACGGGAAACGGTGGGGATGCTAATAAATCACAAAGAAAGAAATAAAAAAATGGATGGCATTCCAATTTCTGTTCACTTTTCACATGATGCTGGTGCTCTGAACTGTAGTACTCAATGAGGGATCGATGAAAATGAGAAAATACTGCTTGGAAGACAGGGCATTAGAGTGGATGTGGAGGTGATGGGCCAGGGGTCGGACTTTGTGATGCTGGAGGTCTTTTCCAAACTTAACGATTCTATAATACTTGTATTTTGGTAACACTGTAACAAGTGGTCCAGGTACTGCCCTACACAGAGGGAAATCTTCATGCTCGATGCCTTAAGACTATCTTTAAGGCAAGTTTGAAAACACGGCAGTCATGATTCATTTGCTGTAGCAGACAGTAAGAACTCGTGTGCCTCCATCCTGCCTGCATCCCTGGCTGAGGAGCTCAGTGGTTGGTGGGAGGCCGGCAGTTTGCAGGCATGGACTGGAGGTGGAAGGGTTGGGATCAGTCAGTGCCTCTTGGAAGAGCTGCTGGAGTTCAGCTGTTGGTGCTGCCTGTGTGTTGAGGACTGGATTCTGTAAAAGCCAAAGATCCCAATTGGAAATCTTTCATTTTTTCCCTTCATCTGTCTATAATATATGAACAGAAACTTTATATCTCCTGGAGTAGATTATTTAGACCATATATTTCATAGCCCTATTTTGATAGCTTCAGTGATGATGGCATTCGTGTGGCAAAATAAGCATAAGGGTATATTTTCCTTAATGGAAGGTCATGTTAAAACATGGAGGCCACAGGGAAAGGTGCTTAATTTGGAATAAATAATATTCAAATTGCCAGGTCTCTTGGGGTCACCTGAAGACAAGTTTGTGTGCTTCATGCTGTATCTCTGGATGTTTGGGGTCGTGTCCCTGTGAGAGAAGCGTTGGGTACAAAGTTCTTGCATAAATAGCACAGAAATTACATTAACGCTGAGGCTGCAGTAGTGTTAACTTTTAATTGTTCTGGGTACGTATGCATTTATAAGGTGTTTTTGTTTTGATTTTTGACTTTTTGATCAAAACTAAGAAAATATGAAAGAGCAACTCACATAATGTGCTTCTGATTTCTGAACGACTACGCAGATGCTGATCTCGGGCTGGAGATTACCTTTTTTTGTGACTTTGAAAGGAGAGAAGGAGAAATTAAAGCAGCCTGTTTTCCGTGTTAATATATAGAGCAATTTCAGTGGTTTTCGGGACACTAGAACAGGAGTAGTTAGTTTTGTGCTAAGTGGCAGAAAATGAGATGGGTGTTATGCAGCGGTGCTTGCACGCTCAGTCTGGAAGCTGTAGTTTGTGTTGATGGGGGGGAATGCATGAAGGATGGTTCAAAGGTGCTTAGAAGTCTGAATTCTGATGCTGCAGTATCATCCATACTTCCTTGAAGATCAGAGGGATTGCTCGTTTCATCTGCCTTGTGTGCTGGAATACAAATTTGGTCGTGTTCAGAAGCTTCTCAGGTAATTGTAGATGGTGATAAGGCACTGAGCACCTCTGTAGCACCTTCCTCTTTGGTAGGTTAGTGTCTGTGTCCCAGAGTAGCAGTAAAGGTTTGCTTTCATCTGGCAGCGCTCAGCAGCCAGCACAGGTGGTGGAGTTCTGGGGATTGATGAGCTTTGTCTTCCTGCCAGAAGAATCCAGGCCTTCGGTCAGTGATGGAGCACTCTGAAGTGAACTGAATCCCTTTGCTGCAGAACTGTTCTCTTAGTTGCAGGAGCATCTGGTTGCATCTTGCTGCATTCTGTCAGTTGCGCTGAGGTCCTGTGCAGCCTTATACAATAGGCTGTCAAGTAAGTGGTGAGAGAATTCTTTCTGATGCCTCTACCCTGCTTGCCCCCATGATTTCAGTGCAGTTTGGTGTAATTTTGAGAAGTCTGAATTTGGAATTTATTGAGCACTAAGCAAATACGCACAGTGGTCTCCATGCTCATGTTAAAGGCTCATCTGTTGAGGATGAAGTTCACTGTTGAAATACTGAGCTGTGCAAAAGGGAGCAAAGATGAGTTGCTCTGATGTTTCTTTAGCTGAATTGTATTTTCAGAGTTTATCTTCTGTTTCAAAAACTTGTTTGTTTTATTTTTTACTAGGGAAGGGCTCTTTAAAGAACTCAGGGTGTGTAGTACTGAGCTGGGAATTCAGGGTCTTGTAAAGTTCTGTACCATCCACAATTATTCCTTGTTGGTATGTGAAACGTGGGGCGGTTTAAAATCAGAGGCTGCAAGCTGTTCAAGAAGCAGAAAAGGAATGATTCAGTTAGGAAATACAGGCAGCTGAGTGGTTGGTACTGCAGTTCAGAACCCTGAAGAAGCTGTGTAAGAGTGAGATGCAGGGTGAGGCTTCGTTACCCAGAGGGATGGAGCAGCATGGCTCCCTGAGCCCCCAGCCTTTTGTTCTTCGGTTATAGAGGCGAAGAAATCCCTGTTACCTGCTTGCTGTCAGTGTAGGTAGTCATTCTTTGTTGCTTTTGGTTTGTTTTCACCAGATTTGATTGCTTTACCGCAAAAAGCAAAAATTTTCTCCTTGGACTTTTTGTTCATAATATCTGTTTTATTTCCTTGGAAACTGTGAAAAAAGCTGGAAAAAAAAATAAAAAAATTCTGCATATTTTCCGTGACTTGATATTTGGTTAAGTAACACTGTTTAGTAATCTTGTTACTGGTACATTATTTCTCACAGTCCTCCTTACCTCCTGAGAAGAAAACAGACAGAGTTGTGGGTTGTTTGATTTATTTTGTTTGTTTGTTCTCTTTTTGTGTCCCAGTTTGGAGATGAATTTAGTGACAATTCAGAATGCCTTTGTTAGCTGGAGCCCGGCTCCACTGCAGGGCACTATAACTGGACTTGGCTCTTCAGTTCATTTGAAAGCTTCCATGTTTCTGTACTACTTCTCATCTAGCTTAGAGCCGTTAGCTTAGTGGTTCAAGGCTGTGTCCAAATACCAATACATGTTATGCCATCGTGAATATCAAAGTAATACCATATTTTCTTTTTGAAGGCTTCTGTGTTTGTCCCTCTCTCCCTGTGAGCGCCTTGGAGCTCCTTGGGCTGCTCTGCAGGTCAGGCTGCCTGTGTGCTGAGTGCTCCAAAGTGATGTCTGCCACTGCATTGGCCTCAGGAACTCAGCAGTTCTCTGCTGCGAAAGTGGGCACTACATGAGAGTCTCTTAACTTAGGAATGTAGTAGAAAAATATCAGAACTGATATTGTACCGAAACAATACTGTAATACTAGTCTTTATAGCTTTGCTTTGATCTCTGATATCTAAAGTATCCTCCACTTCTTCAACATGTATTCATGACACTGCTGTCAGAGGCTGTTGGTAGAGAGTAGGAGGCAGGCTAAAATGTTTATGGAAGTTTGTAGTGTGCTTGAACTTTGTGTTCTTTTCCCTAAGATGGTGTGTAAGGTAGGCAAAGCTAAGAAAGTCAACTTGTGGTAGGAAAGAAAATGGTCTCATAATTAGACAGGGTAGAAAATGGAGGGCCGAATGCTGGTAGTCATCGTGCACTCAAGGTGTGAGCTGAGTGGCGGTCGCTGTTGCTGACATCCTTTCTGTGACTGTGAACTTCTGGCCCAGAGCTGCCCCAAAGTCTGCTTTCCTTCTCCAGGAGCAACTCTTGGGATGTGACCTGCTGAAATCTTTCTCAGAGAACATCCTTCTACACACCTGTTAAGCCCTTTTAGTCCATTTACATTTGGTTGTCTGTGGGTAGGAGAGAAAGTCTTTGCACAGGATGGTAACTCTGAGGTTAATGGGTATAATTTAAGCCGTCCATATAAATACAAGAGCGTGTGTGGGTCTGTAAATGCTTGCTGTACAAAAACAATCTCCTGAGTTAATGCCAGCATCAGCTGCTGCAAGAAAGAAATGAATGAACAAGTAGCTTGAGTCTGTTTCTTCTTTTTGTTCCCCTAGAGGTAAACCAAAATATTTGTTTATTAGATATTGAGCACTAAGTGTATTTCAGTAGGCACCACCAATTGAGGGGAAATTTAATTACTGCCACGGTTTGATTTCACAAGGTGGTGATTTCCGTGATGTGCACATAGCAGGCCGATGCGCGGGGCACGATGCAAATCATCCATGGGCTGCAGTTATATAACGTGCTGGTGGAGGGCAGGGGAGCCAAGCAGCTGCAACTGGCTGAAAACATGAGGGTCTGTGACGTGGAGATAGCAGAGAAGTAGCGAGGAAGCACCAAAGGAAAACTTGCATTAAAATGAAGTCTGGTATCAATTAAGTCAGAGTTGCCTGGGCTACACTGAAACAATAATCATGGGAGGCTGACACATTTGGATCTGTTGCTGCTTTTCCATGTTACGCTTGCTATATGAAGTCTCCCCTATGTGAATGAAGCTTGACCAGAATGAGACCATTTGGCAAACTACCCAATTCTCATGTGTGCTATTGCAAGGCAGTTGTAGTTACACGTGGTCTAATGCCATAACTTTCATGGTCTGGCATATGGTTTGGCTCACTGCATTGTGCATCAAGGCACACTAATGCACGGGTTTCAGAAAGATCACTAGCTTGGCCAAATGTCACTTATTTCATGTGAGCATTCATGCTCATGTGCCACTCTCTGTTCCCCTTCCTCCCATCCGGGTGTTGGGCACAGTGCGAGTCAGAGCACATGCTGAGAGCTGGGATGCAGAAGATTGTCTTGGTGCGAAAAACATTTGTGCCAGTGCTTGTTTCTGTAGGATTTCTGAATGCTGGAAATAAATGTACTTTTTTTAAGGAGAAAGTAGCTCTCTACTTAAAATGTGACTGTCTTTTTTCCTTTTTTCCTTTCCTGCTGCAAGCAGTTGATCATATTCCACTAGAGAACTGGTTAAGTAATGTTGCTGTTGAACGAGTGAGAAACAAGAGTAGTTTGGGCCCTGGTCAGTAGTAAGCAGGACTTTGACTGTTCACAGCAATAACGTAAATATAGGAGTTGTTGCCTAAAGCTGCCCTAGTGGGCCAGGGAAGTACGTGGAGCAGTGCTGGCAGTCAGCCCAGCCTGTAAAGCAGCATCCAGGTCCATGCATTTGTCCAGGCATGCCGCATGGGGTTCGGATGACAGTGGAATTTAAGATGAGCGAAATGATCGGTAGGGCTGGGTGCAGTGGCAAAGCAGGAGCAGGCTTAGTCCTGAGTCAGAGTTCTGTTCAGCCTTTAGAACACCCATCTGTACGGGTTTTTGTGAAAGGCTGGTGATGTAGGTTGTACCAAACCTTGGAGAGCTGTTTGGTCTGGGGACCTGCCAAGCTATCGGTGAGCAGGCTGGCTGTATGCGGGCTGTGCCGCTCGGCAGTTCACTGCACAGCTGAACTTAATCATCTGCAGCTCCTCTGGCTGAATATCCCACCGACATCGCGTGCTGTAGATTCCTTTCAGGCAAAGGATGATGGGGTGATGGAAATTGTTTTCCCAAGGTTTTGAGGAGGTTTAGTTTTTGTTTATAGGCACTTGGGGAAATGGGGAGAGAAAAGAAGTCTTGTCTGGTTTGGTGGTTTTTTGTTCTTTTTGTTTTATTTTTTTTAAAGCAGGAACAAATACTGTGTAGAAAACGGTTGTAGGTGAACACATGGGCAGGTACCTACAGCTGATTCACCACCCCTAGGAATGCAGAATCTCGTTGTTAGCCTTTGTTTAATGAATTGCTCCTTAGATTATTCGTTGCTTCTAAAAGTGAGAAAGACTTTTAACAAAATATTGTTAGTTGAGGTTGAATTTTCTGAATCTTTAGCAAGTGTGTTGAGGGAGGTATTCAGAATATTCCTTTACTTTTAGGTCCCTTCTGATCTAGATTTTTGTTCTTTAGATATGAGGTTATTCAGGACTGCAAGAGGCAAAAACCTCACATTCGTTACTTAAGAAGAATCCGTGCTCTGTGACTGTTAGCTTTCATTTTGAGAAGCCAGTGCTGTGAGAAGGAGCTTCTTTTATTCTGTTTTATAAGTTGTTTTGTATTGTTTTGAGCAAACAGAAAAATGGGAAGATCACTTAAAGATAAATTCAGTGATGAGCAGCCGTTGTGCTGTGCCACAGGGAACGCGCGCTGTGATGGGCTGTTACCTTCTAACTGAATGGCTTTACAACGTTCTTGCATCACCCAAAATGAAACCTACCCCAAAAACAGAATCTCGAGCTGATGGTGAATTCAGGATGCTGTTATTAACTGTGACAGTGGTTTGCTGCTGTGGCTGACTGCATAAAGGCTGTAATAATGTCTGTGATAATTTATAAGAGCTCATATGTATTTTAAATACAATGTAGCAGTTCCATAAGTCACGGACACAAAGGAGCAGCGGGGATGGAGTAGCGACACAATTACAGAAGGTTTTAGTGGAGTCATTTGGGACTGCCGTACTCAAGTGACAATGCCAGAAGGGAATGTGTGGTTTGATGCAAAGAACCGCTGAAAAAACCTGCCAACATTTTGTATTGTGTACAGCTTCTTTAAATGAGACCAGAGTTCCTGTGTTTCATGGGTGTAAACTATCAGGTCTAGGTGTTCAAGCAACAGCTGCTGGTACCTTTTGTATTACTTAGCATTTCTGCTGGTGGGGGGAGGATTTGTTTTTAAGCTGATTACGTGCAGTGTTTGGTGAAGCCTTCCCTCCTGCTCGAATAAACACAAGTTATTTAGGACTCTACAAATAAATATGTAAGTTCCAGGGTTTGCGTGTGGTGCAGTCATGTTCTCCTGTACAGTTTGGGCATCATCCTGAAAGCTGCTGGAAAATTGGTGTTCTTTGCCTCCGTGTTCACTTGGCTGTTGGGTTGGCTTCACCTGGCTGTTCCCCTGAGCACATGCTGGGCTGTTAGATTCTCATTTCTGCCTATTATACCGCATCAGTTGGTTAACAGTGTGAATTCAGGGGTTGCTAATTCTTCACTGGTGTGAGCACTTCTCATTCTGGCTCGTTTCAGTCTCTCTTTGAGATATGTGTATGCAAAGTTTACATATTAGTGAGTTGAAGCACTGAGTTATCTGTAGGGTTGCCTGTGGTGAAATAAAAGGGTTTGCCCTCTGTAGTGCTGCAGGACAGCTGTAGAAGTACAGTGTGGCTTTGCTGAGGTGTGAGATGTTCCCAAACAAGTTTGCTCAGATCCCATCAATACCGATCTCAGCATCTGTGTCGTGCTCTGTTTGAACAGAAAGGGACATGCCTCCAGTTCTGCCTCCCCTTCTCATACTGTACAACTTAGCCTCTACCTGCTCAAACTTTTGCCTTCAATTCTTGTGTTCTTTTTCAACAAGCTTTCTCAAAGGCCACAACCTAAGTCATCATGCTTTACTGTAAACTAAGATACTCATTTTCTTGCACACTTCTATGTTGGGTGTGTTGTTTTTATGTTGCTGTGGCCTTACTTAAGTGCTCTGGTCCTGAAAAGTCAGCTTCTCTGCAGTTCTTGCTCTGAAACTGAGGCAGACAGCACACCTGGAAGTCTCAGTATAGATCATGCTGCTGTCAATAAGCTCATGGGTGTTAGAAGTTGATCAATGGCCAATGCAGTCATGTAAGCAGTTAGGAGACAATTTCAGTTTCTAGATAGAGCATTCACCCTTTATGAAGTCTTTTAGGTTTGCCCCCAGAAGTGAGTTGGGTTGTGAGTGATAAATCAGCTTATAGTACCAACAACCCAGACAAACCTTTGGCCAGCAGCTATAGCACATAATTCCCTTTTTCTCCTCAGTCACTTACTGTCATTTTGTCTTTATCATCACTCATCTTCCTGTGGTCAAGCACTGCGCAGCAGTTTTGGAGTGCTTGGTTTTCTGTTGGTCCGCACATACCAGATGCTCAGGGACTGCAGGGCTGAGTTCTTTCACAGCGACTGGTAACTGAACAGGTAAAATACTCAACTTTATCTGGAAAAGTGCAGTAACAACTACGTGTTATTAACTACTGTGTGGAGGTAACGTGCCATTTAAAGTGTTTCTGAACTGCTTGGGTCGTGTTGAGCTGACTTTCAGTCTTACACTGGATGATGGATGAGACTTTAGACTGGAGGGCAGCAGCTTCCTTTTAGATGTGAGGATCTGGTGCCCTAAAGTGGGATGTGCTCTTGAGTGACACACCCATGGAGGGGAAAAAAGGGAAGCAAAAAGGCAGCTTTGGAACTTGCAGATTTTTACAGCAAGAAGTAAATATTTTTCTTTCACCTGTTATGAATATTAATGGATAGTCCTTAAATACTGAATCACAAACTTTAACAAGCTTTCACTTAAAAGCTTGCTTCATAATCTGCAGAAATACCAGGAGAGGTTGAGAAGGCACAGGTATAAACAGCGCCTCGTTCTTCCGGTTGCTGCTTTCTGTACTTGTAACTGAGAATGACAGTCCTGTTGGAGCTTATTGCTACAAGCTGGATTTTCTTGCCTTTTTACATTGGTCTAATCAGCATCTCTCAAAGCACTTTGCAGTGAAAGATAAGGAAAACTTGTATTTTAAAAACATGGAAGAAAGTGGCAAACTGAGTTAATCTGAGTTGAGAAACAAGTACGTAATTTTTTTGGAACATGCTTATGGCTTAAGTAGATGCATTTGATTTTTGTGTTTATTTAGTCTTTCTTATGTGCCAAATAAAAACTAATGACTTACTTCTCTATTTGGAACTGAATTCTGTTACGTTAGAGTGAGGCTTGATGTGTGTTACTCACACGGGCAGCCATTCCAGGTTAAACGTTGCACCAGGCTGTGGCCCAAGGCTTTGACTGCATGTTACGCCTGTATTTGGTAGTGCAGCCACCTGCGGTTCCTGTCCTGGTTGCTTGTTTCTCCATATGTCCTAAGGCTTATGTTACTGCACTGTAAATCAGATTGCCAAAATCATCTGGGTTAAAAATACGGCTCTTCTCCTTGCCCTTCCCCCTTTGTGTGGGTGGGTGGGCAGTTACTGCTGAAAAAACCTAAGGTGCAGCTCCACCCTGCCAGCCTGCCTGTTCTTTTTTTAATGCAGTGTCAGTTGTAAGCATTTGATATGCTGTATGATTCTCTTGCTTCAACTGCTGCAGCTTTGTTACTGTTCTGCGGTTCCACTGAGGACAGCTAATTCTCATCCACACTAGAACTTGGAAGCTTCTACTGTAGAAAGGATTGTTTTTCTTTCACATTTCCATTGTCCTTGCTTAACATGAGAAGATGAGTAAAATTGGCAAGTGAAATTCTGATGGCCATGACAAAGCTGCCTGTAGCGTATCTGACTGACAGAAGTACATTTATTTTTGTCCTTTTTGAGTAATCAGATATGCATGAAACAGAGCACAGAATCATCGAACAGGGAGAACTCCTGTACAAAATGAGGTTGATGTAAATCATCTCTTTCCTGAAAGCTTTGCACTACTGTTCTGTGTGTCTGTAAGCTCGGAGTGCAAAGAGGTGTTTTCTGTCTGCTCCGCATTGTCACTCTAATTGTTTTAACAATTTATGCTTTTTTATTACCATATTTGGTGGCTTACTAGTCAGTTCTGCTCCTTTATAAACCAACACGTGGCTGTGTTTCTCAGGGGTTGATTTTTTTTTTTAAGTTGGTCGTTTTTAAGCTGCCTGCTAGAACTGATTAAGCTTGTCAGAAGACAGGAATTGTCTCTGGAGAGCTAACAGGTTGCAGTGGAAAACTGGAATGAAATATCCAACTGTAGAGATTTAATATGGTAGTGTACCAAAAAGAACTCTGATCAGCTGTGGTTTTAAGTGCACAATTGGAAAACTGTGATTCTTGAGTGTTTTTGGTTCTTTGTGAGGATTGAGACTCTTCTTTTGCCCCAAGAAAGAAGACTGCAACTTGGCAGGATACTGGTAGTTTAGAAATGGAGCTACATACACTTTTTGTTCATGTTAACAGCTATTTTTGTGACATTCTTGTAATACTGTCAAGTTTGAAAAGAGATTATAGTGCCTGACTTCGGCCGATCTGTGTAAGGGAAACTCGATCACAGCCTGAACCTCTAATTAACCATCTGAGGCAAGTGATGAGTCAGCTGTGGGAGCACAGGTGAAGGTAATTCAGCTGTGCTACTGGAAGGGGGGCAGCTTGATTTCACCTCTCCTAGATCCCATTAAAGGGCAGACCACCACTAAAGCAGCATCTCTTTCTGGAGATCGCTCCTCTGTGAAGGTTTCGTGGTGAGTATCCATCTTGACTGAAAGCCTCAGCACTGGTGAGTCTTTTCTTAGATACTTTATGGCTATTTACTCTGTAATTACAACTATACGCTTGTATTATTCCAACTATACAACCTGAAAAACTGAAGAGGTTATCATTTTCTTTTTGAAGTTTGGGAATGGAGATGGAGATTATGTGACTTGCATTAGAGCACAGGTGATGGCTGTGGTGGTGCACAAGTCTTTCCTAATGCTATTTAAAGGACTTGATTACTGATCCCGTATTCACAGTGGTATTTTTATAAGACCTAGGTCGTGTTGCACTTGCTTAGTACCTTATGACAACTCTTATTGTCTGAAACCTGTTTGTTTGTGGGCTTACAAACCTAGGATAATGAAGTGGTTTGAATGTATTTGGCATGGGGCTTGTGTTCAGACATTTGATGGTAATTGACCTTCCTTCTGTGGAGAAATCTGGTTGGTTTCACAGCTGCACATAAGCTGTGCCAGTACGTGGCTGAGCAGTGAGCAACTGGTGGGCAAGCATAACGAGTCCTGAATGTGCAGTCTGATGCAGCAAGTAGTGAGCAAAATGCACTTCAGAAACAGTTGTTCTGGGTATTATTTCAGTATATTCCCTGGTTATGTTGAAGCGTAGTTAACAGCTTAGTCAGCCATTGCTGTTCTAACACTGAATGGAAGCTGCCATGCACCAGCCTGCTTCCAGACAGTCACAAATGTGAGCTCTGACTGACAGCCTGCCCAGCTCCCTTTGGTGAGGGGTGGCACAGACACCCGATGTCGGATTGCATTGCAGGTCTGCAGCTTTATATAGCTGTTGTTCGATTTGTGGATGGGGGAGATATGCTGCCTTTTATGTTCTCTGTAGTAAATGTGTTCTCAGCAGGGTGTAGAAGAGGGCTTTGCTGTGCTGGTAAAGACTCACTGGCTTGTGTGTGCAGTGTTAAATGCCTCAGTAAGTTAAAGCAAAGCTGAGCTGCTTTCTGCACTGGCTACCTAAAAGACCTTCCATCATAAAACAAAATAAGTTTGACGTGGTTTTGTTCGTAACAGATGTTGACTTCTTGTTTTGTTTCCCCATCTTCTTTTTAAATGCTAACTGGAACAAATTACTCCTGTAACTGAAGTTAAACTGATTGCTCTGTAGTTCTTCAGTGCTCTTTAACGTTTTATTCAGTCCAGTTTTCTTTACTCTGTGTTGCTATTAATTTTGTTAATTTACTTGGTTGACTTCATGAAGACAAGACATTTAACATCTGCCCTTTCAAGGTCATGGCAGTCTTCTGATATGGGCGGCAGTGTTTTTTTTTCAGTCTTTGTGTGCTGCTGGATCTGTCTACCTAGCATCTTGTCCCCATGTGTTTATGGTATTTTTTAATGCTTACTAATCTGATTTATTTACTGTTTCTTGAGTGGTTCCTTCATAGATTTTAAGGTTGGTGAAGGCCTCGTGACCAGGCTGACTTTCACCTTGCTCCCTTGTCATGATTACTGGGATGTAGTAGATCTCCTATTAAGATTCCTAATGACCGTGACTCCATTTCTGCTTTGGGCTGCTTTGTGGCTCCATTTTCCCTTATACTTGCCTTTTCTGAGGCTTCTGTGAATTTGTTTATTCTCTGCTTTCTTGAAGCCCTGCATTGGATTGTTTTTCTGAGCTATTGTCTCCATTTTATGGATTGTCAATCTTTCTCTTCCTCCCCCCCCAACTAGTTTCTTTTGCCCAAGTGGTATTTGTCTTCATAGGTTGACTTTCCTTTTAGTTAGGGGGCTCATCCAGATCAAATTCTCCCTACAGTTTATATGACCAAAGAAAATTGCTGGTAACTCACTCAGTAGAATTGATGAGACACATTGTGTATGTCCCAGTGTTGTTGTTTTTATAAGCATCTAACAGATTGTTTTAACACATGGCTATAAGCAGAGAGTTGGAGTATGGTCCCGAACTAAGATAAAGCTGCCTGTTTATTGATGTTGACAATAGTGGTGACTATAGACTTCAAAATACATTGTTTCCATGGTCATAAGCCTGCTGTTGTTGGGGGTGTTTGTTAGCTTCATAGACCTTAATCCAGGTTTCTGGCTTCCTGTTTTTGGAGTGTGCACGTGGGCTAATGGGACAAGTGGTGCCAGCTCAGTAGAGGCAGTTTGTCATGGAGCAGGAGCAGCAGAGCTGGGCTCAGGGGACGCAGCTGCCTTTCTCCTGTGGGTCTTCCCAGCCTGCACTGATGTTTCTGTGCTCTTCCAATCTTCTCAGCTCTGTGAAACGTGAGTTCTGAATGTACCTGTGTGTTTTGTAAATCCCAGTGGCACTGAAAGAGAAGCAGTCTTAAATATTATGAGTTTTCTTGTTTATTTCTGCAGGAGAAATAATTAAGGCTCTTTGCATTGCTGAGTTTTAACCCAGCAATGTACTGCTGCTGTCCCTAATGCTGCTTGTGACAGTAGGTGCTTACACACAGGACTGTTGTTTTCCTATAATGTTTTTCATATTATTTCAAAATTTCTTTAACTGTGTGTTTCACTTCTAACTTTCAAGTAGCTGGATAAGTGCTTACTAATTTAAGTCATCCTTCTATCAGGATTGCCTTTTTTCTTTCTTGACCAACTGTCCTAATACTAAATTAGGGAACAAAGACATCTGTGACCCTGCATATGAATATACCAGTCAATGTGGAAAATCTGTAACTAATTACTGTTTGCCTTTCATGTTTCGTGGTGGGAAACAGCAGAAGATTTTATTTTTATTTTTCCTTCCTCCCGAATAAATAATAAAAATTAATCTTAATTGTGGTGAAAAGATAGAGAAACGTTGTTCTGACAGTGTTCAGTGCAGTGACCTTTTGGTAATTATTTGTGTGACAGGCAAGGCAGTCCCTTCGTAGTGTTGTGATGTTGTTAGCATATGCATATTCATAAAGCAGCACATAATAGTGGGGTTTTTTTGGTGCTCTTAGAGCACGTAAGAATGGTAATGCCATAGTTATATAAAGAGTGTTATGTATGACTATGTGATGTTACATCTACAATCACACAGTGCTGAATATTACACTTAAATGCTTTTTTGTGCCTCTTTCAGTATAGAGTTACACTCTGTTCCTTGGTAGCAGTTTGCTTTGTCTCCACTTGAAAATGCTTTCTTGTCTCTGAGGAAATGCTTTCTTGTTTTGTTTCTGAATAATGTCTTTTAGTTAATTTTATGCTGATTGCTCTAAATGAAACTTAGAATAGAATGACTTGATTACCATCCTACATTTTTCTTTTCATCATGGAGAAGGCTAAAATACATGACTTCCTTTCTGGGTACTTCATTTGATTGTGAGAGTAAATGCATTTAAAACCATCTTCACTTCAAGTTGCTAGGCAGGAAATTGAGGGGCGGCTTTAAAACATCTAGGGTAAATTTGTATCTTTTTAAATGAGTGGAAATTTCTGCTGAGCTGTGTAAAAAGAGTTGGCTAGAGGGATCTTTTGCTTGATGATTGCTTGTAATGAATCTTGAGGTCTGAAAAGATTGGGAAAGTGTTGATATCCTACTTGGGATCCCTTTCACAAGGGAAAAGAAACAAATATAGGTAGTCAGGAAATTCCTCTAAGCATTTCTAAAACAAATGTCTCATTGGCACTTAATACTGGGAAGCAGGGCAAGAGGATTTGCTTTGGTTCTGTGAGACGAAGCTGCTGAATCCATCACAGTTGCATGCTTTCCTTAGGAATATTTCCTATGTTTCAGCTAGGTTTGTGATAGCTGAGACTGTTTTGTTTTGCCTTTTTTATGCTGGATGGCTTTTGCTCAAACTTGGAAAAATGCTGGTCTGTGAGATGGGAACCTGACAGTTTTCTAGGCAACCACGAAGACCTTTGGAATGAGATTCTTTGTACTATATTTAATAACGTTTCTTGCTAGGCCTTCTTGCATTTATCTGTCATCTCCATTGAAGTTTGAATCACTGAAATATGCTTTCTGATGTTAAGGGAGATAAATCTTATGCATGTCCTATTCTAGTGCTCATAATTATTGACTAGTGAGATTGCAGGAAGCGTTGTATTTGTTCATATTCATGTTAAGATGATCAAGCATCTGATTATGATACAAGAATTAAGAAGTGAATAAATTGCAAATAGTTGTGAAAGATGATGATTGAGTTGAGCATTCCATATTAGACTGTTTCAAGACTTTAAACCTGTGTTCTGTGTATATTACATATTCAGCTACTGAAGATGCAGATAAACTGCAGAATCTGGTTGAAAGCAAGATGTACGAAAGAAAACTTAAGCTCTAGTCGCGTAAATATATAAATGGGATGGATCTAAAATAATTAGCTTCTTTTTTGTGCCCAGTGTAATGAGAAATGTCTAAGGTGTTGAAAACAAATCCTGTCTGGGAAACAAGTTTCGTAACATTTTTCAAGTAACATATTCTGATTCAGTTCCTCTTCTTTTGCATCTTTTTCAGATCTTGAGTCTGATGACTGTGCATCCATATACATCTTTAATGTAGACCAGCCATCATCTTCTGTAAATCAGCCAATTTGTATTCCTCGCCATGGACTGCAGTCTCACTCCTCTCCTCTGTCACCACCTACAAGACTTCAGAGTCATAAGAACTATGAAGGAACTGGTGAGGTACCAGAATCCAAATACAGTCCACTAGGTGGACCCAAACCCTTTGAGTGCCCAAGTATTCAGATTACTTCTATTTCACCTAATTGTCATCAAGGGATTGAAGCCAATGAAGATGAATTGCACACAAATGGCACAGAAAATGAGTATATGGAAAGACCTTCACGGGACCATCTCTATCTTCCTCTTGAGCCATCATATAGGGAATCATCCCTTAGTCCAAGCCCTGCCAGCAGCATTTCCTCCAGAAGTTGGTTTTCAGATGCTTCCTCTTGTGAGTCCATTTCTCATGTTTATGATGACGTAGACTCGGAGCTAAATGAAGCAGCTGCTCGATTTACCCTTGGCTCTCCTCTGGCCTCTCCTGGTGGTTCTCCAAGAGGTCCTAGCGATGAATCTTGGCAACAGCCCTATGGATTTGGGCATGCCTTGTCACCTAGACAGTCTCCCTGTCATTCTCCTAGAACTAGCATTACAGATGAAAACTGGTTAAGCCCTAGACCAACATCAAGGCCCTCCTCAAGACCTACATCCCCCTGTGGGAAACGACGACACTCCAGTGCTGAGATTTGCTATGCTGGTTCTCTCTCTCCTCACCATTCTCCAACTCCATCACCTGGTCATTCTCCCAGAGGAAGCATAACAGAAGACACGTGGCTAAACACTTCCATCCATAATGTGCAAGGTCTTAATTCCGGCCTTTCACCATTTCAGTGTTGTACAGAGACTGATATTCCTCTTAAAACAAGAAAGACCTCAGAGGATCAGACTGCTACTTTGTCTGGAAAAATAGATATCTGCCCTGAAGAGCAGGGCAACTTATCATCTTCCCTTGAAAATGCAGTAGATGACTGCTCTGGTTCACAACACAGCTTGAAAAAAGATTTGCCCGGAGACCAATTTTTGTCTGTTCCTTCGCACTTTACTTGGAACAAACCAAAGCCTGGTCATACTCCTATATTTCGGTAAGTTGTAAGAAAATATCCAAGTCCTTCAGGAGGTCTCTTTCCAATGCATCCTTTGTAGGCATGCTAATGTGCTTATATTCCTGTGATATATTTAGACTTCTGAAAGAAAACTTCTTGGAGGCAGATAAAAGTCACAATTAGAAAAAAACAAGTTGGGACTCCAAATGTCCTTCTGTTTCTTCCTTTAAAAGAATACAGTAGATACACTGTAGCATAGGAGCTGAATATAGTTAAATACAGGCTGTTTTTCTTTGTGCACAGAGCCTAGCTAAATAAAATGTCTGTAGCTTTTGTGCGTGCTTATGTTTTAAGCAGTTGAATCTAATCTGAACAGTTAGCATTTTAGTACAACTGGGGTGTGTGAAAAAGACCATGGCTAGCAGGTTGAGGGATGTTATCCTCCCCCTCTACTCTGCCCTGGTGGGACCACATCCGGAGCACAGGGTCCAGCTATGGTCTCCCCATTTCAAGAAAGACAGAACTGCTGGAGAGGGTCCAGCAAAGATGGGCCTGGAGCATCTGCCTCATGGGGAATGTTGAGAGCCCCGTGACTGTTCATCCTGCAGAAAAGAGGGCTGAGAGAAGGTCTTACCAATGCTTGTAAATACCTGAAGGGTGGGCATCAAGTGGATGGGACTAGGCTCTTTTTGGTGGTGCTTTGTGACAGAAAAAGGGGCAGTGGGCACAAACTGGAACATAGGAAGTTCCACATGAACGCAGGGGAAAAGCTTCTTTACTGTGAAGGTGACTGAGCGCTGACACAGGCTACCTGGGGAGGTCAGAATCACAAAATTATCAAGGTTGGAAAAGACCTAGAAGATCATTCAGTCCAACCATCACCAATACTTCCCAGCTAAATCATATCCTTCAACACAACATCCAGACGTTTCTTGAACACTCCCATGGTTGGTGACTCCACCACCTCCCTGGGCAGTTCATTCTAGTGCCTGACTGCCCTTTCCGAGAAGTAATATTTCCTAATGTCCAGCCTGAATCTTCCCTGGTGCAGTTTGAAACCATTGCCTTTAGTTCTATCACTGTCTACATGAGAGAAAAGACCGACCCCCAGCTCACCACAACCTCCCTTCAGGAAGTTATAGAGAGCTATGAGGTCTCCCCGAGCCTCCTCTTCTCCAGGCAGAATGATCCCAGCTCCCTCAGCTGCTCCTCATAAGGCCTGTGCTCCAGACCCCTCACCAGCTTCGTAGCCCTCCTCTGAACGTGTTCCAGAGCCTCAGTGTCTTTCTTGCAGTGAGGGTTCCAAAACTGAACGCAGTACTCGAGGTGCAGCCTCACCAGTGCTGAGTACAGGGGGACAATTACCTCCCTGTTCCTGCTAGTAACACTGTTTTTGATGCAAGCCAGGATGCCATTGGCCTTCTTGGCCACCCGGGCACACTGTTGGCTCATGTTCAGCCGTGCATCAATCAGTACCCCCAGGTCTGTTTCCTCCACACAGTCCTCCAGCCACTCTGCCCCAAGCCTGTAGCGCTGCCTGGGGTTGTTGTGGCCGAAGTGCAGGACTCAGGATTTGCTCTTGTTGAACCTCATCCCATTGGCTTCAGCCCAGCTCTCCAGCCTGTCCAGATCCCTCTGTAGGGCCTAACTACCCTCAAGCAGATCCACCCTCCCAGCCAATTTGGTGTCATCTGTGAACTTACTGAGGGTGCACTTAATGCCCTCATCCAGGTCATCAATAAAGCTATTGAAGAGGACAGGCTCCAGCCCTGACCCCTGGGGAACACCACTTGTGACCAGTCAGCAGCTGGATTTAACTCCATTTACCACCACTCTCTGAGCCTGGCCCTCCAGCCAGCTCCTTACCCAGCCAAGAGTGTACCCATCCAAGCCACGGGCTGCCAGCTTCTGTGGGAGAATACTGTAGGGGACAGTGTCAAAGGCTTTGCTGAAGTCTAGGTAGATACATCAGCAGCCTTTCCCTCATCCAGCAGATGGGTCACTAGATCATAGAAGGAGATCAGATTGGTCAAACAGGACCTGCCCTTCAGGCCTGATCCCCCAGCCATCCCGCACATCCTTCCTGCATGATCTCCCTCAAGACAATATTCCATAACCTTCCCTGGAACCAAGATCAGTGATGGAGTCTCTTTCTCTGGAGATATTCAAACCTGCCTGGACACTTACCTGGGTAACCTACTGTCAGAAACATGTTTAACAGCAGGGTTGGACTAGAAGACCTCCAGAGATCCCTTACCAGACCCTACAATTCTATGATTCTTAAAAGAAATGTTACTGCTTGTTTTCTAAGTCTGTGACAACACAAGAGGTGGAGATTTCATTTTCTTTTATTTTTACTTGCTTCTTTGGGTTGGTGGAATTCAACAAAGTGGGATAGAGAAAGTAGATCTGCATGTCATCCTGAAAGCCACCTAGAAGGAATTCCTTTCTGAGCTTTGACTCCAAGGGTATTTTCTAACAACCTGTTGGTGAGTCAATCAAGTCTTGTCCCAGGTTACTTTATTATGTAGACTCAGTAGAAGGAATTAGTTCAGCTGGAGGACGAATGTACTTTCCCTCCTTCCCATTCTGTTGTTTTTTTAGGTGGAGCAGGTCTGTGATCTGTGGGACCATAGAGCTTATAGGACCACAGTGCAGTAGGTAGAGTAGAAATGAGAACTGAAGTAGCATTGTTGCTGACTGGGTAGCTATTGCAATTACACAGCTAAAAATTATCTGCCTTCTTCTTGAACCTTTTTGTTGCTTTGCTGGGTTTGAAAAGCAAGGGGTAGAGGGGCGCTGGAAGGTGAAGCTATCCTTCTGGTTTTGTTTAGATGTTTTCTAATAATGTTAGGTTATTGTATGTAAAACAGTTATGCATACAAAAGCATGCCATAGGCTTAAATGTTGGTGTTCCTGTACTAATATGTATTGATTTGTAAATAAGGGACTGAAATAACGTCATTCTGTAGGGGCAGTGCTTAAGATTAGATCTTTGGGGATGTAGTAGATGAAGAGATCAGTGTAGTGAATGAAGCAGTTTCTTAGCAGGCAAAGAAAGCAAAAGCAAGAGCTAATGATTGACTTAATCCAGAATGTCAGAATTTATTTAAAAGCTGGTACTTATCAAAAACATAAAACAGGCAGAAGAGGGTAAAGACCAAATCTATGAACAAGTAAACTGAACAAAACAAGCTGTGTACCTTTGCTGCTCAAAATATACCCCGAGTATTGAATTAGTGGAAATGGTTACATTAGCAGCTGTATCCTCAGTGAAATGTTAACTGCTTAGCATTTGCAGCCTGTTCCACTGGTGCAGTGAGACTGCGTGACTTCAGGATATTCAAATGTTTCATCCTAAACTATTTTGATTTTGATGCTCACAAAGTAGGGAAGCTCATTTCACTTCTGTTTTATGAATAAAAATGAAATGGAGGGAAATCTCATTGAAGTAGTCAATGACAGCAAACAAAAGCAGGCACCTCAGTAGTCGTAAGTTAGATACTAATTGCAATCATGTACTTATTATATATTATACCTAGGTAGCTCTGAACATCTATTCCCATTTATTTCCGTGACAGTTGCAGCAGATAGAGCACAGTAACGCTATTGGGTAGAACTTATTGTCAGTTACAAAACATTGTTTTTCAGCATAGTCACCAGCATTAGCTGCACGTTGTGACCTGCAATGAACAAGAGCCTGCATGCCACGCTCATAAAAATGCACAGAATGTAAGAGGATATTGGTGGGAAGGTTCTGTTGCCATATCACTAACATCCACCTCTGCTGATGTGGGCCCAACATCATAAAACAGGGGACATTACTTTCAGAACGGTCCTTACATGCACTATGCATAGCATGGTATTAATAGTAATATAGCTTGTAAAATATGTAATTATGAACTGAAAAATTGCAAATGGACAGTTAGTAGGACATCAGTGAGTCATGCATTTTTTTATTTAACCCTTGGAACAAGTTCAGGATAGTTCTCTTTGGTGGTAGACACTTAATGGCAACTTGAGAGTATTTACCTGCAGTTATGTAGCAGTTACAGCTGAAAACTAGGATTGCTGACAATGTTACTTTTCAGGAAAAGAACTTGTAACTGTAGTGGCAAATGGTAAAATACTTGCAATAGTCAGTTCTGTCCTCTAGATATTTCTGTTGTTAGTCTGGGGTGGAGAGAGGAGTGGAGTTATGTTGTATTTTTAGCATAACTATTGGGATCTCCACCTTTAATTCTTCAGAAGAATGAATTTTCCAGTGCGAGTGGACTGCAGGCAGACTTACTCTGTACGTAGTTATCCATCTGTTTATTGTTAGTTGGAGATAACGCCAGTTGTTTGATAACAAACCTTTAAAGTGAAAATGTTTGTAATCTGGTAGACTTTCAGGATAGATGGCCACTGAAGTGAGATGAGCAAGAGGACTTGGAGCCACTTGGATTTGTAATAAGGGAGGCCATTGTTTTACTGTTTACACACCATTAATGAATCCAAAGAAATTCACAGAGACTTTAATACATGACCTCTGTGCAGTACAGATGCTTCAGCTTTCTACTTTGTTCTGACGTGACAGAATATGGATTTTATTTGATGGTATGCTGTATCAATACTCTAAAGCATATTTAACTGTTGGTCTGCTAGTAGCAGAACAGTTGAGATCCCAGTGTGTGCCTTTAAAAAATTATTACTAGAATTTGTGATTAGTGAGAAGCAGGAATATATTCATACTGAGTTGCTAAAATGAGTTTTCATTCCACCTGTATTCAGCAACTTTCTAGGCATGGATGCCAGCAGAGCATCAGACTAAAACTGAGCTAATCACACGTTTCAGCTGAGGGAGAAGGGTTAGTAAATGCTGTCTGCACAGTGCCCCAGCTGTCTGTCCAGTGAATTTCCCAGGAAGGCTGCTCCAAATGGAAGATAACCATTTTAAAGTTTTAATAGAATTATTTCCTATGGCTGTCACTGGCCCCAGAACACTGCGTGTAGGGTAGAAGGAGAAATAAGGGGTGAGTCAAGTGCAAGCAAGCAGTCTTGTTTCTAGAGTTTGTTTCTTCCTATGTAAGAGAGGCACAGCCCATGCTGAGCCCTGACTTCAGTGGGTGTGGAAAATGAAATGTGGAACTCATGTGGTTGTCCTTATGATGAACATGAGATGTTTGTTCAATACATGCAGCAAGAAGCAGTTCTGCTTTAGAAATTGTGACTGCAGGTGAAGAAAGTGTTGACTGAATTAGTATTTGAACACTGAAGTGATCGTTTTAAATGCAGTGGCTTTTGCTGACAATGCTACTGAAGGGTTCTTTCTTCTGTGTTTCCTTTAATAGCAGCTGTTCCCTAAAGCCTTTAATCTTGATGTGATAGGAGTATGAGCTTTTGGAGACTTGCATTAATCAGATTATGAAATTCTCTTGGTATTACTGGTAGAACGTGTGCAGGTTTACAGAATGGTGCTCTCTCAACAGCATGCTGAGATTTGGTTTGAAGCATCTGTATTCTGCTGCATGTGGAAGATTGATGCAGCACGACCTCTAAGTCTTAATGCCATGTTGCTTATTTAGGAAATTTTATGAAGGTTTCCAGTCTTTGTTGTTGTTTGCTTGTTTTATGTTTTTGGGATCTGCATATGAGTCTTTGTTTAGTCCCTCTCTCACTTGGACATTTTGTTTGCTTTCAAGGCATGACAAAATCTAGAGACTTGGTTATTTTCTCGAGTCTGTGTTTGTTCTAGTATTGCAGATATTTCTTTCAGGAGATAATGGGACTCTGAGGCAGCTTGCACTATATTTTTACTAGTTAATTGCAGAATTAACTTCTCTGAGAGGTGTGGTTATCATTAGCAATGAGTACATTTTCTTGAGTGAGTTTAGTATGTAATTCTCAGTATAATATCAGTAATTGGTATATAGTATGTGGTGTGCATATTATACCAGGCTCTCTCTTGGGGGCCATATCTGTTCACTGTGCATACCAACTATTTTGACATAGTTTATTTGTTGATAGGAGAGAAAAATAGTTTCAGAAATACTAAAGAAAAAATTCTTGCATGCTAAAAAGAGTTTTAAAAGTAGTTTAGTATCTTCTAATCCTGACGTTTTCTTTCCTTTTTCAGACTGAAGACTTGAGTCCAGTTCTCCTTCAGTAGCTATAAAAGTGAATGGCAAGGTCTAGTTGATAGCCAGTAATAGCATTTAGGCAGTACACCTTGGCCTATGGTAAGTAACTGGAAGGACTGGGCTTATACTGCATTCCTGTGTTTTCTCTTTTATTGCTGACATCACTGGTCTTCTCCCTACCCAGTATATACTGTTGCTGTGGAAGGACCAGTCATCAGATCTGTGTGCTGGGAGAAGAGTCTTTGCTATACACTGAATGCTCATGGACGTGATTTACTGCTCACGTTTCTTCCTTTCAGTATGAAGAAAGGGAAGTTCTCCTGTTCCCCTTGACTCCCAGAATGGGACTTCAGGAGATGAGGTTTAAATGACCAGGTGAGCTCTCTCCTGAAGCACACGCTAGAAGTATTGTATGAAGCAGCAGGTCAACAGGCTTGTAGGTTGTCCTCTCGTGGGAGGATGCCAGCAAGCGGTGCCTTTTCTTCTCCCCCTTTTTCATGCCTAGTGACAGTGATGTTTGCAGTAAAAGGTGGATGAATGCTGCCGCAGGCTGAGCCCAAGTCCATCCAGATACTTACTTGACGGATTTTTTTTTTCCTCCCCTTCAATCCAAATGTTATCACCTTTTCCAACTGTGGGTATGTTTGAGTTGTAGCTGAATTCTGCAGAAGGTAACATTTGTCTTTTATGCATTTGCAGCTATTTGTGTTTGTGGAAATGTGCATGGTTTTGGATTGGTGGTGAGGCTTTTCCTGGCTTACTGTGAAGGAGAAATGGGAATGAACTTTCTAAGGCAGTGACACAAAGCAGTATCTGTCCATCTCTTTAGAACCTACTTTGCTTTCCCTGTTGGTCAAAGCATGGTAGTAAGAATTATCTTATTATGTATGTTCTTATGTGATACACAGCACTATAAATGTTTACTTGTAAATGTAAATTAATTTGCTCTCTCAGATAATTACTGACTTGAAACTCACTGTTCTTATCAGAATAAGTATGTGAATTAATGCAGGTAAAAGAATATGTATGAAAAAATTGACGATATTACATGGCTTGTTTTCCTTTGAGGTTCTTCCATATTACTTTGCTGCATTTATTGTATTTTTTCTCCTTCCCTGGAGCAACATTGCTACTGGATGTAAGGGTACAATTTGTGGGTAAATAAAGCATGCACTAAAGAGGTGGCTGTTGCAGTAAGTCTTTATGCTTAGATAGGACTACTGGTCTTAAAAAATCGAACCACCATATAGTGTTTATTTTCATGATAGTGAGCAAGGTGCAGTGATTACCAACCTTAGCAAAGCAAAAAATATGTGAAGATAACAATGAAGACAGTTAGAAATGACTTAAAGATTGAACTTAGGTTGTTTCCTCTTGCACCATTTGAACTTGCTTGTTGTTGTACTTGAGGACAAAAAATTAATAGCATTAAGGAACAGCACTGGTAATGGGAGGCAGAGTCATATGGTATCTTTCTTCTAGTCAGGTCTGGAAGAAAGAAATAAAGCACAACCCAAAAATATTTAACTGAAGATTTTAATGCATCAGTAAAGTTTGGGAATTTTCAGGTAATAGCGTTAGGCTGATAGCTGTTCTTGTTTGGTAATCATTTGTTTGGAAAGTGACATCATTTTGATAGCACACTGGCCAAATGACATACTTCATTTAACCGTACTGTTCACATCTTGATTGCAGCACGTCTTCATTGCCACCTCTTGACTGGCCTTTACCGAGTCATTACGGGCAGTGTGAACTGAAAATAGAAGTCCAGCCTAAAACTCATCACAGAGCTCACTATGAAACAGAAGGAAGCAGAGGAGCTGTAAAAGCATCTACTGGAGGACACCCTGTAGTGAAGGTAGGATGTCTGGCTTTCTTGAATCCAAGATAACTTTCTTCTACTAAGTACAATTGCTGGCATTTATGATGCTGTGGATTGTTGCTTTCTGTGAACCTCGGATTCCTTTCTGGGTAAGATTTTCCTCTGCATGAAACCTGTGCAATATAAAAGTTAGCTTAGATTTGGACTGTTTATCTGTAACAGCAAGATTCGTTCCCCTCCTCCTCCGCCTTTTGTCTTGTCATTATTTCCACTGTCTTAACAGAATCGAGCAAGCTTTATTGTCTCTTAGAACAGCTTATTTTTTTCAGTAGTGAAACTCATGTAAATACAGCATTGCAGGCAACAGTTCTCCTTTGACTGAGGGTGGTGATACACTACTTGTTTTGATACCTAGTACTGGCCATTAACTGCTGTTTTGACTGGCTTCTTCCTTTCTGCTAAATATTCTAAATGCTAAAGACATCTGAAGCGTAGTATTTGTGTGCTTTGCAGTTGTTGCTGAGATCAGAGTTAGATGTAAGGTCCTGATAAATTTGGCTTGGCTTTCATATGAAAGTAATCTTTGAAGGGCAAGATGTTTGATGTTGTGACTGTAAGCAGGTACACAAGCGGAGATGTGCTCCTTGTGAGATGAGGTGTGTACATGGCTTAGTGCTGGGCAGCCTTTAGAGTTACTTTACCAGTACTTGGTTCTCTCAAGCTCTAAAGCTGTGTGTATATAAAGACATACCAGTGGAAATTAAATCTGTTGGACTGACTGTTTTCTTGCAGTCTCCAAACTCTTTCTCTAATGCAGTTCTCAAAGTCTGACACTTAGTCATGTTCTTTGGGCTCTGTACACAACTCTCTTTCTTCTGATAGCTTACCTTGATTTTTATTTTTATTTTTTTTCATTTTTCGTCTTCTTCATCTTCCTACAGACTTTTTCACCTGTATCTTTCTTTACTCTCTCTCTCCAAGAAAGACTGGATCTTGTCATCGCATCTTTTCTTCCTTCAACGTCTTTCACTTATGCCATTCTTCCATTTCCATTCTTACTGTGAGCTCTTCAGCCAGCTTTTGTTTTCCTTGTGGAGTTCCTCAGTGTTTTCTTCCTAGTGATGATACCATGACCCACCCAGCTCAAACCATGATTTCTTAATGCAGCAGAGACAACAGTCAGGTGCTCAGCAGGGATGTCTGTGCTGCGTGCTTGAGAAAAGAGAGGATACCTGAGCTAGGCTGGAATCTGAAAGTGGTTAACTGGGAACATTTCTTCTGGTGGAGTGTTGTGTTGCTTTAGTCAGTGGAGGGTAAGTAGACACAACTTCCACATGCCAAGGTAGCTGGCACTGGAGTTCAGTGCATCATTAGCAATAGCAGAATCTTGGGAGATTTCAACTGACAAAATAAGTCTCTGCTGAGCGTTTGGAAGCTACTTCTTTATTTATTTCTTCTCCCATGGGTTCTCGTGTCTTGTGCTAGTATTTGTGTTAAGGGAACTAGTTTTGCTGATGTTTTCCAGACTTGAAAAATACACATGGGGTTTCTTTTGTTCACAGAACTACTCGATGCTTCTGTAGCAGTGCTTAGAGCTGAGTGAGGAAAAAACAGCTCTGTAACCTGTGTGATTTATTATTGTCAGATGTATTTATTCACATAAGAATTGTGAAATACCTCACCGTGACAAGAATACTCTCTTAAAAATGGGTATAGTATTTATGTCTGTTTCACAGTCTCATGCTTAAACATGTGTATTGTGCTGTGCTGCTCTAAAGTAAAACAAACGCAAATGCAAATCAATATTGTGTTTTGCAGTTTGGTCTCTTCCGTCTGGATTAGAAATTAATTGTTGTGCTTGATGGGAGGGAGGAAATTGTTATGAAACAAAAGAAGGATTTGAATTAACTTTTTACTCACTGCTGGTAAAAAAAACAGTACAATAAGCTAAGAGCCAAGTTTGGTGAAAAGTAAATACTACTGTGTGCAGACACAAACCATTTAAATACAAAGGTGCAGTCTTTTCTAGCACTTTTGGAAGTTTACTGCACGACTTCAGTTCATGATGTGTGTTACAATTTCCCTTTTTTTGTGCTCTTGGCCTTACACCATTTAGATCCATATGTGTGCTCACTGCAGTAACGTACTCAGCATTTTTTTGTGTTACGTGTCTCTATGTTAAGCCATGTCAGGGATGAGGCAGGATATGGGTGCCTCAGTGCTCTTTCTTGCTTCAAACTTTGTGTTGCTTTTAAACAAAGTTTTATAGAAAGAGCATTTAATTTCCCAACTGTGGAGCCTCTGTAGTTCTGCATGTACAGCTGATGTGTTATTTTAAAGATTTTAAGATAGCACATAGCTTCAAGCCATTAATCTATTAGCACATGTCATTAATCTATTACTAATACTGTACTATACCAGTTGCTAGGAGACTAAGCTTCTGACAAATTTGGCATCATCTGTTGTGAGTACATTTAATCAGCTTATTTCCAAATGTGAGGAAATGAAATGAGTTGAGTATCGTGCTTTGTTTTGTAAGTTCATTGACTTTACAGAAGTAATTCTCTAATGAAATTGTCGTCTTTTCAGCTTTTTAGTGGCAGAAGTTCCTAAATAGCGGATAAATGTTGCTTTAATCTCTGCGTGTCTGAGGGTATGGTTCAGCTAGTCCATGTAATTTGGCATTACTTATTCTAACTGAGTAGAAAAGTCCATGAGATTTTTCTTGCTGACAGTTTTCACAAGGAAGAAATAAATACCTTGGCAGCACGACTAGCAAGGGGAAAGGTGACATCTTGAAATTCTCATGCAAAATATGTGACAATTTTGTATTGCATCATTGGCACAGGGAGCCTCAGAGAGCCTCTGCCTTCGCATAACTTAGTGGGTTAAAGTACTTGTTTTTTCATCTGAGCCTTATGTGAATGATCATAATGCCTTGGATTTCCCACTCTTGCCCCAAATCATGTATACATAACATGTTCCTGTTATCTAAAGCAGTTGGGGCTTTTCTCGAGTCCTCACGTTTGTAATGATTTAGAGCATTTTAGAAAGGGCAGAAACACAGTATGCATCTCTCAGGAATGTGTCTTTTTTAGCCACAGAACAAAGGACTTAAGGGGTAGAGTCTTTCATCAGTTATTCTGCCGTGTGCAGAACTCTTACAGTAGTTATATGGGACAAAACAGAGGAGGGGGAGCATCATGTGAAATCTGTATGGACCACTCGACAGTGTTATAGTTGAGGAAAAACGTTGGATTAAAAAATTAAAGAAAAATAGGTCTATGCAGTTGAAGTCACAGAAACTTCTTACCTGAGGCCTCTGAAGGAGGGACTGAATATTTAACATGATTGCAGAGCTTGAGGGTCATGATGGAGGGGCTGCAGGGGGAGAAAAAGCATACTGATTTTTTGTATTTTTTTTTTACTACTTGATATGTTCTGAAACAGGAAGGTGTTCTCTGAAAGCCTATCAAATCCTGCCTGAGTTCAACTACACTGTAATAACTGTAACCTACGTGGAAGGATCTAACTGAGAAATGTCAGAGATGGTACAAGAAGTTAATGAAAGATTATATAAATGAGTGTTTGCTTCCTGGCCTGTAATTCTGTGCTGACTCTTCATTCCAGTGCTCTATGTGACCAATTTGTGTAACTTCTTGAGTAACAGGTATTATATCAGGATTCTGCCTGTTGTTCTCAAAGCCCAATAAACAGCACGTTTTTGTGTCTCATGATCATTCCGGTCCTTCTGTCTTCATTTTTCCAATTCTGATGGGTTTTTTTGGTTCTTGGTTCTTCTCCTCATTATCTCCAGAAGGCAGTTGCAGCCCAGCTCTAATTGTTTAGTACTGTTTGGTAACAACCTGCAAATTTATGTAGAGGGCAGAAGTAATTGTCAGCCTATGGGAATCATGTTACCAGCTGTAGTGGAGAAAGCAGTGACCTTTGGGTGAGATTCTAAACATAAATATATTTCTAAGAACAGATATACATCTGCTCCAGAATCCCCTGAATAGATGGCAAAACTCATACTAATCTCTCTATCTAATGTATGTTCGAATGCTCAATCTAGAAAGTGCTTGAGTATGGAAAAAGAAATAGTGTGGCATACTGGATTTGTAATGACAGTTGTCTGGTTTTTGTGTCGTGTGGTTACTAAGATGTGGAGAAGTAGCACGTTTATTTTTTCCCAAAGTCAGATCATACCTTTTCTGTAAGATATGTGGGCTTTCCCTGAAAGGCTCATTTGGAAAACTGTAGCATAGTTTGGCACCGGAATGTGGAAGATCAGAAATAATGCCATTTTTGGATAGCATAGAACAAACTGAACATGGGTCGTGTATTGTGATGGCTAGTTTGATGTAGCTAGCAGTTCTACGCTGTATGAAGTTGAGAGTCCAACAGAGGGCCACAAAGATGATAAAGGTCTTGGAGCATCTTCCCTGTGAAGGAAGGCTGAGCAACATGGGTCTGTTTAGCCTTGAGAATAGAAGACTGAGAAGTGATCTTATTAATGTTTATAAATATCTTAAGTGTGGGAGTCAAAAGGACACAACCAACCTCTTTTCTGTGGTCTGCGGGGACAGGACAGGGGGAAGTGGCCATAAAATTGAGCATAGGAAGTTCTGCAGCACTATGCAAAGGAACTTTTTCATAGTGGGGGTGATGGAGCACTGGCACAGGCTGCCCACGGGGGTTGTGGAGTCCCCTTCTCAGGAAATACTCAAGACCTTCCTGGACTCCTACCTGTGCAGCCCACTGTAGGGAGCCTGCTTTGCAGGGTGGTTAGACTTAATGATCCATAGAGGTCCCTTCCAGCCCTGCAGTTCTGTGATTCTACTGCTATTTTAACTATGAGTTGCTTTCCTTTTTTTTGGTAGCATAGAATGGGACAAGTCAGAGCTGAAATACTCTTCAAAATATGCTTGAAATTAGTATTTAAATTATCTGCAATCAGTGAGTGTGCATGAGATTTCAGAAATAGGAAACTGAGCTTTTTAAACATGGAAGGATGCTCTATACACTGTATGATGATGTGGTAGTATGACCAGTAATGCACTGGTATTTTCGTTCTGGTCCTATGCAGGACCTATTTGTCTTTGTGATGACCTTCAGAATGCTTTTAATCTGGACTTGTGCCGCAGTCTAGTAGTTTATTAACTTTGTTCTTTCATACTTCATTATTTCTTATTTGTCTGTTCTGAATCACAGAGGTCTGTATTACAAGATCTTTAAGTCAAGTCTACTTAACAAATTTATT